>NW_026526765.1:99696175-100060103 GCF_024362965.1 Panthera pardus
GGCAGTTAGAAGCATAAAAGTGCATTCTTCTGATCTGGATGAAACTTTAGGTAGAATTTATTGATATAGATGAGATTATAAGTGAAACGTCCGGAGGTTGTGAAAGCTGATTTATAAATTGATTGTGTGTGGTTAAAAAAGTCAAGCTTCTTTACATTAAAGAATAGGTATGGTAAGACCTTTGTAAAAATTGCCATGAATGAAATAGTTACTACTGTGACATGCATGAGACAGAATAGAATTTTTAAAGCTAACCTTTTTCTTGAGGTTGGGGATCATGTGTTACTTACTTTTTTTATTTCTGATAACCAACTCCCTGTGTTGCTGCAGTAAATGTAGATGAACCGGGGAATTGTGAAGTGCTTTATCAGTCCAGTTGATATAAATTTAAGAGTATCTTTACCTGAGCTTTTTTTTTTTCCTTTAGCGAGTAAAAGTTAATTGGGCAAACTTTTTTCTTGAATGAAGTTAAAGTCTAGAACTGATTTTTAAAATTTAGATAAAATGTACCTCACTTTAGATGATTTGTTTTAGAACTTCTGCTAGAAATAAATAAAAACGAGTGTTTAGATTGATAGCATGAGATGACCTAGTCAACATAAAGAGAAAAAGCAAAGATATTAGGGATTGACATTAATCAATAATAAACATATTGGGCTAATTCATACTTGATATTTTTCTAAAAAACATTGAATATGACACAAATCTGAAATGAAGTTTCTAATTGAGGAGAAATTACTAAGTACAGTGACAAATATCATCTGCAAACAGACCATTTGAACTTGATGCTGTAGCATCTTTTTTCATATATTACTTCATTCTTAGCAACATCATCTTCATTTTGCTTGCATACTGATGTATTTTGTGGTTGTTCTTTAGTGGTCCATTTCTGTTTTTGTATATTAAGTTTTACAGGCATGATTCTCTACTGATGTTTTAAAAAACAAACCATGAGTTCTTTGTATTTGTTCATAGTGTAACTTGTTGCTAGTAATGTAGAATGGGTAGTTCCCCTTTTTTCCCCTTATTATTGCTTTTGTACCATCAGGTGTTAAAACATTTAGTGAGTTCTTTATTCTCCAAGGCCTAAGGAGGTCTGGGCCTTATAGAATAACTCACTTTATAGCACCAGTAGTAGGCATCCATTTTCGTTGAAGATCATTGATCCACAGGGAAGAAGAAAGTCACTGGAGGGCCCTAATCAACTTAATAAATCAAAAAGTATAGCATTTTGCTGGGCAGCGTTAGTGGAAGATCCTTCCTTTTGGAGAGCTCACAGTAGTGGAGATAGCTTATAAATATTTTATATGTCGTGAGTAAATATAAGTTCTGAGTGTTATAAAAACATAAAGAAGGTGGTATTAAAACTTCCTAGGAAATTAGGAAAAGGTTCCAAGCTGGGACTTGAAGATTGAATGGAAATTTACCAGGTGTGGGGTCTTGGGGATTCTAGGACTGCTTTCAGGCTGTGACGACATTACATACAAAGATGCCATAGCATGGTGTTCCTGGGGAATTTTGGCTACAGCTCCCTGGTTTAGAGTAGGGAATAGGAGAGTACAAGTCATGAAGGTAGTTTGGGACAGGTTTTGTTGTATTAAGAACCTTTAAATGTTTTGAGTAGGGAAGTGACAAGAGGATGTTGTTTATTTGAAGGATATGTGTAAAGAATGGATTATTTCCCACTTCAGTGATTTGAGTACTACTTTTTGAGACTGGTCATATCTGAATGTCAGCTATGTTATTATTTCCTTAATATTTTTCCTTAAATTCACCTTTTAAAGCAAATTATTTTAACTTCTTAAGCATTACTATCTACAAAATGGATTCTCTTGGCTAGTTTTTCTGATATTTGGTAAATCATTTTTTTTTCTTAGAACCTAAAATAATCATGGGCATTCACTTGGGGAAACAGGGTGTTGGAATAAGTTTTAAAAATGTAGCTAAAGGAGCTCTTCACACTCCTAAAAATGATTCAGAACTCCAAAGAGTTTTGTTTATGTGTGTTATAATTCATATTCAATCTTTAGATATTAAAACAAAACTTTAAAATATTTTAGTAATTCACTTAAACATAGTAAATCAACTAACTGTTGATGTAAGTTATACAGTTTTATGAGAAATAACCTATTATTTTCCAAAACAAAAATAATTTCATTTGAGGAATCTTTTACACTGCCTTAGTTTTACAAATCTCTTTAATTTTGGGCATAACAGAATACAGCTGACATCTCATATCACCTTCTGTATTTGTTACTATATATGTATGTTTTTTATTTTTGATTGAACTTCTGAAGTAAGTCCAGCCTCATACATATAGGTGGTTGAGAAAAGGAAGAGTATTTTAATAGTCTTTTCAGAAAATTGTGTATGACTTTACCAGGCTTTTGACAAGTGGTAGTTTCTTAGTGCAATGTGAAGTCAAACCCTGTTAGTGAGTTTTTTCGTATTTTATTGTGTTAAAATCTGTTCTCTTTTAGAATGGATCTAACATGCATGATACTGCAAACATTCTTTGGTACTGGAAATGAAGAGGGATTGGATTCAAGGTATATTTAGGAAATAAAATCAAAAGGATTTGATGACTTCCTAAATGAGGGCTAGTGAATATGTCTGTTCCAAGACACAGGAACAGATTTAGGAGGAAGAATAATGAATTTTGACATGGATTCTTGTATAACATAGCACACAGTCTATCTCCCTGCTCCCCACCCAGTGTCAGATACTTCCATGAATTTTTATAGCCTTGATAGTGTACTTGAAACATAGTGAATATTCAGTTCAGTAAATAGTTTTGTTTTTAATTTTTAAGTTTATTTATTTTGAGAGAAAGAGAGAGAGTGCGAGCAGGGGTGGGGCAGAGAGAGAGGAAGAGAGAGAATCCCAAGCAAGCTCCATGCTGTCAGCACAGAGACCAATGTAGGGCTCCAACTCAGAAACTGTGAGATCTTGACTCAGGTCGAAACCAAGAGTCAGATGCTTAACCGACCGAGCCACCCAAACACCCCATCAATTCAGTAAATATTTTTAAACTAAAGTTCCTTAGTTTTGGAGGGGAGGAGTTAAGATGGCAGAGCAGCACGGAGACCCTGAGGTTGTCTCATCCCTGAAATGCAGCTAGATCAGCACCAGACCATTTTGAACACTTGGGAAATTGATCTGAGGATTAATGCAACAATCTGCATAACTTGAGCCACAAAACTTGGCAGGTACTCGGTACAGAGAGGTGAACTGGTGGAGAGAAAAGCCATGGAGGGTGGGGAGCCATTTTCTTTTTTTTTTTATTTATTTTTTTTTTTTTTTATTTTTGGGACAGAGAGAGACACAGCGTGAACGGGGGAGGGGCAGAGAGAGAGGGAGACACAGAATCAGAAACAGGCTCCAGGCTCCGAGCCATCAGCCCAGAGCCTGACGCGGGGCTCGAACTCACGGACCGCGAGATCGTGACCTGGCTGAAGTCGGACGCTTAACCGACTGCGCCACCCAGGCGCCCCGGGAGCCATTTTCATGGAGAGAGCACAGAAAAAAAGGGGATAGTGCAGTGCATCAGGATTGTGCAAGAAAAGCACTCTCTGAAAGTAGCTGGAGAGAAAGAGGAAGAGTGAAAACACTTGCAGGGGACTGAACAAGAAATCTGTTCTCCAAAACTACTGACAGGGTGAAAGTAGAGGGTTTTAGTACCACCAGGATTCTATTAACAGTGGAGAGCAGAGTCTGAAGTTTCAGAGCTCAGTGACTGGCGGTGCTCTAGGGAGGAATTAGGGTGAATCCCCAGGAGTAGGCAGCAGGGTCTGAGGGGTCCCTGTGTCACATGTGGAGAAGTGGTTCCCCTGCTTGGAGTACATTTGGTAAAGGCCATATGGCCTCTCTTGGACCACGGTCCTAGTGGACCCTGGAGAGCAGCCACGTTTGCTGGTATTGGGACAAAGATACCAGAGTGCAGTAAAACCTGATGCTGGCTGTGTGTTGTGGTTTGCGATAATTTCTGAAACTCTGCTGCTGCACTATCGCGTGAATGTTTTCTGAGGCAAGCCGGCACCCGGCCATCGCTCAGTGAGACCCTCCTCCAGAGGGTTGGTGTGGGTCCATGCTGCAGGGTCCTCTCAAGTGTGGAGTTTTGAAACACAACCCCATGTGAGATAAAACTCTGGAGGGAGGTGGCACCTGGAAGGCGGGCGGACAGCTTACAGGGTAGAGACGGGGTGGACAGAGGCCTGAGATGGAGGAGGGGTGCTTGATCACGGGTGGGTGAGAGCGCAAATGTCCTGTAACAGAGAGGAGGGAGCTGGGTGAAGCCATTTCCACTTCTCCCGGGCTTGCACACATGTGCCACCCCAGTAAGGTAAGCAGCACCACCTAGTGGAGAACAGAGCCCCACCCAACTGCGCCCATCAAGCACATCCCCCAGAAGATCAGCACAAGTCACTCCACCGGCTTAATGTACAGAACGCAGAGTGCTTCATAGTTTCATTTCTAGGGGAGACTGCATATAACTTCATTCGGGTTTCATTCTGTTTGCTGGTTCATTTGTTCATTTTCTTTGCTTCTGTTTTTGCTTAAATTGTTTTCTTTTTTTTTCTTTCATGGATACAGAGAGAAAATTTTTTTAAATTTTTTTACTTTGATTTTTATTTAAAAAATTTTTTTATTCTATTTCATTTTATTTATTCTATTTAATTTTTTTAACTTTAACATTTTTTCTTTACCTTTTTTCTGTATTCTATCAAGCTTCTTTAAGCAAGCAGAAACACACCTAGGATCTAGCTTCTTCCTTTGTTTGATTTTTTTGTTTTGTTACTAATTTTTTAATATTTTTTATTTTATTAATTTTTTCTTCCTCCAAAATGACAAAATGAAGGAATTCACCGCAACAGAAAGAACAGGAAGAAATAACAGCAAGGGACTTAACACAGATATAAATAAGATATCTGAACCAGAATTTAGAACCATGTTAAGAATACTAGCTGGGGGGCGCCTGGGTGGCTCGGTCGGTTAAGCGGCAGACTTCGGCTCAGGTCATGATCTCGCGGTCCATGAGTTCGAGCCCCGCGTCGGGCTCTGGGCTGACAGCTCAGAGCCTGGAGCCTGTTTCAGATTCTGTGTCTCCCTCTCTCTCTTCCCCTCCCCTGTTCCTGCTCTGTCTCTCCCTGTCTCAAAACTAAATAAAATGTTAAAAAAAAAAAAAAAAAGAATACTAGCTGGGGTTGAAAAAAGCATAGAAGACAGCAAAGAATCCTTTTTTGCGGAGATAGAAGAAATAAAATCTAGTCAGGCTGAAATTAAAAATGAAAACATGACAGCCCAAAACCTCTGAGATGTAGCAAAGGCAGTCATAAGAGAGAAGCATATAGCAATTCACACCTTCCTAAAGAAGGAAGAAAAGTCTCAAATACGCAACCTAACCTTACACCTAAAAGAGCTGGAAAAATAACAGCAAATAAAACCCAAAGCCAGCAGAAAAAGGGAAAAAATAAAGATTAGAGAACAAGTCAATGATCTTAAAATATAAAAAACAAAACAGAACAGATCAATGAAATCAGGTGATGGTTCTTTGAAAGAATTAAGAAAAGTAGAATATTCCCTAGCCAGATTGATCAAAAAGAAAAGGGAAAGGACCCAAGTAAATAAAATCACGAATGAAAGAGGAGAGATCACAACCAACACTGCAGAAGTACAAGCAATACTAAGAGAATATGAGGAGCAATTATATCCAAACAAATTGGGCAGTCTGGAAGAAGTGGACACATTCCTAGAAACATATAAACTACCAAAACCGAAACAGGAAGAAATAGAAAATTTGAACAGAGCCATTAACAGTAAAGAAATTGGATCACAGACCAAAAATGTCCCAATAAAGAAGAGTTCAGGGCCAGATGGCTTTCTGGGGGAATTCTACCAAACATTTAAAGAAGAGTTAACACCTATTCTTTTGAAGCGATTCCAAAGAATAGAAATGGAAGGAAAACTTCCAGACTGATTCTGCGAGGCCAGTATTACTTTGATTTCAAAACCAAAGATCCCACTAAAAAGGAGAACTACAGGGGCACCTGGGTGGCTCAGTCAGTTGGGCGTCCGACTTTGGCCCAGGTCATGATCTTGGCAGTCTGTGAGTTCGAGCCACGCATCAGACTCTGTGCTGACAGCTCAGATCTGGAGCCTGCTTCGGATTCTGTGTCTCCCTCTCTCTCTGTCCCTCCCCCGTTCACATTCTGTCTCTCAAAAATAAACATTAAAAAAAATAGTGTTGGGAAAACTGATCGGTGCAGAAGAATGAACTTGGACCACTTTTCGTACACCATATACAAAAATAAACTCAAAATGGATGAAAGACCTAAACCTAAGACAGGAGGTCATCAAAATACTAAAGGAGAAAACAGGCAGCAACCTCTTTGACTTCAGCCACAGCAACTTCTTACTTGACAAGTCTCCAAAGGCAAGGGAAACAAAAGCAAAAATGAACTATTGTGACCTCATCAAGAGAAAAAACTTCTGCACAGCAAAGGAAACAATCAGCAAAACTAAAAGGCATCCAGCGGAATGGGAGAAGATATTTGCAGATGACGTGTCAAATAAAGGGTTAGTATCCAAAATCTATAAAGAACTTACCAAACTCCACACCCAAAACCCAAATAATCCAGTAAAGACATGGGCAAAAGACATGAATAGACACTTTCCCAAAGAAGACATCCGGATGGCCAACAGACACCTGAAAAGATGCTCAACATCACTCATCAGAGAAATATAAATGAAACCCACAATGAAATACCACCTCACACCTGTCAGAATGGCTAAAATTAAAAACTCCTAGCAACAACAGATGTTGGCGAGGATGTGGAGATGGGAATGCAAAAACTGCTTCAGCCACTTTGGAAAACAGTATGGAGGTTCTTCAAAAAATTAAAAATAGAACTACCTTATGACCCAGTAATTGGATTACTAGGTATTTATCCAAAGGATACAGGAGTGCTGATTTGAAGGGGCACGTGCACCCCAATGTTTATAGCAGACCTATCAACAATAGCCAAAGTATGGAAAGCCCAAATAACTATCGACTGATGAATGGATAAAGGAGATGTGGTATATATATTCCATGGAATATTACTTGGTGATCAAAATAATGAAATCTTCCCATTTACAACAATGTGGATGGAACTACAGTGTATTATGCTAAATGAAATAAATCAGAGAAAGACAGGTGATTTCAGTCATATGTGGAATTTAAGAAACCAAACAGATGACCATAGGGGAAGGGAAGCAAAAATAATAAAAAACAGAGAGGGAAACAAACCATAAGAGACTCTTAAATACAGAGAACAAACTGAGGGTTGTTGGCTGTGTGTAGGGTGGGGGGAGGAGCTAAATGGGTGATGGGCATTAAGGAGGGCACTTGTTGGGATGAGCACTGGGTGATACATGTAAGTGATGAATCACTAAATTCTACTCCTGAAACAATTTTTACAGTATATGTTAACTAACTTGGGTTTCAATTAAAAAAAATAAACACACTTAGTTTTTATAGTCACAGAAGACAACTTGCTCTTGTGTATTTTTTTACATATTTATGGTATGAATGAATAAAATCAGAATATATAAGTAAACCAATAAGTTACATTACCAATGAGACATTAACAAATTAACATGTAGAAGCTTACCTTTTTATACTAAATTTTATGTAAATACATAAATGCATTTTGGTTACATCTTTATAATTCCAATCTTTTTTATGGTATGTACATATCTTGAAGAATTAAAACGTTGAAAAAATAAAGAATATTTTAGCTTGAGAACCATATTTCTCATTTTTGTCAGAATTTTTATTTTCTGAATGATGCATGGAGTTTTTGATAGCTAAACGTATTGCACCTATTGTTTCAACATAATACATTGTTACCATATATGTTGCATATGCTTTACGTATGTCTTCCTGACATATAATATGCAAACTTAGTTTAAAATTTTTGTATATTTCTTTTCCAGAGAATAACAGAGGATCAACATGTTGTCCAACTTGAGGAAATTTGTAGTCAGTCATAAGAAAATACCCATCCTGCACGTTAATGTAAGTTTTTCTTGCAAAATTAAATGTACTTCAGCACGTTCAGTTCCTTTACTTCCCCAAAGGCCTAGTATACTCTTAGACTAGTGTATCTTTATTTTCAGCAGTTTTTCTTAACAGGGAGTGTGGGAGAAACTGTAAGAAAGAAGCAGCAGACCTTATCACTAGTATGTAAATTCATTTGGCTACTTGAAAATTCACTGTGCAGCGTTTTTTTTTTTTTTTTTTTTTTAATTTTTTTTTCAACGTTTTTTATTTATTTTTGGGACAGAGAGAGACAGAGCATGAACGGGGGAGGGGCAGAGAGAGAGGGAGACACAGAATCGGAAACAGGCTCCAGGCTCCGAGCCATCAGCCCAGAGCCTGACGCGGGGCTCGAACTCACGGACCGCGAGATCGTGACCTGGCTGAAGTCGGACGCTTAACCGACTGCGCCACCCAGGCGCCCCATTCACTGTGCAGCGTTTTAAAGAATATCCATTTGTATATTCCATTTTGAAGTCATTAGTGTCCCAAAGACTTACACACGTTTTCTTTAGTGTGTTCATTGCTGATGCTTTCAGACTACATGCCTGTGACAGGTAGCTACTCTCTTACCCAGGTCAGTATGCAGTGGAAATTTAAATATCTTTGAGTCCATACTTTTGAAATATTTCTTAGGATAACAGTGTTTTATTGACAAAAACTTGCTAACTGACGTAGAAGTGATATAGAAGACAGGCATGCATTCCAAGATAGCATTAAAAGGCAGATTGTGACAACCCCAAATTATTATACTAACTATAACAATTCCAAATGTATTAGCAGCCATTAAATGTGTATCTCGTTGTTTGGGGATAAATTGGGATGGGTAATAATCAACCTCTGTGTGGAAACACTGGGAGAAGATACTAAAGAAACTTTTAAAAAATGCCAGTCCCTAGTTCTCCCAACTACCCCCCATCTCCCCAAATGTTTTTTAAAGTTTTCCAGGTGATTCTAATTTGTAACCGCTTTTATAAATCCCCAGAACAGCTAATGGTTTTAGAGTTCATGACCCTCACCAGCTCTTAGCAGCTGTAGAGGAGAATCAAGAAGTAGCCAGGGTGAGAGACCTGATTAACTTTTCTGGCTCTCTGGAAACTTCAGGGCTCTGGTTCTCAAACTGTAGCTATCAGAATCACCTGGAGGGCTTGTAGAAATGCAGATTGTTCAGTACACCTGAAAGTAATACAACACTGTGTTCATTATACTTCAGTTAAATGAAAATTCCCACAGATTGTTTGCCTCTGTCCCCAGAGTTTGTTATTTTCTTGTCTGGAGTAGATCTGTAGAATTTGTGTTCCTTGTGATGTTAATGCTGCAGATGTTAGAGAACCATCATCTAAGATCAGCTCAAAATAGCAAGTCAGTTTTAGTTTTATTTTTGTTCTTTCCTGTAGTATAATTTTGGGTTGTCACTTTTTAAAGGAGCTAGAGTTAATAAATTCAGACTACTTTAAGGAGATTCAAAGTATTTCATCTTCTCACAAAGCATAGTTATGATGTTAAAAGTACTGTAATCAGAAATGCTAAAATAAAATTAATGTCAGGGTTCTTTTTTTCCTTACTAGAATATGTGTTGCTCTAAAATGAGATCAAGTTTACAAAGACTAAAGCCACATGTGCCTCTTGGAAGAAACTACAGTTCTCTACCAGGTACAAAATTTGATTCTCATTTTACTGCTTGTTTGCTTTCTCTCTCTCTTGTTGGCAAGCATTCCATTCAGAATACTGCTTCCTTTTTACTTCTTGGCTATTTCCTTAAAATTATTATGAGTTGGATGTGGTCTGATAGATGCCAGGGGTAGTAGGCCTGTGCTCCTTATCTGCTCCCCATCCACATGAGCTAAACAAAGAGAAAGGTTGGTGGCTTTAGTCGCTGGCTCAAAAGTTTAGCGGGTTGTCTATTTGTAGAGTGCTCTTGCTGTAAAATACTTATTTTCTAGTCCTTTTCTGGTTTTTATACATAAGTATTTTCTGTCATTTGAGGTTTGCCCAAATAATTTATTTTAAAGGTTCTTAAGAGTAGTTGGTTAAATACTTATCTGGGATAGTTTACGTTAGGTAGTGTGGCTATTGAAAGCTGGTAGCCTGAGCAACTAATTCTGAATGGTCTTCTGTGTTTGAAGCAAGCAAGCATATGGGAGACTCATTGAAACTAGTTGCATTCTGTTGCTGTTCGAATTACCATCTTTGTCATGTGAGAGTAATGGAGTAATGATACTGATTGTGTGACTGTTAAGGACATGTGAATTTAATGGTCTGCAGTATTGGCTTGTATCTACGTTTCTATATTTTGCTCATCAAATTTATCTGCAGCCATACAGGCCATCCTTCAGTCTTCGAACTGCTAGGAGGTTTTCAAAATACAATAGAACTATTCTTAATTTATTGTAGAAGTTTTGCAAAACTGATTTAAATAGGTGTAGATTAAATTTATAAATGTAACTGCATTTTTGCTTTAAAATTAATAAAATATATAAGTATGGAGTAAATTATTATGGGCTTTTTGTATTCGAGAAATACTACTTGGCCTTTTAGAAGTCTTAGATTGTTATAACTCCAATTCACTGATACTTCCCAGGCCATCGTTAAAGATATTGTATGCTTGGAAGTACTGAGGGAAGATGGGTTTCAAATTGTACAGAAATTCATCGTCATCTGATATGAGGATCACTCTTAACTCTTTAGGCCTTGACATTGCAGGTTCACAGGACTGTGCATTTTATTTTTCTTTGGTTCAGGAGCTGTTGCCTTAAGATCATTGCTATGAACATTCTACTATATTTTTTATGTCTATTGTAGAATTGTAGAAAGTGGCAAAGATTAGGGGCACCTGGGTAGCTAAGTCGGTTGACCTCAGTCAGTTGGTTCAGGTTATGATCTTGCGGTTCGTGAGTTCGAGCCCCACATCGGGCTCACTGCTGTCAGCACAGAGGCTGCTTTGATTTTCTAGCCCCCTCTCTCATCCCCTCTTTCTGCCCCCCTCCTGCTTATGCTCTGTCAAAAATAAATAAACATTAAAAAAAAGTGGGAAAGATTGGGGTAAATTTATATTTTTCTAAGGATGTCTTCTAGAAATTTATGTTTGAAAATTTACCTTATCATCATCCATTGCCTTTTCTTTAGAGATATAACCTTTAGGTAAAAGAAAGTTTTATTTATCTTGGATTTTACTGTACTTGGAATTACTGTATTTGCTTAAAATTATTTTAACTTCTTTGTCAATTAAAGGAAAATTTCTTAAACTTTTCAATTATAACCCTCTTTCCATTAGGTTTGATAGGAAATGATATCAAATCCCTTCATTCTGTCATCAATCCTCCCATAACTAAGTAAGTACTATCATTGATACTGTCTTTTTCATTCACTGTGTGAAAAGGTAAAGGTTTCTGTCATGGGCTTAATTTAGCATTGTTAATTTAGCTTTCTGCCCTCGCTAACTATAAATAGATGTTGGTATATATCTTTAAAGCTATTTTTTTTTCCATTTCAGTGCTAAATATTTTTAATGTAGCAGCAGCACAATTTTCATAGAACTAAAAGTAAAATTCACAAGATCATAGTTAGCTGTTTGTTATTTAGCTGTTTTATCAGAATAATGTGGTAGGGATATATTTTCTGGTTTTGTCGTTTTTATGAAATAGTAACTAGCTTTGAAATTTGCACAGCATATAGAATACATATTTTGGTTGTGTGGTTTTAGTAATGACCACTGTGTAACACATGCTTTTTTTTTTTCTCCACCTTTCAAACAGAATCCGAAATATTGGAATTATGGCTCATATTGATGCAGGCAAAACTACCACCACAGAAAGAATATTGTACTATTCTGGATACACAAGATCTCTGGGAGGTTAGAATGGATTCCTCCTCACCCCAACCCCATTAGCAAAAACATCACTGGAAAATATTTTAAGAAGTCAACCTAGAGATCTTGAGTATGGCATGGAAGTACTGATGTCTAAACCACAACATAAAGATAAGGTAGTTGCAACACCCACCAAAGAGTTTTCTTAGGTTCAACTCAACATTCAGACTCACAGGACTATCTTGGACAACAATTCGCCCTCATCTACTCAGAATGCTATAGGACAGGAACCATAGCTTCCCAGCATATTAGCAATAGGTGTTTCTTTCTGCAGGAGTCCTTAACGCAGTGCACATAGCTATCTGGGAACTAACTTCTTTGGCCACTCAAAAGTGACAGTACAGGGACACCTGGGTGGCTTAGTCAGTCTTCAGCTAAGGTCATGATCTCGCGGTTCGTGAGTTCAAGCCCTGCGTTGGGCTCTGTGCTGACAGCTCAGAGCCTGGAGCCTGCTTCGGATTCTGTGTCTCCCCCTCTCTCTCCCCCTCCCCTGCTTATGCTCTGTCTCTCTCTATCTCAAGAATAAATGAACTTAAAAATATTTAAAAGTGACAGTACAGTTTAAGGCAACAGAATTCACAGGAGCTACCCTGGCTTACAAGCTTCAGGCCCCTTAGGACCCAAAACCTCTTGTTACAGCTCCGTGGGCTCTCTTCCAGATTTACTAGAAAGGGCGTGCCATATCCCACTCAGGGGAGCTTAAGGTTGTGTATCTCCATCAAGTATTTACAATTCATGTATAGCTCTTCCCAATTCAGATGTACCTTACCAATCACAAATTATTTTTTCTGTAAGATATGTTGCTGCGGCGCCTGGGTGGCTCATTCAGTGGAATGTCCGACTCTTGATTTCGGCTCAGGTTATGATTTTACGATTTGTGGGCTCGAGCCCTGGGTCGAGCTCTGTGCTGACAGCCTGGAGCCAGCTTGGGATTCTCTCTTTCCCTCTTTCTCTGTCTCTCCTATACTCACACGTATGTGCACGCATGCTCCCTCTCAAAATAAATATTTAAAAAAAAAAGAGAGATTTTGCCTAGCAACATAGTTGACATACTTGTGTTCTCTGGTTTCTAGAAGAAAAGAACTAGAAAGTTAATTGAATCAAATTCTCTTGCAGAAGAAGAAAGGATTTTGTTAATCCAATCCACAGTAGAAGTAGTAGCAGTAGTAGTAGTGTTTACTTAAGTTTTGATTTCATTTTTTAATTATAAGATGTCAAAAACGGTAGTTCTTGACCAGTCTTGCACATTTGAATCCCCGTGTAGTTTTTTTGTTTTATTTTGTTTTTAAATAACAGTGCCTTAGCACCACGCTGGAAATTAAGATTCAGCAAGTATGTGGTATCTCCTTGGTGTCTGTATTTTTGTGTTATGTATTTTAAAACTCTGTATTTATCATATACACATTTATGATTGTTGTGTTTCTCTGACGAATCAACTTTTTTATCATTATAAAGTACCATTCTTTATCTCTGGTAAAACATTTTGTTCTGAAATTTGAGGTGGAGGTCATCGTGTCCATAATACCAGAAGTGGAAATCTTTTTCAAAAGCTCCACAGAGGTTTTGAAGTGCATTATATTGAGAACCATTTCTCTAGACCTTGAAATTGGTTGAGGACCTAGCATAGTATTTATAGAAGAAAAGAACACCCAGGATTAGAATATTCATGATGATAGTTTCTGAAATGTATGAACACATGCATTTCTCATAGAATTACTGCTGTGTAAGTGGGGATATAACAGCAAAATGTGGAACATTATTAGGCTTCTTCTGTTGTATCACAGGTATGATGATAATTCTTTTCTCA
This sequence comes from Panthera pardus, assembly GCF_024362965.1. Classification (NCBI taxonomy): domain Eukaryota; kingdom Metazoa; phylum Chordata; class Mammalia; order Carnivora; family Felidae; genus Panthera; species Panthera pardus. Next base: position 99,709,931 of record NW_026526765.1, read on the forward strand.
CACCCCCAGTTTGTATTCCTGAAGTGAGGATCCAGATTAGGTGGGCAATTTTCAAGACAACCTTTTTTTAATTGTGGTAAAGAATACATACATATAAGAAAACATTTACCATATTAAGCATTTCTGAGTGTACATTTAAGTAGTGTTAAGTACTGTTGGCAATGTTGAGAACGTTTTAATCTTGTAAAACCCAGACGCTTTACCCATTAAATAACTCCATGTTTTTCCCTCTGCTCAGCCCCTGGAAACTATCATTCCACTTTATCTTTCTATGAATTTCACTACTCTCGATAACTCATATAAGTGGAAAGAATCATACAGTATTGGTCTTTTTGTGACTGGCTTATTTAATACTTAGCCTGTGTCCACAAGATTTGTCCCAACGGGAGCACTTGGGTGACACAGTCTGCTAGGTGTCCCAGTTTTTGGTTTCTGCTCAAGTCATGATCTCATCACGTTTTGTAAGTTTGAGCCCCGCGTCAGTCTCTGTGTGGACAGTGCGCAACCTGCTTGGGATTCTTTCTCTCTATCTACCCCTCCCCTGCTCTCTCTGAGAATAAATAAATAAACTTTAAGGAAAAAAAAAAGATTTGTCTCTATGACAACTCTGTCTTTACGACAACTTTATACATTGTTATGCTCACCACAAGTATAACTACCATCTCCTACCGTACAACACTATTACAGTGCCATTGACTGCATTCCCTGTGCTGTACCTTTCATCCCCAGCTCTTATTCATTCCATAACTAGAAGCCTCCCCCTCCCTTATACCCATTTGCCCATCCCCCTGCTTCCCTTCCGTCTGGCTACCATCCGTTCTCTGTATTCACAGGTCTGCTTTTGCTTTTTGTTTGTTTTAGATTGCACTTAGTGAAATCACGTGGTACTTGTCTTTCTGGATATGACTTATTTCACTTAGCACGATACCCTCTGTTTTTCGGATGGCAGGATCTCATTCTTCTTTGTGACTGTGTAATACGTAATATTCCAGTGTGTGTGTGTGTGTGTGTGTGTACATGTGTATATATATATGTGTGTGTGTACGTATGTATATACACACACACGTACACACACACATATATATACACATGTACACGTGTATATATATACATACACACGTAAACACACACACACATATATGTATATCTCACATCTTATGCATTGTTGGACACTTAGGTTGCTTCCATTATCTTTGCTATTGTTAATGCTACAGTGAATTTGGGGGTACAGATATCTTTGTTTTGTTTTTTCTTTTTTATCATTTTATTTGTTTCATCATAATTATACTCTTTAATTCTCATGCCCTGTTTCCCCCATCCCCCACCCACTCTGTTAACCATCAGTTCTCTATAGTTGAGTCTGTTTCTTGATTTCTTTTTTTCTCTTTGTTTTGTGTCTTTGTTTTTCATTATTTTGTTTCTTAAATTCCACAGATAAGTGAGATCATATGATATTCGTCTTTCTCTGACTTATTTCGCTTAGCATTACACTTTCAGCTCTATCCATGTTGTTGCAAATGTCAAGATTTTACTTTTTTATGGCTGAATAGTATTCTGTGTGTGTGTGTGTATCCTACATCTTTATCCATTCATCTATTGATGGACGTTTGAGCTGCTTCCGTATCTTAGCTATTGTAAATAATGCTTTAGTAAACATAGGGGTCCATATATCCCTTTAAATTAGGCTTTTTGTATTTTGGTGGGTAGATACCCAGGAGTGTGATTCCTGGGTCCTAGGGTAGTTCTATTTTTAACTTTTTGAGAAAGCTCCACTGTTTTCCAGAGTGGCTGCACCAGTTTGCATTCCCACCAACAGTAAAAGAGGGTTCTTTTTTCTCCACATTCTCATCAGTACTTGTTATTTCTTGTGTTTTTGATTTTAGCCATTCTGGTAGGTGTGAGGTGATACCTCATTGTGATTTCGATTTGTGTTTCTCTGATAATGAGTGATGTTGAGCATCTTCGTGTGTGTGTTAGCCATCTGTATGTCTTCTTTGCAGGTATGTCTGTTCACATCTTCTGCCCATGTTTTAATTGGATTATGTGTTTTTTTGGGTGTTGAGTTGTATCAGTTCTTTATATGTTTTGGGTACTAATCAGTTATGTCATTTGCCTATATCTTCTCCCATTCAATAGGTTGGTTGCCTTTGAGTTTTGTTGATCATTCCCTTCACTGTGCGGAAGCTTATTATTTTGATGTAGTCCCAATAATTTATTTTTGCTTTTATTTCCCTTGCCTCAGGAGACATACCTAGAAAAATGTTGCTATGGCTGATGTCAGATAGATGACTTTCTGTGCTCTTTTCGAAGGTTTTTATGGTTTCAGGTCTCAACATTTAGGTCTTTAATCCATTTTGAGTTCATTTTTGTGTATAGCGTAAGAAAGTGTCCAGTTTCATTCTTTTGTTTATAGCTGTCTAGCTTTCCCAGCACTGTTTGTTGAAGAGACTGTCTTTTTTCCCACTGGTTATTCATTCTTCCTTTGTCAAAGATTAATTGACCATATATTGTGGGTTTATTTCTTAGTTTTCTGTTCTATTACACTGACCTCTATGTCTGTTTTTATGCCAGTACCATACTGTTTAATTACTACTGCTTTGTAATATAACTTGAAATCTGGAATTGTTATACCTCCTGTTTTGTTGTTCTTTTTCAAGATTGCTTTGGCTATTCTATATCTTTTGTGGTTTCATACAAATTTTAGGATGGTTCTAGTTCTGTGAAAAATGCTGTTGATATTTTGGTAGGGATTACATTAAATCTATAGATTGTTTGAGGTAATCTGAACATTTCACCAGTATTTGTTCTTCCAGTCTGTGAATGTGTTTCATTCCTTTGTGTTGTCTTGAATTTCTTTCATCAGTGTTTCATAGTTTTCAGAGTATAGGTCTTTCACCTCTTTGGTTAAATTTTTTCCAAGGTATTTTATTGTTTTGGGTACCCTTGTAAATAGGCTTGTTTTCTTATTTTCACTTTCTGCTACTTTGCTATTAGTGTGTAAGAATGCAACAAATTTCTGCACATTGATTTTGTATCCTGCAACTTTATTGAATTCATTTATCAGTTTTAGCAGTTTTTTGGTGGAATCTTTAGGGTTTTCTGTATGTAGTATTGTGTCAGATGGAAATAGTGCAAGTTTTACTTCTTTCTTACCAATTTGGATCCCTATTATTTCTTTTTCTTATCTGATTACTATGGCTAGGACTGCCAGTACTATGTTGAATTAAAGTGAGAGTGGATATCTGTGTCCTGTTCTTTACCTTAAGGGAAAAGTTTTCAGTTTTTCATGATAGAGTGTGATGTTGGCTGTGAGTTTTTCATAGAAGGCCTTTGTCATATGAGGTACGTTTCCTTCTTGACCTATTTTGCACAGGATTTTTATCACGAATGGATGTACTTTGTCAAGTGCTTTTTATGCATCTGCTAAAATGATTATACAGTTTTTATCCTTTCTCTTATCACATTGATTGTTTGCAAATACTGGGTCGCCCTTGCATCCCTGGAATAAGTCCCACTTGATTGTGGTATATGGTTTTTTTTAATGTATTGTTGGATTTGGTTTGCTGATATTTTGTTGAGGTTTTTTTGCATCTATATTCAAGAGAAATATTGGCCTATAGTTCTCTCTTTTTTTGTGTGTGTGGTTTCTGTTTGGTTTTGGTATCGGGGTGATACTGGCCTCGTTGAATGAATTTGGAAGTTTTCCTTCTTCTTGTGTTTTTCAGAATAGTCTGAGGAGAATAGGTATTAACACTTTATTAAATGTTTTGTAGTATTCCTGTGAAGCCGTCTGGTCCTGGACTTTTGTTTTTTGAGAGTTAAAAAAAATTTTTTTTAATGTTTATTTTTGAGAGAGAGAGGGAAGAGAGTGAGAGAGAGAGAGACACAGAGTGGGGAAGGGGCAGAGAGAGAGGGAGACATGGACTCCAAAGCAGGCTTCAGGCTCTGAGCTGTCAGCACAGAGTCCCACGTGGGGCTTAAACTCACCAACTGTGAGATCATGACCTGAGCTGAAGTCAGACACTTAACTGACTGAGCCCTCAGGCATTGCTTTTTTTCTGAGTTTTTTGATGACTGATTTCATTGCAGGTAATTGGTCTGTTCAATTTTTCCATTTCTTTCACCATAGGTTGGGTAGGTTATATGTTTCTAGGAATTTATCCATTTCTTTTAAGTTGTCCAATGTGTTGGCATTTAGGTTTTCATAATATTCTGTAACAATTATTTGTATTTATTTGGTGTTGATTGTTATTTCCCCTCTTTCATTGGTGATTTTGTTTATTTGGGTACCCCCAACCCCTCTTTCTCTGCTTTTTTTTTTTTTTTAATGAATCTTGCTACGGGTTTTTCAATTTTGTTGATCCTTTCAGAGAATTCTCTCTTGCTTTCGTTGATCAATCCTATTGGGTTTTTTGTTTGTTTTTTTACTTTCTGTGTCATTTATTTCTGTTCTAATCTGTATTTTCTTCTTTTGCTGGGTTTGGGTTTTATGTGTTCTTCTTTTTCTAATCCCTTTAGGTGTGAGGTTATGTTGTTTGAGATTTTTCTTGCTTCTTGAAGTAAACCTGTATTGCAATAATACACTTATCTCTTAGAACCACTTTTGCTGCATCCCGAAGTTTTAGAATCATTGTAATTTTCATTTTTGTTTCCATGTAATTTTTTTATTCTTTGATTTCTTGGTTGACCCATTCATTGTTTACTAGCATGTCATTTAACTTCCATGTATCTGTGGTCTTTGCAGAGCCTTTCATGTAGTTGCTTTCTAGTTTCATAGCGTTGTAGTCAGGAAAGATGCATGGTATGACTTTGATTTTTATAATTTGTTAAGACTTGTTCTGTGGCCTAAATATGTGATCTGTTCTGGAGAATGTTCTGTGTGTGTTTGAAAAGAATGTGTTTTCTCCTGTTTTAGATGGAATGTTCTGATACTCCTGTTATATCCATCTGGTCCAGTGTGTCATTCATAGCCACTATTTCCTTGTTTATTTTCTGGTTTGATGATCTGTCCGTTGATCTAAGTGGGGTATTCAAGTCACTTTACTATTGTTGTGTTACTTTTGATTAGTTCCTTTATGTTTGTTGCTAACTGTTTTATGGAATTGGGTGCTTTCATGTTGGGTGCATAAATATTTACAATTGTTATTCTGCTGTTGGATTGTACCCTTTATTATTCAGTGGTTTTTGTCTCTTGTTACAGACTTTGTTTTAAAGTCTATTTTGTCTGATATAAGTATGGCTATCCTGGCTTTCTTTTGACATCCATTTGCATGATAAATGTTTTTCTGTCCCTCGTACTCAATCGGCAAGTGTCTTTCTGTTTGAAATGAGTTTCTTGTAGGTAGCATTTAGATGGGTCTTGTTTTTATTCATTCTGTCACCCTGTGTCTTTTGATTGGAGTGTTTAGTCCATTTACATTCAAAGTAATTACTGATCAGTATATATTTTTGCCATTTTGTTACTTGTTTTGTGGTTGTTTTTGCACCTTTTTTCTGACCCTTTCTTTCATGGTTTGTTGGCTTTCTTCAGTGATATACTTGGATTCCTTTTTCTCCATTCTTTGCATATCTATTACTGGTTTTTATTTTGTGATTACCATTAGGTTTGTGTAGAACCTCTTCTGCACACAGTAGTCTATATTAAGTTGATGGTTGCAGAACTTTAAACCCCTCTGTAATCCCACCCCCTATGCTTTTGGTATAGGATGTCATTTTTACATCCTTTTATTTTCTGAATATTTTAACTGGTTTTTACAGAAGCATTTACTTTCTTTAAAAAATTTTTTTGTGATGTTTATTTATTTTTGAGAGAGACAGACAGAGCATGAGTAGTATTGGGGCAGAGAGTCTGAAGCAGGCTCCAGTTCACCCTGGGGCTTGAACTCACAAGCTGTGAAATCATGACCTGAGACAAAGTCAGACACTTAACCGACTAAGCCACCCAGGTGCCCCTGAAAGTATTTACTTTTAATGTTTTTTTGTGTTTTTTACTTTTTTACACTTTTACTTATGGTCTTTGCTTCCCACTCAAAGAGTCCCCTTTAATATTTCTTGTAGGACTGGTTTAGTGGTCTTAAACTCCTTTAGTTTTTGTTAGTGTGAGAAAGTCTATCTTTCAATTCGAAATGATAGCCTTGCTGGATAGAGTATTCATGGCTGCAGAAAATCCTTTCAGCACTTTGAATATATCATGCCACTCCTGTCTGGCCTGCAGTTTCTGTCTGAAAAAACCACTGATAGCCTTATGGGATTTCTTTGTATGTAACTGTCTTTTCTCTTGCAACCTTTAAAATTCTTTATCATAATTTTTTTTCCATTTTATTTTATTATTTTTTTAACGTTTATTTATTTTTGAGACAGAGAGAGAGAGAGCATGAACGGGGGAGGGTCAGAGAGAGGGAGCCACAGAATCTGAAGCAGGCTCCAGGGTCTGAGCTGTCAGCACAGAGCCTGATGCGGGGCTCGAAATCACAGACCGCGAGATCATGACCTGAGCCGAAGTCGGACGCTTAACTGACTGAGCCACGCAGGCGCCCCCTTTTCCATTTTAATTAATGTGTGTCTTTGTGTGGAATCCCTTGAGTTGCATTTGTTGGGGAGTTTGAATTTGTTGTGGCAATTTGTTTGTTGGGGGTTGAATTTGTTGGGGCAATTTGTTGTGCCTCCTGAATCTGGATCTCTGTTTCCCTCCTCACATTTGGGAAGTATTCAGCTATTTTTTCTTTAGATACATTTTCTGCCACCCTTTCTCTCTCTTCTGGGATCCGTGTAACGTGAATGTTACTATGCTTGATTGAGTGAGAGTTCTGTAAGTCAGTTCTTACTATGCAGTATTTGTCTCTCATCTGTTCATCTTGATTGCTTCCCATTTCTCTATCCTCCGGGTCACTGATAACATTCCTTTGCTTCCTGTAGCCTACTTTTTATTCCATTTATTATATTTTTTTGTTTCATTTATTGAGTCTTCATGTCTGATGTTATTTTTTTCTCTCTTTGCTAAGGGTCTCAACAATATCCTCCACTCTTTTCTCAAGTTTAGTGAGTATCTTTGTGATCATTATTCTAAATTCTCTATCAGGCTTAGTAATTTCTGTTTCACTTAAATCTGTTGTGATTTTGTCATGTTCTTTCATTTGGGACATATTCCCCTGTCTCCTCATTTTGTCTACCTCTCTGTCTGTTTCTGTGTATTAGGAAAGTCAGCCATATCTCCTGCTGTTAAAAGTAGTGGCTTTATGAAGAAGAGGTCTTGTAGTGCCCCGCAGTGCACTGTTCCCTATTCACCAGAAGGTGACACTTCAGAGGAGTCTTCTGTATGTTGCTTGCGTTGCTTTGCTTGCATTGCGTTGTTTGCATTACGTTGCTTGCGTCCTACTATTGTGCTTTCTCTTTCAGTCCAGACTTGTGCACTGACTATCTACTTGTTGTGGGCTGTGCTTTCTTTCTGTGGTATTAGACCCAGGCAGGCCGGCTTGAGAGGGCATGACCATAGGAGGGCTCAGGGGCCAGGCAGCAGTGTTAACCAAAATTTGCACCGAGTCAGTAGTCCCAGGCCAGATCCCCTAAATCACGGTGGTGGCCAGCGGCGTGGCATGTGTTAGCGGCCGGACACAAAGCACACGGCTGAGGTAGTGACAAGAAGCGTACGGGTCTGTGCGTGGTGGCTGGGGACATTCAACTTTAGCAAAATCTGCACTGAGCTGCTAGACCTGGCTAGATCTGCCAGAGTGCGGTGGCCACAGGGCCACAGCACGCGGAGGCAGTGATTGGGTGGGGCGCACGCAGTGTTAATAAAATTTGCCCTGAGCCCAGGGCCTAGGCCAGCATACTTAGAGTGGGTGATTCCTCAGGAGAACTCAAGGCACAGCGCACTGCTGGCGCTACCTCACGGGTGTCTGTGCAGCACTGCCTCCCGCCTGTGTCTGTTTATGCTGAGGGGTGGGAGAAAAAATGGCACCTGCCAGTTCCTTTGTTCTCATAGGAGTTCCTCAGTGTGCTCTGAAATCTCTATAAACAGATCTCTTTGCCTTTGTGCAAGCTGTCACGTCTGTGTTGACTCTTCTAAAGGTCCTTGTCTCTTTAAAGGTGGGGACCTGGCTATCACGTGCACTCCTGGCTACCCAGTGCTGAGTCACCTGACCTTCAGAGCTCTAGACTCCCAACTCCCCTAGTTATACAGAGTCATGGAGTTCAGTGCCTCCGGTTTTCAAGGCTGGAAGTTATGGGCATTCTTTTTTCCTATGTAGACTCCCTGGTGCTTTGCCTTCTCTGTGACCACAGCTTCCTTTCTCCTGTGGGCAGTGCTCCTGGCTGCCTTTCTGCCCTGTCTAACCTCTCCAGGGCTGGCTTCCTGTATTTGGCTGTGGAGTTTGTTCTGCCAGTCTTCAGATCACTCTCCAGTTTATTGACTCAGATGTGAGTGATATGTAGCTGTAAAAGTAGGATGGGATGAGCTTAGGGGTCCTCTTACTCCACCATCTTGCATCCCCTCCTCCTACAAATGTTTTACAAGTTTAGAGCTTTTGGGCACCTGGGTGGCTCAGTCGGTTAGTTGTTCAGCTTCGGCTCAGGTCATGATCTAGTGGTTCGTGGGGTTCGAGCCCTGCATCGGACTCTTTGCTGACAGCTCAGGGCCTGGAGCTTGCTTCGAATTCTGGGTCTCCCTTTCTCTCTGCCCCTCCCCTGCTCACGCTCTGTCTCCCTCTCTGTCTCAAAAACAAATAAACGTCAAAAAGATAAGTAAATAAAAACTTAGCGCTTTTGGCTAGGTATTTGGTCTTTGTCTCATTAATGATGTTTATTTTCTTGGTTTGTTATTTTGTGAGTAACTGGCAACACTAATTTTTAACATAGATATTTGGGGTTCCTGAAAAATAAATTTTTCTTTTCCTCCCCCAGTTGGCACATATGTGTACATATGTTTATATACATCTATACATACACAAACAGTGAGGGAAAGTGGTTAGCATTTTTAGAGGTTTAATGCTGACATAAGTAGTGGTAGTATAAGGCCATGATCACTTGTGGTTTTGAATTTTGAATGGTAACGATAAACTCATTTTTACTTCTTTTACTGTATAAATTTAATGAGAGTACAAGAATTTTAATGCAGAATAACTTAGTAGTCAAGATGAACTTTATCCATAACTTTTTACTATAGAAGTTCCACCAAGACTACTTTCATTTGTACACGTAAGTGTCTTTGGCTGGGCTAGGTACTTTATGTAGTCTCATTTTATTCTTACGGCAACCCAGTGAGGTTGCCTTTGTTAACCTTGTAGTACAAATTAGGTTAAGTAGCTTGCTCAGGTTCATACAGTAGTAATGGTAAAGTTGGGATGTAAATCTAGATCTGTCTGTGCTCTTTTCATTGCACTACCCTCCCTCCTGTCAAGGGATCAGATATGAGAAACATAAAAAGGGATACTGAAAGATAAACTAGGGGAAAAAAATGAAAAATAAAAAGTTTAGAAAAATTAAAATAGAATTTAATCTTAGAGAAAAAATATTTTTTATGGAAAAATTACTCATTTTGCTGGAAAAGCTTTTTCTAGAACAAGGACTTACGTAGAGTAAGATTAAGGCCTCTAGATATTAAGCCAAATATTTTATAAACAGTCTTAAAACAAATTAAACTGTCATGTAGATATCTTATCTCAATGAAATATACTTGGTATGAAGCCTAACAGTGTCATCTTTTTCCTTGTCAGATGTTGATGATGGAGATACAGTGACAGATTTCATGGCTCAAGAGCGAGAAAGGGGCATTACTATTCAGTCTGCTGCTGTTACGTTTGATTGGAAGGGATATAGAGTCAATTTAATTGATACACCAGGTATGGTGCTGTTGGAGCCATGCAGAGGTGCTGCATCGTTTGAGGTTTTTATTCATGTTTGTGTTCCCTTTTAAATTGTGGTCAAAAATATATCATAAAATTTACCACCCTAACCATTTTTAAGTGTACAGCTCAGTAGGTAAGTATATTTACATTGTTGTGAAACTGATGTCCAGGAGTACTTAGTCTTGCACAACTGAAACTATATATCCATTATATAACTACTACTCTTTGTCATCTGCTCCCATTGCTGGTAATTACTCTTCTACTTTGTAATCTAGGAGATTACTTTAGATACCTCATATGAGGAGAATCATACAGTTTTTGTCCTTTTGTGGTTGACTTTGCTTAGCATGAAATCTTTCAAGGTTTATCTGTCTTATAATATGTGAGAGGATTTCCTTTATTTTTAAGGCTGCATAATATTCCATTGTACATATATAACATAATTTGTATGTAAATATACATCATTCATACATTGATGGACGTTTGGGTTGTTTCCACCTCTTGGCCATTGTGAATAGTTTTACTATTAGTGTGGTGTGCAGATATGTCTTTCAGACTCTCCCTTCAGTTTTTTTGGATATATACCCCAAAGTGGGATTGCTGGATCATGTTTTTTTTTTTTCAGTTTTTAAAAGATTTTAAGTGTTGGGGCTCCTGGGTGGTTCAGTAGGTTGAGTGTCCAGGTTTAGCTCAGGTCATGATCTCACAGTCCATGAGTTCGAGCCCCGTGTCGGGCTCTGTGCTGACAGCTCAGAGCCTGGAGCCTGCTCAGATTCTGTGTCTCCCTCTCTCTCAGCCCCTCCCCTGCTCATGCTCTGTCTCTCTCTCTCTCTCTCTCTCAAAAATAAATAAACATAGAAAAATGAATAAAAGATTTTTAAGTGTTATGTTTCTCATCTTTTTTTTAGGTCATGTAGACTTTACCTTGGAGGTTGAGCGCTGCCTTAGAGTGTTGGATGGTGCAGTAGCTGTGTTTGATGCCTCTGCTGGTGTAGAGGTAAAAAATATTCTCAAAGTAAAGTGAAGATACCAACAACATGATTTTTTCTTAAAGTAGAATGTATCAGATTTAGTTACAATAGCCCTGTGTTTGTTAAGTTCATATTAATCAAATTATGGTGAAATTGGAATTTAATACTGCAATCACATATACAGGTCTATATGTGATCTCAGATATTTTGTAGTAAAAGGGAAATAATTGCTTTTCTGTAGAAAATATGAAAGTTAGTGCTGAAAACTGTGAAGGGCTTGAGATTCTTACCTGTTTTTTTAAGCTAACTAGTTAACCTGCCACAGTTTTATGGCATGCTGGCATAAGACATAAGACTTTTGAGTCAGAGACAAAGGACTATTAGTCACAGGAATAGCAATAGCCAGAGTGTCGATAATTTCTTGTCTTAGTTACCCAAGCCCCAATTCCCACAGGGTGACCTAAAGAGAGTCAAGAGAGTCAAGAGTTGCACATGCCATGGATCCCTGTGCTTAGAAAATGCACATGTTTTATAATGGGCAGTAAGCATGCCTGCTGTTTGCTCTGGAGAGAGATGTTATCTTCCAGGCTTATAAACAAACCTACCTTTTGACTCAGAGGAAGACACTTCTCTTTCTAAGCCGTTTACTATATTTGAAGACATCTTTGAAGACATAGTCCAGAACAAAGGCAGTTAGTGCCTTTCCTAACAAACTATGTAGAAAGGTGAAATACACATGAAGAATTGTGTCCTAACAGTTACTGAGTTTTTTGAATAAATCTTAAAAGTGGATTTATAATAAATTATACTGGGGTCAGTTATGTACTCTTTAGCATATCGCTATATGTCTTACAATTTCAAGATTGGCTTTTTATTAAATATAGAATCCTCTTCACTTCTTCTAATCTTAAAATTACTAAAAGTGATACGCTAAATGATCGATATTAACATTTCCCAATGATACAAATCGACACCATGGGCTTCCTCATAGGATGCACTAAGAAGGGCACAACATTATGTTGTATTCTTGGCAGAATGTTTGGCCCAAATCTAATCATGAGAAGGCAATCAAATGAAATTTCTTAAAAGTTTTTTTTAATGTTTGTTTATTTTTGAAAGAGAGTGCGAGCAGGAGAGGGGCAGAGAGAGAGGGAGACACAGAATCCGAAGTAGGCTCCAGGCTTTGAGCTGTCAACACAGAGCCCCATGCGGGACTTGAACTCCTGAACCATGAGATCACGACCTGAACTGAAGTTGGATGCTTAACTGACTGAGCCACGCAGGCACCCCTGTAGTTGAAAGGATTCTAAACAAACAAGAAAACTAAATGTAATATCATCTTTGGAAGGATCCTGGATTCAAAAACAAAAAGTTACAAAGAGCATCAGTAGGAAAACCAGAATAATTTTAATATAGATGATATGTTATTAGAAAAAAGTATTGTAGGGGCACCCGGGTGGCTCAGTTGGTTAGGCGTCCGACTTCAGCTCAGGTCATGATCTCACGGTCTGTGAGTTCGAGCCCCGCGTCGGGCTCTGTGCTGACCGCTCAGAGCCTGGAGCCTGTTTCCGATTCTGTGTCTCCCTCTTTCTCTGCCCCTCCCCTGCTCACACTCTGTCTCTCTCTGTCTCAAAAATAAATAAACATTAAAAGGAAAAAAAAGAAAAAAGTATTGTATCAGCTTAAATTCTTTGAATATGATCTTTATAAATGGTTATGTAGGAGAATATCCTTATTTTTAGAAAATACATACTGAAGTATTTAGGATTAAAGTGTCATGATATCTGCATCTTGCTCTAGTGGTTCACCTCCCACGCACACATACACGTATGTTGTTAGTTTGGGTACTTTGAGCATTAGATGCCAAGTTGGGATTAGATGCATAAGAGATTTATTGGTGGATATCCCTGTGAAGAGTAAAGGAGAAAAGAGAGAAGTGGAAGAGAGCTTTCAGACCAGAGGGCAGATCAAGGAGCTCTTGGTGACCGGACGATTGGGTAGGAAGAGTTTCAGACTATAGCACATTTCCAAAAGGGGTTTGGCTAGGCTGATGGAAGTCCTCAAGGCAAAGTCGCCTGTTGGAGAAGGCGGAATGTTTTGTAGGAATAACCTACATTAGTACTTCTGCTCTGCTTGGCCATTAGCTGGTCCTTGAGAGACCTTGGTAGTTAGTAGTCAAGATGACTAGCACTTGGAGCTATCATTTAATTATGCTCTGTGTAGTAGATCCAAGTGGCACATTCCCATACACAGTGCACACATTCTAATGTGTTCATATGCACATTTGGGGAAAAAAAAGCAAGTATGGCAAAGTGTTCATACTTGGTGAATCTAGGTGAAGGGTACATGGGTATATATTGTACTGTTTTTTTTACCTTTTTTATAGGTTTGAGATTTTTCAGAATGAAAAGTTGTTGGGGGGAAATAATACAGTGATGGAAAGCCCGACCTGAGGACTGCTAACAGGCAGTGATGGTTTTTTGATCTAAATACAGCCTGACCTTGAGGTCTGAGGTTGGTTATACATTATTCCCATTTCTTTCTGATCACTTCACGTCCTAATGGTTGCATTCTTTCTGTCATTATGACTTGTATATGTACATTTGACAGATGGCATTATTTACAAAATTGAAATATATTGGAATAGGAAATTTCTGAATTTGTGACACAGAAGCCTTTTATGTGCTAAAACAATAAATGGACTTTTAGCTAGCAGGTGGGATAATGGAAGTCTTTCTATATTTTTTAATATGCTTTTTTCTTGGAAAATTTATAATATACCCCCAGCCCCACCTCACCATATGCAGAAATTAGTTACCTTGGGGGTAGGTAACAGTATCTTAGGATACAAAGCATACTAGAAGAAGAAAAGTTGATTCATTGGACTTTATCAAAATTACATCTTCTCATTAAAACTAAAAAAATTAAAAAATAAAAAGGGAAGCTGTAGGCTATGAAAAAATTTCTCATGTTAGATATAGTATATGAATGTTAAATTTCCAGAATGCGATAACGCTATTGATTACGTAGGAAAATATCATTGTTTTAGGAAGTATGTGCTGAAATTTTCATAGTACACGGTACATGGGTGTGATCAAGGACTTGTATCCAGAATATATGAATAACTACAAATCAGTAATAAAAAGTTACAACTCAGTAAATAAATGGACAAAAGACTTGAGTGGATTTTTCACCAGAGACATGAATGGCCCAGTGAGCACATGAAAAGATGCTCAGTCTCATTGATTATTGAGAAATGCAAATTAAAGTTACAAAGAAAAACTATTTGACACCCACGAGAATGGCTAAAATTGAAAAAAATGATGGCAAATACTGGCTGAAGTTGTGGAACAACTGGAACTCTTATACACTGTCGGTGGAACTGTAAAATATTATACTTTGGAAGACTATTTGGCAGTTTCTTATAAAATGAAGTCTGCACATAACCTCTCACCCAGCACTTCTACTCCTGTATCTTTATCCAAGGGAATGAGAACATTTGTCTCCTAAAGACTTTTTCAAAATATTTACAGCAGCTAAATTCCTAATAGCCCAAAACTAGAAGTAATCTGGGTGCTCATCCACAGGTGGACAAACAAGCTGGCACATTTATACGAAGGGGTTTAGCCAAAAACAAACGAAACAACAACAACAACAAAAATAACAGCCATCATACCTAACAACATGAATGAATGTCAAAAACTTTATGTTTAGTGAAAGAAGCCGTGTTATTTATATGAGATTCAGAAATAGAATGAATCTGTGGTGACAAATGTGAGGACAGGTTGTTTATGGGGGATGGGACATAAGAAAAATTTCTTAGGTTCTATATCTTGGTTGGGATAGTAGCTATACAAATCTATACATTTATCAGAACGCACTATACACTTAAGATGAGTGTTTTTTTATTCTATCTAAATTTTACCTAAACAAATTATATAAAGTGGCTTCTGTATCAGGTAATGTCAGCACATTAGGCTTTGTATGCTCTGTTCTAGGGCTTTGAGACTCCACTAGGCAGAGATATTGTAACAGACTCAAACTATTTATATTTAAAATGTGTAAAAATTAGAATTAAAAGAAGTCAAATAGAAAAGCATATGAGGGGCGCCTGGGTGGCTCAGTCGGTTAAGCGGCCGACTTCGGCTCAGGTCACGATCTCACGGTCCGTGAGTTCGAGCCCCACGTCGGGCTCTGTGCTAACCGCTCAGAGCCTGGAGCCTGTTTCAGATTCTGTGTCTCCCTCTCTCTCTGACCCTCCCCCGTTCATGCTCTGTCTCTCTCTGTCTCAAAAATAAATAAACGTTAAAAAAAAAAAAAAATTAAAAAAAAAAAAAAAAGAAAAGAAAAGCATATGAGAGGGGTGCCTGGGTGGCTCATTTGGTTAAACATCTGACTCTTGATTTCGGTTCAGGTCATAATCTCATGGTTTGTGGGATCAAGCTCCGTATCGGGGCTCCGTGCTGACAGCCTGGAACCTGCCTAGGAGTCTCTTTCTCCTTCTCTCTCTGTCTCTCTGCCCCCTCTCATGCATGCATGCGTGCTTTCTGTCTCTCTCAAAATAAATAATTAAAAAAAAAATACGTGAGAATTGCTACTAAGAAATACAGTTATTGGCTTTTTTCTCCCTTACTCTTCAGTTTAACTCAACATTTAAACATTCACAATAAAAATGCATATACTTTTAAAAAGTTTTATTTAAATTTAAATTTTTTTTTTTTAATGTTTATTTATTTTTGAGACAGAGACAGAGTATGAACAGGGGAGGGTCAGAGAGAGAGGGAGACACAGAATCTGAAGCATGCTCCAGGCTCTGAGCTGTCAGCACAGAGCCTGACGCGGGGCTCGAACTCACGGACCGTGAGATCATGACCTGAGCCGAAGTCAGACGCCCAACCAACTGAGCCACCCAGGTGCCCCATTTAAATTTTAATTAACACATAGTGCAATATTGGTTTCAGGAGTAAAAATGCATATTTTTATCACAATATCATTTTTTATAGTACAGTCCTATTCTTTTTACATTACGACAACAAAAGAATTAAGTCAAAAGTCCCTATTTTGCTGGTCAGCAAACTGATGAGTTCAGTATTATGTGACCTGTACTGGGTAAGGTGAAGCCAGACAAAAATGACATCTTCTGGTTCTTGATTAAGTCCTCTTTCCATGAGTCTTAATACCTCCCAGGTGTTTGTTCTCCTTGTGTGGCAACCTAGACCACCCAAAGGAGTATTCTCAGTTTGAAGCACATTCTGTATCACACTTCATCATGTTCTTTGTTCTCTTACCCACTAGCAGAAGAGTAACTAGAGCAATGGCACTAATTCTGTGTTGGAACAGGGCCCAGTTCCATGTTATAATAGATTCTTAGATCTATTTGTTCCATGTGTAGTGGAGTTATTTTTGTCCCATATGTGGTTTTTTTTTCCCTTTCTCTTTGCTCCAGGCCCAGACTCTCACAGTATGGAGGCAAGCTGATAAACACAAGATACCTCGAATCTGTTTTTTAAACAAAATGGACAAAACTGGAGCAAGGTATTTCAAGGCTTCCCCCCCCACCCCCCATTTGTTAAAAGTAGAAATACAGGGGTGCCTGGGTGGCTCAGTCGGTTAAGCATCCAACTTCGACTCAGGTCATGATCTAACGGTTTGGGAGTTCAAGCCCCACGTTGGGCTCTGTGCTGACAGCTCAGAGCCTGGAGCCTGCTTCGGATTCTGTGTCTCTCTGCCCCTCCCCTGCTTACACTCTGTCTCTCTCCTCTCTCTCCCCCTCTCTCTCAAGAATAAATAAACATTAAAAAAAAAAGTAGGAATACAATTTTGAGTTTTTAATGGACTATAACTTAAATTTATAAATAGCTGTTCGCTCTAGAGTATAAATATTCCGTGGGATCTCAATTCAGTCCCATTAAAAAAGGAGTTTCAAAACAGGTAGAAATGTGATAAGGAGAGATCCTGGTCAGTGTGTAAGTGGCAAATACAAAACACCAACTGTCCCTCTCCTCAAACCACACAGTATGCTTTGTGTTTATGTAATTTTCTATCCTAATTCTGAGCTGATAACATGATACCAAGAACGCCTAAGGTAAAGTTATAGCAAAATTGGGCTGGCTTTTGGAAGAAAGGGGATAGCTGTGTGTGATAGCAAATGTAGCTGTTAGAAGAATCCTTGAGTTATAATGACAGATCATGCATTTGAATGTCTAACTAATTATTGGTGACTTTGATCAGTTTATTTAATCTTAGTTTCAAACTATAATAAGTGAAGCTTATAAATAATAATACCCTAGATATCTCTGTGGCAGGATTATGGTAGATACTCAAGCACTGTTTTTTGAAGTTTACATTGAAAGTTTACTCAAGATATTGTCGTGTGGAAAACTGTTCACTGGTGAACATTAGGGACAGTGAAAATGGTTGTGATTTTAGAGACCATTCTTAAATCTGTTTTAAGAATCTTAACATTTAAGGGGTGCCTGAGTGGCTCAGTTGGTTGAGCATCCAATTCTTGATTTCCGCTCAAGTCATGATCTCACAGTTCATGAGACAAAGCCTGCATTGAACTCCTTCTGACAGCAATGAGCTTGCTTGGGATCTCTTTCCCTCTCCCAAAATAAATAAATAAACATTAAAAAAAAAATCTTAACATTTTTTAAGTTTACTTATGTATTTTTGAGAGAGAGAGGGAGGGAGCAAATCAGCAGGGGAGGGTCAGAGAGAAAGTCCCAAGCAGGCTCCGTACTGTCAGCACAGAGCCCAGTGTGGGGCCCTAACTAATGAACCACAAGATCATGACCTGAGCAAGAGTCGGATGTTTAACTGACCGAGCCACCCAGGCGGCCCAAGAATCTTAACATTTTTAATTATAGTTATTTTGCTTCCTGCAGTTTTAAATATGCGGTTGAAAGCATCAGAGAGAAGTTGAAGGCAAAGCCATTACTTTTACAGGTTGGTTGATTAATATTTGGTTTATTAATAGCAGCAGCTGCAAATTTCCTCATCATTTTATTGTGACATATATATCTGAAACTATCTCAGATGTTTTTTGGAAGAAGTTGGCATGTAAATAAAAGATATAGATTATGGTAATAATGTTAATAGCCATTTGGGGGAAAGTGGAGAAAGGTAACATTTTCTCATCAATGCAGTTCTAATTTAGTTATCATTTAATAAAGTTAATCTCGCTTTGATTTGCAGTTACCACTTGGTGAAGGCAAAGCTTTCAAAGGAGTTGTGGATGTAGTAAATAAAGAAAAACTTCTTTGGAATCCTAATTCAGATGATGGAAAAGACTTTGTGAGGAATCCCCTTTTGGAAATGAGTGATCCTGAGTTGCTTAAGGAGACAACTGAAGCAAGGAATGCCTTAATTGAACAGGTAAAGTAAATACTTTGAGTTTACATTTGCATATTTAGAAAATTTAAAAATATTTTATATATTATGAAATTTATGAAGTAAATATATACTTTATGTATATTTAAAGTGTAATATAAAGTGTAATGAAGAATACGATGAACACCAATGTTTCCACCACCCAGCTTAAGAAATAGAATATTAGCAATACCCTTGAATCTTTGTGTAACACTTCTGTTTAAATCTCTCTCCTTTCCACTTATCATTTACTCCCCCCACCACTATTTTGGTTGTAGCCTTTTTCTTTCATTTGCTTTGTTTTCTAGTTCACTACAAATGTATATATTCGTGAAGGACTTAGTTTTCCATGGTTTTGAACTTTCCTTAAGTGGAGTGATATTGTTTGTATTTTATAACAGTACATTGCAGATTCATCTTTGTTGTTATGTGTGGTTATGCTTCATTTTCAGTCTTACGTCATGTTCCAATATGATTATACCACATTTGTCCGTTCATCTGTGGGTGGACTTTGAGGTTGTGTTGTCTGTTTTGCTGTTACAAACAGTGTTGCTGTGAACATCTTTGTATGTATCTCCTTGTACACACTTGTGACAATTTGTTTAGGGTTAAACCTAGGAATATCAGAGAGTGTGTCCGTCTTTTATCAAATGTCACATTAACTTAGAAAATTTTAAAGCCATTAATTTTATAGGTAATAGATAACTCTGGACCTCATCCACCCTCAAAATTTTAATAGTAGTAAGATTGTTAATATTTATGATATTTTATATGGTATTGTTGGCATATATACTAATAAACGTGGTTTATTTATGCGATAAGTTTAAGTGCAGTGGCACTAATTCTCTTTGGATTCTGTCTCTCTCAAAATAAATAAACTTACATAAAAAAATACATACATACATTTCACTACCATAAGATTCAGAGAGTGAATGGCACGTTCCATAAACTCTCTGAATCTTATGGTAGTGAAAGACATTTGAATCTGAACTGTTTGATTTTTTTTTTTTTATTTCTGAATTAAATTGGTCAGAGTAGATCCTGTCATCATTAATTGTTTTCATTAATCTTTTGTATGAAGTTGTTCTTGAAGTAATTATTTCCCTTTATAACATACAGTAATCATCAACTTTATCATTAACAGAATATGGTCATTGTTCTTTTTATTACTAGGTAACTGTTACTAAGGACTTACTGTGAACTAGCTTAAGTGCTTTACATGTAATACATTTAATCCTCATAGCAGCCTATATTATCCTCGTTTTACTGGTGGGGAAACAGAAACTTAGAATCCTTAACGAATTTGTCATATAGCTAATAAGGAGCAGTGCTGGAACCTGAACCCAGGTCTGATTCCATTTAGAGCTGGAGCTCTTACCCACTTTGCTTTACTGCTTCTCTAATTTGGGGAGCCATAAACAGAATAAAAGTAGAATTGACATTTATGTATGTATGTGTGTATTTTTTTATATAAGTTTATTTATTTTGAGAGAGGATCCAAAGCAGGCTCCGTGCTGTCAGCACAGCCTGACATGGATTTTGACCTGAGCAGAAATCAAGAGTTGGCATCTTAACCAACTGAGCTACCCAGGTGCCTGAAATTGACATTTATTCGTCAGTAATTGGGTGCATAATTAGTTCTCCTAGAACTAAGCTGGGTGGTGGAAACATTGGTGTTCATCGTATTCTTCATTACACTTTATATTACACTTTAAATATACATAAAGTATATATTTACTTCATAAATTTCATAATATATAAAATATTTTTAAATTTTCTAAATATGCAAATGTAAACTCAAACTCAAAAATCTCCTAGATTTTTCTTTGTTTTATCTTAGGCATGTCTAATGCATGTCTTAGGATAGTATATAACAAAAATTAGATTTGAGACTCTCTGTAGATGATATTAAAGTGCTAATTACAAGGAATACATGTGTATTTATAGAATTGGAGAATAAGACCACATCACACCTGTTAGGATAGCTATAATCAAAAAACCCCCACAAAACCCCTCAACCGGAAGATAAGTGTTGGCAAAATATGGAGAAACTGTAACCTTTGTGCACTGCTGGTAGGAATGAAGATGATGCAGCCACTGTGGGAAATAGCATGGTGTTTCCTCGGAAGATTGAAAATAGAATTACCAAATGGTCTAGCATTTCTGCTTCTGGCTGTATATCCAAAAGAATTGAAAGCAGGGTCTCAAAGAGATATTTGCATTTCCTTGTTCATAGCACCATTATTCCTAATGGCCACAACGTGGGAGCAACCAAGCGTTCATCAACAAGACGAGTAGATAAAATATGGTATAAACATACAATAGAATATTATTCAGCCTTAAAAAGGAATGACATTCTGACACATGCTACGATACAGATGAACCTCGAGGACGTTATGCTAATTGAAATAAGCCAGTCCAGGAAAAAAGACAAATACTGTAATGATTCCACTTATATGAGGTATTTAGAGTAGTCAGATTTGTAGAGACAAAAAGTAGAATCATAGTTGCCAGGGGATAGGGGATAGGAGAATGAGGAAGAGTTGTCTCGTGGTATAGAATTTGGGTTTTGTGAGATTGAGAAAGTTCTGGAGATTAGTTTTACAACAATGTGAATATACTTAACACTACTACTCAACTGTTCAGTGAGAAATGGTTAAGATGGTAAATTTTATGTTCTGTTTATGTTAAATTTTACCACGATTAATTTTTTTTTTTAGAGAATAAGATTAGTGTGGACTAGAAGCAACTTCCTGTGTTCTAGAGGTGAATAGTGATAATAAGTTACACTTACTGTATTCTTACTATACGTTCTGGAAGCATGATTTCACTTGGTTATTCAATCCTTGCCCTCTGAAGTAGGTACTAGTATTATCTCCATGATTAACCAAGGTAAAGAGAGGTGATGTGGGGGCGCCTGGGTGGGTCAGTCAGTTAAGCATCCGACTCTTGGTTTCGGCTCAGGTCATGATCTTGTGGTTCGTGAGATTGAGCCCTGCATCGGGCTTTGCACTGACAGCATGGGACCTGCTTTGGATTCTCTCTCTTCCCTCACTCTGCCCCTCCCCTGCTCATCCTTTCTATCTCTCTCTTTCAAAAATAAATAAGTAAACTTTAAAAAGAGAGAGAGAGAGGGGGGTGATGTAACTTAAGTTTTTGAATAAATCAGCAAGTAGTGGAGCCATTTCAAGGCAGTTTAATTCCAGAAGCTGTGCTTATCCATCATATATGCTCCCCACTACGGAGAATGGTTAGGTATGTTTCTACAATACTTAGCTGTTAAAAGTGTGTTTTTGTCTCCAAGTTTGAATGTTTTGCTCTTTTGTACTATTACAAACTTTTGAAACTTTTATTAAATTTATTGTCAGCTGAATTCTCCTATTTCATACAGGCAGATAACTAAGAAAAGAACATGAATTAGATAATTGCATTTGTATTGCTGAAATGATGCCTATGACCCTCAACTTATATCTGTTCCTGCAGTGCCGGATTAGAATAACATGAGTTATTTTAGTTGGACTGTCTTAGGACATCTGGTGAATATTCATAATGTTAAACAAATACCAGATGAAACTTTTTTTTTTTTATGTTTTACTTATTTTGGGGAGAGAGAACATGTGCACATTAGCAGGGGAGGGGTGGACAGAGGATAGGAAGTGGGCTCCTTGCTGGCAGCAGAGAGCCTGATGCGGGGTTCAAACTCACCAACTATCAGATCATGACTTGAGCCGAAGTCAGATGCTTAATCGACTGAGCCACCCAGGCAGGAAACTTTCCCCACAGGAAACTTTTCAATGAACTAAGACTTCTAAATCTATCTAAAAACAGCAATCCATTAGATATGTTATCACTGACTGCGAATTGTGGTATTTTATTTCTTTTGAGCACTCCGAGTGGATAGCACTTTATTGAGATACTTCATCTGGCTATTGCTTCTCATGTATGTAGGGAACTTATAATAGCACATCTTCAGTTTTCAGTCTCCTTTCCTATGAAAGAAATACTGTTTATCTCTTGAGATGTTGAGGAGAGTTCTGTGGCCTGGATAAGGTAGGTCATGTAGCTGTCTTGAAATATTTGGATAATGTACATTTATTTGGACTTAATAGTTGTGACAATAAAAGCAAGTTATAGAACTAAAACCTTTCTTTGTAGGTTGCAGATTTGGATGATGAATTTGCTGACTTGGTTTTAGGAGAATTTAGTGAAAATTTTGATTTGCTACCAGCTGAAAAGGTAAATTTTATTATTCATTTACTTTAATGAAGTTTTACTAATTGGATGTGGTTTGATTTCTCTGTCTCAGGTGTTTAGTTTTTTTCAACTTTGCATAGCATTAGAAAATGCTGACTTAATTAGGAGAACATTAAGGTAAAGTCACTATTAATACAAGTGCTTAAATAATGGTAGTGATTTACTGTTTTCAGATATGCTTTACAAAATCAGAAATTGAATTTTTTTTACTCCTATTGAGTCAGTACAAGTTACTCATTCCTTCTTTGCAGTGCTTTCCTTGTGATCATTTCTTTAGTAGGGAAATTACAGGTGGAAATTTTATATTGAAAATTTACTGGTTTTGTAGACTACTGCAATGATTTTTCTTATTTTCTCTGACACCGTTTTAATTCTTACTAGAAGCTCGTTACAGGTCTTTACTTATTTATTTTGTTTCCTTTTGAAATACATTAAACCAGAGAATAGGCATATAAAATAGTAGTAATAATTGAATTAGGACAGATTTCTTCAAGGCATTTCTGTTATTTTCTGCTAGGGACCTTCCCCTATGAATTTGGCAAACAATCTTTATTTTTCTTTATGAAACGAGTTACCAGGTAAAGTTGTTTTTTGTTTGCTTGTTTGTTTGTTTTTAAGTAAACTCTGCCCAACACAGAGCCTGAACTCACGCACCCAGGGTCAAGAGTTGCATGCTCCACCAGCTCAGCCAGCCAGGCGCCTCCCAAGTATTTTAGGGGGATTATATATATGTATGTAATGGGGTCCAGACTGAGCCCAGAAAATGTACTTAGTTATTTTTCACAAAAAGAATTAAAGAAAAACATGAGTCTCAAGATTAAGTTTGAGACCTTTGAAGTTAGGAATGGAAAAAAGTACTTTTCTTTTGAACGAAGTGCCATAATTATTGAAATATGTTATCGTTTAGTATTTGAGCGCTTAGATGTGATGTTTGTTGTGCCCTGTAGTCACATACCATGGTTTCTCTTTTCAAAGAGCTTATGATCTGAGGAGGAATTGATATACCTTTCTCCTTCCAGTAGGTTGCAAACACACCCATGCTTTTCTTCGTTTTTGAGGTCTTTCAAATTTGATTTCTACCCTGATTTCTCATTTTTCTTTGGATTTGGTTTTTTTTTTTTTAAGTTTATTTATTTTGAGAAAGAGAGAGCACAGGGGGGAAGGAAGAGAGAGAGAGAGAGAGAGAGAGAGAGAGAATGAATGAATCCCAAGCCATGCACAAATGCAGAGCCCGTTGCGGGGCTCGAACTCATGAACGTGAGATCATGACCTGAGCCGAAATCAGGAATCAGACGATTAACTGACTGAGCCACCCAGCCGCTCCTCAGTTTGATTTAATGTTGGTCTAATTCCTTTGAGGAAGTTGTAATTCATATATATGTTCTTAATTTCTGTACAGGTCCTCTTTTAGACAATCAAGGTTAAATCAGAAGTACGTTTAATTCATTTATTTGAGAAATATTTTTAAATACCTGCTTATTTTAGGTACTTCTGTAGTTTCTGGGGATTTAGCAATGTTTGATGGGACTTATTGTAATGCTCATGTAGATTTTATATTCTGGGGTATAAGGACACAGACAATAAACCATTAAATATATATCCAGTATACCAAATAGTAATTAACATTATAAAGAAAAATACAGAAGAATAAGGCCATGAAGAATGATGGAAGTGTGCTGAGTGGTTCTGTTTTACATGGTTGGTTGGCGAGGGTGTCTAATTCTGAGATACTTTAGTTGGAGCCAGTATACTGCACACAGAATACAGTACTTCTGTCTCTGCTTTATAGCTCCAGACTGCAATTCGCAGAGTAACACTGGCTCAGACAGCAGTGCCTGTGCTTTGTGGAAGTGCCCTGAAAAACAAAGGTGTCCAGCCCTTGTTGGATGCTGTTACTGTGTACTTGCCTTCACCTGAAGAGCGCAACTATGAATTTCTGTAAGTATGCAGTACAGATTAAAATCTTATAGCCTCGCAAAAGCGGGAAAGTAGGTCTTGTTTCACAAAGAGCATTTGAATCACCATTTTTGAATAACATTGGTGAAGAATATCATTATAAATGATATAGAGCTATATAAATTTTTACTTGAAAGGGACATTTGTTCGCATGTCTTATAACCTGCTATATTTACAAATGGAGCTAGAGTGTGTGGCTGTCATCTTAGTTAAAAAAAACAAACAGTAGAGTAGAGTTGTTTGATAAATATTCTGTAGATAAATTTATACTAGATTTGAAGATTTTTAAAAAGCTCAAAATATTTTGTGGTTTAAGGGTATTGTTTTACTTCTGTTGTCACTAACAGCTTTGTACTTGGTAATAAATCCTCTAAAATCCGAGTGACTCTTCAGGCAGGAATGGACTTTGTTTAATCCTTTAACTAGGACATTAATCACTTTTCATATCTCTCAATTGGAGAAGCATTAATGGTAAAGTGATTATGGGCATGGACTGTGTACTCCTTGGATTTAAATCTGAGCTCTCCCAAGTTGTTTAACCTTCTACCTGTAAAATACAGAGACCAGGACCTATCCTATTGGATTGTTACAGGAATCAAACGAATTAATACTTATAAAGCAAATGGAATAGTGCCTACCTAGTATATGGTAAACTCTATATGAGTATTTGCTAAAGTTAAAAATTGGAGGGAATTAGGGATGAGATGGAGAAGTTCTATAATAGGAGTGTCTCACCTACTTTGAGTCATGGGCTCCTTTGAAACTAATGAGAACATGGAGCTTTTCCTCAGAAAAATGTGCTTGTGAACAAAATTTGGCAATTTCAGAGGGATTCAGGCTTTCTGTAACGTAGTGCGCACCAGTTTAAGGACATCAATCTGTAAGAATTGTAGATTTCTATGATCATGCAACTGGAGAGAAAGTGGGAGGGCAGAGTGTAAGTAGTAGTTAGAAAGAACCTATACATTTACCCTGTACAGGTTTTTGTGAGAAGGTATATTCTCACAAAATAGGAAGGTATACCTATCCTAGGTACATTTTTTGAGGAGTGAACTCTAGGCAGTGAAATTATTTGCAAGTAGAGGTAATATCTGGGAGAGAATCCATTATTTTTAATTTTGAGCAATTAATGATCTCCGTTAAATAATTTAGTTTTGTGGAGGAAGAGAGGTAGTTAGTACTGACATAATGTAATCAGCCAGAGTAGCTAAACTAGAAGATATGAGGGAGGACATTAGGGTTAAGTTTGCACAGTGATTCTGATTTGATCTGCATAGATATATGGGAAGTGTATTTTAAAGGCCTTTCTGGAATGTCTCAATTTTGTAGGCCATGGTATAAGGGTGACTTATGTGCACTGGCATTTAAAGTTCTTCATGACAAGCAGCGAGGACCACTGGTGTTTATGCGCATTTACTCAGGCATGATAAAACCCCAATTGGCCATCTATAATATTAATGGAAACTGCACGTAAGTAGAAGCTTATAGGTTCTGTTCTTTTTTTTAATGTTTATTGTTTTGAGAGAGAGTGAGAGCAAGTGGGAGTGGGGCAGAGAGATGGAGAGAGAATCCTAAGCAGGCTCTGCACAGTCAGTGCAGAGCCTGATGCAGGGCTCAAACTCATGAACCGTGCAATCGTGACTGGAGCCGAAACCAAGAGTTGGATGCTTAACCAACTGAGCCACTCAAGCACTCCAGAAGCTTAGTTTATTTTCTAAAACTGCAGTCATTTCTTTAAAAATTCTTTTACTGAAATAAATCATGGTTTTTACAGGGAGAGAATAAGTCGTCTTCTTTTGCCATTTGCTGACCAACATATAGAAATCCCTTCACTGACTGCTGGTAACATTGCTTTGACTGTTGGCCTTAAACACGTAAGCGACCAGATGGTTTCTCTAGGAACTATTAGCTTAAATGTTAAATTAAAACCAGGCATTTTGCGGTAGCAAAAACCCACGAACGATCCAAATAGTCATCAATAGTGGGGTAATGAATATTGTAGCATATTCATCAACATGGTTGAATCTCAGAAAGAAAGAAAATTATAGAAGACTGTAAACTGTGGATTATATTCATGTAAAATTCAAATCCAAGTGAAAATACACTGTAGATACATACCTGTGTTTTAAATTTAATAAATATTTTGTTATTCTCATTGGGTATTTTACTTGATCATTGCTGACAATTTAATCTAACCTTGTAACTGATCTGGGTAATAACTGAAGATATATTGCCAATGAAGGCTTTGTGAGGGCAAGGACTTGGGTTTCTTTTGTTCTCTGTCCTTAGTCCCTAGATCAGTGCATCACATATAGGAGGCAGTCCATGACTTGTCAGATGAATGGATGAAAATAAGTTGATGCTGTGTATGTTTTTGGTAAGGTAAAACTAAGGACATTTCATTTATATATGGATTAAATTGAATACATTTTCTCATTAAACTTTGGTGTATTTGGCATTTAGGATAGCCATGGTTACTTTGAACATTTTTTAACCTCTTTATGGTTAATTGCAGGATTCAAGATCCTTTAGTATAAAATGTCCACAGTCCAGATATAGGACTTGTAGCCTTGAAATGTCCTCTGTCCACCCGAAGGCAGGAGCTCCATGTACATATTTGAAGGAGTTACACAGAGACGTTTGAACTATTGCTTCATTAGGAATATCTTTACAGAGAAGGAAATTGGCATGGAATGTTGTAATATTAAAGTTTAAAAGTGAAATTATAGTTTTAAAAAATAATGAGTCTGTAAGGATGCTATCAATTCTGCATGGTCTAGAGAATTCTGGTTAATTGCTTATTTTAGTTAATGGAAGATTTTCTGTAAAACAGTTATAGACATTTTTACTGGTGGTAAAACTCTTAAAATGGACTTCTACTAAAATTGACCTATTTTGATATGATTGAAAATTTAGGAAGGTACATTTGTTTTACCAAATGAATTTTGAGTGTGTAGTGAGTGTATGTGAGAGAGAGAGAGAGAGAGAGAGAGAGAGAGAGAGTGTGTGTGTGTGTGTGTGTGTGTGTGTGTGTGTGTGTGTGTGGTTAGAATTTATTACAGCAGTATCTTGGATAGAATTCTTACACAAGTTAAATTAGCTTTACCTATGCAAAGTTGCAGTGAGCTTTGTGAATTTGTTCCTGTTTTAAGTTCTGATGAAAGTGTCACATTGGAAGTTTTCACATTTCGTGATTCTCGGTGTAAGCTGAGTGCTCACTGAGCCTGTCTTGTTCCAAGCGCGATGTTTGCTTACAGACCGCCACAGGAGACACCATTGCCTCATCCAAGTCCAGTGCATTAGCTGCAGCTCGTCGAGCCGAAACAGAAGGAGGAAAAAAACATAGACGGAACAATGAAGCCGAAAGACTTCTTCTGGCTGGGGTGGAGATTCCAGAACCTGTTTTCTTCTGTACCATAGAACCCCCTTCGGTGGCTAAGCAGCCAGGTACAAATAGTTTTGGTGTATCAATTAACTAGTAATTAGATACAGTTAATAATTTAGATACAGATAGTTATGTTATGCCCTCAAAAGATTTCTCACATGATTGAGTTCAGTTTTATCAGAAGTCATGGGTATTACTTGGGATTAGTCTTGTTTTCTGTTTAAGATGTTTTGATTTTTACAAGCTCCTTTTATTTATTCTTTTCCCACATGTTGGCCATTTTCGACTATCATCATCTTCCTTGCTCTGGTTCTTGTGGTGCTGTCATTGGCATCCGAAGTAACTGGCGTCAGGATTCCCCTTCCAGTTATAATAGATTAGACAGTTAACAGTTCAGAAGGATTCATTTTCTCATCACCATTTACAAAATGCTCCTTTCCTTGTTTTTTGGCTCAAGCTTTAGAACTCAGTGAAGATATTTATATACTATGGTTAATGTTATTTGACCTTTTTGAGTGTTGTGTACTCGTGCTTTAGCCTGTTTAAGTTCTCAGTGGCTTCTCATTACTTATATATAGCACAAACCCAGACTCCTTTCTGTGGTATATAAATCTCATGATTTCAGCTGTATCATTTCCAATTGGATTTGGTTGCATATTATAGAAAACCCCCAAGTAACAGTTGCTTTAATGACAAAAGTTTATTTCTCTCCCTTGTAAAATGTGCCTTGGGTTGGGAGCCCAGGGGTTAGAGGGTGGCTCTACACCATCATCAGGCCCCCGGGCTCTCGTTTTTCTGCCCTGCCTCTCTGAGTCTGTAGCTCCTATCCTTAGTTATCACAGGATGGCTGCTAGCACCTCTGGCATCACGGCCAAGTTCCTGACAGAGACATGGAGTAAGGAGGAAGAAGATGTGTCCTTTTCCCCTTAAAGATTTCTTCTGTGTCACTGGCTATTACTTAGACATCTGGCCGCTCAGTTGCAAGGAGTTTGGTAAATGCAGTCTTTTAGGCAGGCGGCAGCAGAATAGAGAGGAAGACCACTAGCAATCGCCGACACCAGCCTTCTTGCCTGGCCTCATTGTTTGAAACTTCCTCCTTCATTCTGAACCCTCTTCTTTCACCAAAAAAAAGTAAGACAGAATAACGACTCACACCTTACACTTCTGTAATAAACTAGTTCCAGTTTTCTGAAGATACCATGCTCTTTTTGCATTACTATTTCTTTTCATTTGTTCTGTCTTGCATTATAATGGCATAATGCAGTTTGTCTACCTGGAAGATGTTTACTCTGTAATTAGAAAATCTCATCTCAGGCATCACTTCTTTTTGAGGCCCTCACTGAATTCCTATATTAAGTTGTTGAAGGACAAACCTAGTTCTAGAGGTGGCATTAGAAGCTATTTTTTCCCCTTAAACAAGTTGGGCTCACAGATGATGGAAAAACAAAAGCACCCATTTACTGCCTCCCATGTCTTGAGTACCAAGGGGAAAAGAAACAGGAAGATCCCTAGACAAGTAGGGGTTCCAGTTCCTCACCGTTCGAGCTGGAGTTCACATGAAAGAAGTGTGAATACTGGTTTAAGACAGCCCCCAAATACTGAAGGAAACTGGGTCTGTTCTTGCCCAGTTGGTAAAGGTACAGCAATGAAATAAAACAGGTATAGCAGCAAGTTTTCTTGTCACCTTAAAATGCCCTGAGACCAACTAAGGGTATAGTCTTGACCCTAAGGAAGGAGGATCAGGTGATGTGAATCTGGCTACCCAGGTTGATGTGTATCAAAGTTGACCAAACTAGTTATATCAGGGGTAGCCAGGCACTTAAGAGCAGGGGCTGCCCACACAAAATAATCTGACTTTTAAAAAAAAAATATATTTGAGGGGCGCTTGAATGACCCAGTCAGTAAAATGCCGATTTTGGCTCATGTCATGATCTCGCAGTTAGTGAGTTCAAGCCCTGCGTTGGGCTCTCTGCTGACAGCTCAGAGCTTGGAGCCTGTTTTGGATTCTGTGTCTTCCTCTCTCTCTCTGCTCCTCTCCTGCTTGTGCTCACGCTCTCTCTCTCTCTCTCTCTCTCTCTCTCTCTCTCAGAAATACAATAAACATTTAAAAAATAAAAAATAAAAATATTTGAAAGTAATTTCATATTTTAAACATTGTGAGTACATAAATTCAAATTGTGACATTGCAGTTAAGTTGCACCAGCTCATTTTAAATCTAGCGCTTCAGCTTGTAACTACTTGAGGAAGAAAAGTCTGGGGTCCAAAGTAAGTCTAGTTAATGGGTATTAGCTTAGAGTTCCGAAGTCCCACAGGGGATGGGACTTTATAGAGTCTCCCTTAAACTTCTTTCAAGCAAATCTACCTTTTCTTTATTCTGGCTCTCCATTGTATTTACCCCATGTTCCTATTATATTGACACTCTGTCTTATAATGCCCTCTTCATCCCAGTAAACTCCTGAAGGGTAGATTCGTCATAAATATTTTTGAATGAGTTTGCATTTTACAATAAAGTTACTGTGTTTTCATTTCAAAAGCTACAGTGTCATAAGCATTATTACTTTCTTTGAATAGGTGCTTAAAAATAAGATACTGTGTAAAATAATGCCTCTTAACCTTAATGGGCATAATATATTTCTTGAAATTCTTGTTAAGTGCAGCCTCTGATTCAGTACTGGAACCTGATATTTTGTCTTTCTAACAGGCTCTATATCATGCCAGTGTTGCTGGTTCTTGGACCTGACTTTGGGATGTCAAGAGTCCAGAAGAATACTGTTCAATAGAAATATAACATCAGCTGTAATCTAAAATTTTCTTAGAGCTACATAAAAAAATAATAAACGGGCAAAATTAATTTTAATAATATATTTAACCCAGTATATCAAAAATAGTATTTCAACATCTAATCAATATAAAAAATTAATGAGCTATTTGACTTTCTTTTTTTCCATATTTAGTCTTTGAAACCTGGTATGTATTTTATACTTAGAGTATATGTCTGTTTAGACTCCTAATGTACTAATTAGATGGCTAGTGGCTACTACTTGGACAGTGTATATCTAGAAGCGTATGTCCCTGGAATATAAACCAGGGTCCCTGGAATATAAGACCACTTTAAATGTGTGGTAAGGTTGTTCATGAATCTGTTGCTCAGCTCTTTTCTTTAGCCGCACTTCATGTCTGAGAAACTTCGAACATCTTTTGTAGAGGGGGAGAATACAGTTAACAGCTAATTGGTTGTATTAAAGTATCACTTGACTTTAGAGGCCATATTTATTTCAAATAATATATTCTTGTTTCCTCATTGGGTGTGATAATTCATCACAGAGTGATCACATTAGCATCTCTTTATTCATGGTGTAATTTAGTTTCCTTTGCCAGTTTCTCATTGCTTCTCTTTCTGAAGGCATTTTGCTTTCTTGTCTTCTCCTAGATCTTTGTGAAACACAATCAGATGATGTTAGTGGCTTCCCAGTGCAAATTCAAATTCTGCAGCCTGGCCTACAAGCCCTTACATGATGTGATTACCTGCTAATAGCCAGCTACCATCTTGTTATTTTTCTAACAGCAAACCATTTCTTGCACAGGCATTTTCTCTGGTATTCTGTTTCTTCAGGATTTTGCATATATGGCCATTCTTTATTTGTGTCTTGATCTAACTTACCTTGGGGAGACCCTTCCAGATCATTCAATCTTAAATAACTTCCCATCACTATCTTATCACCTCGTTTCATTCACCACAAAGCATTGATGCTGTTTGAAACGTTCTTTTTGAAAATTTGCTTGCTCATTTTTTCCCCCACTAGAACATATGTTACATTATCTAAAAGATGAAATGTAAAGATAACATTTACTGTTTATCCCCTAGATTTGGATTATGCATTGAAATGCCTTCAACGTGAAGATCCCAGTTTGAAAGTGAAGCTAGATGCTGATTCTGGACAGGTTCACATTTTATTACAACTTTACTTCCAGAAATCTTTCAGTAGTAGTATTTGTGTGTGTATGTGTTTCTGTATTTAAATGCATATATCTAAAACAGATTGGTCTATGCCCCCGAAAGAAAAAACCTTCTCTTTTGGTTCTCCGATAATACAAATTTCTGATTATCAGGTTGACTGTCAAACTAGACAGACAGAAAAATTTTCCTTACTTCCTCAATATAATTAATTACGCCTCACTTCTTTAAACCACTTTTTAGTTTTTTTTAACATGGAAGCTTTGCAAATTTGCGTGTCACCCTCACACAGGGGCCATGCTGATCTCTGTATCGTCCCAGTTTTAGTATATGGGCTGCCAAAGTGAGCACATAAAGACCACTGTCATTTCAGTTTTCCAGAAGACAGCCTTTTGTGAAACTTTGAAATAAAGTTCAACCCCAAGACAAAGCCTTGAGCTTCTTATGCTCCTAAGGCTTATAAACACGGCATACTAAAGGGAGGATGCAAAGGTGCTTTTCTTGTCAGTTACATATAAGGTGGGGGGAGAAGTGATGGCTAACAACCTAACACTGTGGGAGGAAGTAGAGCTGTAAAGTAGGTGGTAAGAAGTTTGTGGATATTACATTACAGCAGAAGAACACATGTTAATTGTGTCTTTTTAGGAAGGCAGGGTAAAGTTTGTGTAAGATTTTAGAACAAGTTCCTTTAGAAGATTAGATTATAAATTTAAGGATAAACTAAGGATTTAGTTAATCTGAAAACTATGAAGTATTTTATTTCCCAAATGCCAGCTAAATGAGGTAGTAATTTAGTTTAATACTGAAGGAGACAGGAACAAGCACTTAAACTTTTTTTTTTATTTTGAAAAACTTTCATTTAAAAATGCCAATACATACTTTTTTTAAAAAATGGCAAATAACACACACGGGTTCAGAGTACAGAATTAAGGTGTCCCTTTTTTCCATCTTAATTTACGCAGGTAAACAACTGTGAAAATGTGAATAGACTTTCACACTTTCCCAAATGTCTTACGCTGTGCTATGTTATAAACCACAGTTTATTTTTTCCAGAGATATATACAGATATATAACAAGTCTTTCTTTTTGTATTATTCTACAACTTGCTTTTTCCAAATTCACTACTTTAACTTTAAAGTACAGCAGTTGAAACAAAATAATCCTTTTGTTTGTTCCTTATAATTACAGCTCTATTACAGTGGAAGGATAAAATTAGAACCAGCCAAAGGAAGAAACAAATAGGGCAAAATCTGGGAGAGTTCTAAATGCATTATCTTCCTTCATCTTCAGGGATGTATTAACCCTTTTGGTAAAGGGTATTGCCAGTCAGGGAGGCTCACCCCACGCCTCCAGAGTTTTTATTAAGGCTTGATTACATACTGCTCATGTGGTTGACCTTTAGTTTCCAGGACCTCCTATAAGTTGAGGCTGTTACCTTGACTTTCCAGGTCGGAACAGATAAGGCTATTCTGAAGCGCACATCATAAATCACATTGTTACACTGTCTGGTGGACAAAATCCCCCAGACGAGTAAAGACACTTCCATCAGGCAGCATTCTGGCCTAGAGATTACCTACTAGTAGCTGAGGGTAAGGGCCATACCTCTTTTTGGGTGCAGTTAATTCTTTACTACCTAGATGGCATATGAATAAGACTGAGCAAATATGGATTCCTTGCACTATACTCTTTCATACACAAACACCTTAAGGAATAACTAGTGTTGTAAAAAAAAATTTTTTTAAAGCATGTCTTGATTGGTTTTGATAAAAATTTGGCTTGTTCTAACAAGGGCCCTAAGTAACAATGAAAGATCAAAGATAAAAGATAATTTCACTGCCAAATAAAGGTCCAAGCTAGTCTGAAAAATTTAACTAGTCACAATACTGTAATGGGCCCAGGATGATTGGGAAATAAATGCCAATGTGGTTGGGAATATTTGGGGAAAAGATTATCCTCTTCACCCCCCAAATAACAAGATGTCACTTTCATCCTTAAGACAGTTGCTTACATTTTCATTAAGACAAGGGCTTTATCCTTTCTTTAAAGGTATAACCCAGAAGTTGCCAAGATGTCACTTTCATCCTTAAGACAGTTGCTTACATTTTCATTAAGACAAGGGCTTTATCCTTTCTTTAAAGGTATAACCCAGAAGTTGCCAACATCAGTTACACTCATGTTTCATTGGCCAGAACTAAGCTATATGGTTGGGAATATAGTCCTGGCTAGATGCTACTTACCTAATTAAACTGTCATGTAATAAAGACAGAATAGCCTAGAAATTTACTTTTAATCGACCTATTATTCCACTCAGAAAAAAACAAAAATGTTTTGAGGAAGAACCAAAAAAAAAAAGTTGCATATTTTTTTTGTTTGTAATTTTGTAATTTGTAATTTGTAATTACAAATTACAAGTTTGTAATTAATGAAAAATAACATATATTGATATAATGCCTTTATATAGTATTTTGTGATAAACATTTTTTCTTTGATCTTGGTTTTATTTTCTTCCTGTTTTAACCAGACTGTCTTATGTGGTATGGGGGAGTTACATATTGAGATTATTCATGACCGAATCAAGAGAGAATATGGATTGGAAACCTATCTAGGGCCTCTCCAGGTGGCATACCGAGAGACTATTCTAAATGCAGTTCGTGCCACAGGTAAAATAAAACATTTAGAATTTGCTGTGCTTTTCTCTCTCTCCAGGATCTCTTTTCCAAATCTTTCAATGTAGTTGCATAAAGCAAGGTTCATACTCACTAGCGTCTTCCATCAGTGGGCATAGGTTTTGTGTGTATTTTTGTGTCTCTTTAGGATTTTGTTCTATTTTGTTTTAAACCCAGCCCTATTCCTGTACCACTCAATACATCAAATAAATGATGAGCCCTCATCAAACAAACGTACTTTTCAGTGGTGGTCATGGGGTACAATAAGCCCTTCGTGTAGAGATATTTCACAAAAAGGATATCCAGAGGGCTCATGAACATATTAAAAGATTCTTCATACCAGTAATGATTAGGGTCATGCAAGTTATGAGATATTTTACACCAACAAAATTGGCAGGGATTAAATCAGACAGCATCAAGTGTTGGTGAGATGTTGAGCAATGGAAACTCCTAAAAACTTAGGGTGGGAGTGTAAATTATGTAACCACTATGAAAACAATTTGGCAACTTCCTTGTGAAGCCAACTGTGTGCAGACTTTACTACTTAGCACTTCTCACATGCCCTAGAGAAACTCTTATACATGTGCACTGAGAGATGGATATAAGAATGTTCATAATAACATAATAATAATAACCACTTCTGAATAGAAAAAACCACCCCAAATATTTATGGACAGAGAGTGTGTAAACGGTATTGTGTTCATACAACAGAATATTAAACAGCTGTGAAAAAGAATGAATTACATCCATATGCATCAGCCCAGAGGACCCACAGATAAGCAAAAGAAGCATGTTGCAGAATACATAATAACAAATTCAAAACACAGAGTGAACTATATTGTTTAGGAATACATGCATATGTAACATAACTAAGGAAACTCATAGGAATGAGTGATTATATCATGATAGTGATGGCTTTGGAAGGCTTGTAGGTTACTACTGGTAATGGTCTATTTCTGAGTAGTTTTTAGGTTTCATAAGTTCTTTATTTTTAGATTATAAAGAGAAATTGTAGACTATAATTCTTAAGTTTTAATTTAGGTGATGCATCACTCTATTACATGGTCACTAACAAAAATACAACATAGTTTTGTTTTAGTAATGATGGAGATTGGTGACTGCTGTTGGTTGTTAGCAAATGAGAGATACTGCTTTCAATCTTTAAAAAGTCACTATTTTGAGAAATCATAAATGCATAAAACATTGGAAGAATATGAAATTTAACAATTTGTTGGTTAGTAGAGTTAAAATAGCTTTTTAATTTCATTAGATAACCCTTTGTACTGTTTTACTGTTAAATAAAAATTTTATAATTAAAAGAATTTCAGTCACATAAGATATTTGAAAAAATTTAAATGTGTGATCTACATGTCAAAACTTGTGGGATCATCTGCCTCAACACATCTTAACCTTGCAGTAATATTAAGTGATTGAGAGCTGGTTTTTACATTGATAAACACAGAAGCAAATGCTTTCGTGATAGAACTTTTTACTCCCACATCTTTATGCTGTATTTAGTACCACGTAATATTTTTTCCCACTTTATCTTCTATGAGACTTTGAGTTTGTTGACTGCAGTTTTTCCAGTTGTGGTACCTTAATACCTTTCCAGAGCAAATCTCTAAGGTATTATATTCTATTTGTTTACAGATACCTTAGATAGAACATTAGGAGACAAACGGCATCTTGTGACTGTAGAACTGGAAGTAAAACCAGTTGAAACAGCCTCTGTTATGCCAGTTATCGAGTATGCTGGAAGTGTTAGTGAAGACCTTCCGATGGCTTCCCAAGAGGCCATTGAAAATGGGATTCACAGTGCATGCCTCCAAGGTAAGGTACTCAAGTAAAGGTAAGCTTAGTATAATCAACCACTTAGTCACTCCTAATATTATACATTATTTCTAACTAGGTAATGTTTTCTCACTACTCTTCCCATTATGTGTATGTTAGACCTGTTTCCATTGTCCCATGATCCTTAGATATTCTGGTGGGGTTTTTTTGTTTTTGTTTTTGTTTTTTACCAGTCTTCACTTTGTTCTTCTGTTTTGGGGTTTCTATGAATAGTTTCTAACTCAGATACACTTTCTTCAGCTGTGTCCAGTCTACTTGTAAGCCTATCAGAGATAATTCATTTATTTCACTGTTATTTTTTATTTCAAGCATTTCTTTTTGGTTCTTCTTAGGACTTCCGTCTGTTCTTGCATGTGGTTTACTTTATCAGAGTCTTTAGCATATATCAGTCATGTGATATGATCATTCCAACATACTTACCATGTCTGGTTCTGATGCTTGTTCTGTATTCATATTGTGCTTTTGCTTTTTAATATGCCTTGTAATTTCTTCTTGATGGCGTAACATGATGTACTGGGTAAAAGGAACTGCTGTAAACATGGTGTGTAGTAATGTGGAAGTCACGTGTTGGGGGAAAGGAAGCATTCTAATCCATGGGCTTATAGTGAGCCCATGCCTCTGGACGGGGAACCACACAAGTGTTTTTTTGTTTTTTTTCACTAGCCTCAGGTTGGACAGGATGGCTAGGGTGGCCTGGAGTTAGGTATTTCACCCAAGTCAGGTCCTGCTAATGCCCCTGCTTCTTAGGCTCTAGTTAACTAGTTTCCCCTGAGAGCAGGCCTTTGTAAGAACAGAGTGCTCTGGAGTATTTCAGAATGGTTTCTTTTCCCCTCTGTCAGAAGTACAGAGAGATTTTTCTCTGATACTTACAGGAAGAACCTGCTCGAGCTCCGGGAGGTACATCTCAAAAAATTATGGGGGCCCCCTTATGATTTATGACTGTGTCCCCCTGAAGTTTATAACTCCCAGACTTCTCTATAGTTGAGGTTTTCCTGCTGTGGCACTGGTTCCTGGGCTAGTGAGCCTCTGCTCCAGGAAGCTGTGACTTCCTTTGTTCGCCTGCCTCTCTGGTTTTGGGGGCAGTGGTTTGTCCTTTGTCTTCTCTCTTATGGCTCTAGGAGGGGTTGCTTATTATTCAGTCTGTTCTACTTTATACTTGTTGGGACAGAGTGGTGACTTCTAAGCTGCCTAAAGGAAGTAGAAACTGGAAGTCCTCTCCCTGTCGTTACTCCTCACTGCATATTGAGTGCTAACCTAAGTTTTTTCCCCTACCTAGGACCATTGCTTGGATCCCCAGTCCAAGATGTGGCAGTTGCTGTACATTCACTGATAATTCATCCTGGTACCTCCACAACTATGATTTCTGCCTGTGTCTCCAGATGCATACAAAAGGTAGAGAATATCCTGTAGTTCTCCTTTTTGCTTTAGGGTGACTGTCCTGATAGCAGTGTGCCATTGCTCCACAGACATCTGTGCTTTGCCGTGCCTCACACTTGTATTGATGCCGTCTGTGCCTTAGAGTCAGCAAGAGTTTTTACCCTGGACAGTCTCTGATTTCTTAATCACCAGGGTTATATCTGTTAGAGGACCTAGGAAGTTACTGCTTAATACAGACTGCCGGGAAATATTCTCTGATTTTAGCAAAGAGGCAGGTTTCCTTAACTGGCATTTTTGGTTTCCCCATCTCAGATACACAGCTGTTAGAGGTGAGCTTTGTTGTTTAATTAGGGGACATTTTGGGGGTATCCTGGCCCAAGATGGACTGTAAAGGACATTGAAGATGTAATACTAGTTTCAGTTTTGAGTTCATGTTTATTTGAATAAGATTACCGTAATCAAAGATCATTGAAATCAGATTAAGTCGCAGGGAGCCTGGTTGGCTCAGTCTGTTAAGGGTCCTACTCTTGATTTTGGCTCAGGTCATGATCTCAGGGTCATGAGATTAAGTCCCTCCCGCATTGGGCTACTGGCTGAACATGGAAACTGCTTCTTAAGATTCTCTCTCCCCCTCTCTCTGCCTGAACTTCACCTGCTTATGCTCTCTCTCTCTCTCAAAAAAAAAAAAAAAAAAAAAAAAAATCAGGTAAGACTAACTAATAATCCAGATAAGCACCTAACTTTATCAACGCATCAAGCAGTCTAGTCTTGGAACTGTTACTTACCTCCCATTATTTCTTTGAGTGTCTTGCCTCAGTAATCTACCAGAGCTGATTTAACTCACAGGATCTTAGTGTGCCAAATGTTGATTCCATGCATTCTTCTCAGCATTGGACTACTACAGTTTTATAAGTGACTGATTTGCAGTAAAACACTTGCTTTTAAAAACCATTTTCTGAAATTTTGGACTGTGTCTGAAACTTGATTTTCTGTGGTCTTAACTGAATCTAGAATTACAAAGTTAATGTGAATACCCGAAGTCGCTGACTTAAGAAGGTACAACTTAATGGTCCTTTCATATGATTTCATTTAATTTTCATTAAAAAAAATCTATACATTCAAAAAGTATTATTTAAATATTGTTTGCTGGGGTGCCTGGGTGGGTCAGTTGGTTTAGTGTCTGACTTCAGCTCAGGTCATGATCTCATGGTTCGTGAGTTGAAGCCGCACGTCGGGCTCTGTGCTAACAGCTCGGAGCCTGGAACCTGTTTCGGATTCTGTATCTCCCTCTCTTCTGCCTTCCCCTGCTCATGCTCTGTCTAGCTCTCAAAAATAAAATTTTTTTTATATAGTTTGCCTAAGCATATAGTTAGAAGTATTATCTGGTAAGTTAATGATGCCTCCTGTATTTATTGAGCCTTCTTTGTTGAGCTTACTGTGCACTGCGATGGACATAAATGGAATATGGATGTTTGTCCTCACCTAAAGGAGGTTATGATTTTACAAGGTAATTAAATATGGCCAAATAGCCAAAATATTAGAGCAGACTGGGGGTCATAAAAATGGAGAAGTGGGGAATTAGTATTATTGGAAGGAATATCTGAGCTGTGGATTTTGGTAGTTGGACACAGGGGCATTCCAGACAGGGGAAGATTGAAGTCCCTTTAGCTGTACTCTCAGATGAAGGCAGAGTAGTAGTGAAAGACAGTGTTAGAAAAATGGAATCAGACTATAGAGAAACCTTTAAAAACTACCCTGAGGAGTTTGAGGTTTGTTTTGAGAACAGTGGTGAAAAATTTAAAGTTTTTGAGGAGGGCATTATAATCACTGGAATACAGGAGGAACTAGAAGTAGGCAACAGATAATCCAGGACAGGGAATGGACTGGGTCTGAATTAGGATACTGACAATAGGAATGGAAATCTTAAAGCTACTTGGAGAAATGGAAGTTAGAGATGCATGTCCAGGTGAAATGAATATTATGATGTCCTCAACAGAAATAGGAAAGAGCACCCAAGAATGTTTGCAAAAGGAAATGATAAGGTTATCTTGGATTGCTGTGGGATATTTAGAAACTGTTCCAGAGTGGGGGGGGGGGGGGGGCAGTGGGTACAAGGCTCAAGCACATAGAGACTATAGTCTGTACCCTCAATCCAAATTATTCAATTCTTTGCTTGCTTTTAGTGTTTTCATTTTTACCTTCTCCCACTCTGTTATTTTGTTCTGTAAGACATTATGTGAAGTGGTACAAAGCTCTTGGTAAGAATTGCAAAAAGAGAGGTGTGCTGTGTGTTTTGAAATTTCGATGATAATGGGCATATACTCTTGGTTTTACTTATCTGGCCATTTTTCATGATTGTGCAGGTAAAGGGCAGGAGAGGATGGGAAGGTGGTGACGTATCAGGAACAAAAGAATTCGAGGCCCAGAGCCCTTACTTGACAATACAGCCAGTGTTAATGTCCCCTCTAAGGCCTTAAGTAATAAGAATCAGTGGGTGGTGGTGGAGCATCGAACAGAGTGATGACCCGCTGCACCTGGGTAAAGGTGAGGGCACATTCCAGAGCCCCCTCGTGCAAAGTTTCCACTGTAGATCTCTGTTACATCCCACCTAGTAACGAGAGGCTTAGACTAAATCAGACTTTTATTACTTTTGAATTCTGGCAGGCTCTAGCAGGATAGCTTTTTGATTATTTTTTGAGGTTTATTTATTTTTGAGAGAGAGAATCCCATGCAGGCCCCGTGCTGTCAGTGTGGAGCCCGACCCCACCAACCACGAGATCATGACCTGAGGGGAAAACCAAGTTCCAGACACTTAACGGGCTGAGCCACCCAGGCAGCCCAGTAGGATAGCGTTTTAAATCTGACCCACCAGTACTTATAGTGCTTGCATTTGCCGTACCAGTTTGTCTGACGTAGTGATACCCTGAAAGACTGGGACCCCAATACAGCTTATGTTGCTGCTACTTCCTCCGTTTTCTTCCAGTACTTGCCCTATGTGTTGGCTTCTGTTCGCGTTTTACTTATGTGCTTATTCTTCTTGCCTTGTTGACTGTGTTTCTGTTAACCTTACTGTAGTACATTTCTGGATTAGTCCTGCTATGGACTGTAACTGTAATAGGCATCAGGAACTAAACACGTGGTTTCAACAAATAAGATGTAAGTCTTTGATTGAAAGGGGAAAACCATTTTTTTTCTTTGCACTGTCTCTGGCCACGTGTTCTTAGATGCTCTGTGTAATTAAGCTTTATTAAGCAGCCCCTTGCCATGTACCTGACAGCTTATAAAAAGAGCTCCAGGCTTACAAGGATGGGCAGAATTTACGAATCTTTTTTAACAGAAATTTGATTTCCAATAAGGAAAGGGGAGTTAACATTCTTGAATTTCTTTAGGCTCTGAAGAAGGCTGATAAGCAAGTTTTAGAGCCCCTGATGAAGCTCGAGGTTACAGTCACTAGAGATTACCTCAGCCTTGTCCTGGCAGATCTGGCACAAAGAAGAGGGACCATTCAGGAAATCCAGACTCGTCAGGAAAACAAAATTATTACTGGATTTGTTCCCCTAGCAGAAATTATGGTAGGTACTTAGTTACTGAAAAGAATACTGGGGATATTTATGCTGAACAAAAGTAGACAATCAGGACTTTGAACTGTTAGAGTGTTTGGATTTGAACTGTTATGGGAATCTAAGGGATTACCACAGGTAGGTGGGGTCATTACCATTCTCCACGCTTCTCTTCCTAAATGCTGAGACTAGGGAATACTTGTGAAACGTACCCACATTATTTACTTAACCTCCACAATATTTGTCTAGTATTTCCTGACAAAATGGTTCAATGAGAACTCACGTGAGTCTCATTTTCACCTTTCCTGATAATGATGAAAAGATTAGCAGCAGGAAGAGATACTTGAGGCTTAAATTTGACAACTGACTTCAATTATTTTGACTAGGGTTACTCAACTGTGCTTCGAACGCTAACATCAGGCTCAGCTACTTTTGCCTTAGAACTATCTAATTATGAAGCCATGAATCCTCAAGACCAAACTGTACTGCTCGGCCGGTGAAGTGGCTTGACCCAAGTACTTTGAGACTCCGGAGCCCCTATCAACTGCAATTTCAGTAAGAAGAATTTTTATTGCTTTACTGAACTAAACTGACAGTGGTACTGGAGTTGCCCATTCTATAATCAGATAGAGGTCCCATTTTAAAAAAAGATACATCTTTTATTTAAAACAATGCACCAAATCTTAATTTCCATGATTTCAAAATCAAGTTGATTGTAGTACAGATTGCTGTAGGTTTTGTCCAGGCTCATTTTTATGTTTTGTATTCATAGTCACAATATCCAGTAAAAAGAGGTTCTGCCGATATTCCCCGTCTATAGAACAAAGTATGAATTAGGTTTTAGATTGACATAATGCATCTTAATAATAAACTAAGTTCTTTGAGAGCCTGAGTGGGGGAGGGGCAAAGGGAGACCGAGGATCTGAAGCTGGCTTTGTGCTGACAGCAGAAAGCCCAGCGTTGGGCTCGAACTCATGCACCGTGAGACTGTGAAGTCGGTGTGCTTAACCAACTGAGCCACCCAGGTGCCTCTTAAAGAAAAAGTTCAAATAATCTTTTCTCCTTTTGGGCATAATTCTGTTTCGTACAAAAATCAATTCCCAGTTTCTAAGTAAATCACTACTTGTTAGATGACATACAGTTCTTTTTATAGAAAACAAAGTTAACCATCCTGGACTTGGTAATGTCCTAACTTTCAAAATGCTGTACCTGACCATTCTGCAGCGGTGAACTGTCAGTCTGTTGTAGGCATCCCCTACACTTGTGATGTTTTCTGGACTCCAGAGTCTTTCACCAACGGCACTTGCCCGAGGCCTGTAAGTTAAATCACATGTCCCCCAAAGCAGTTTAAATTTATGTGTTCTGAAATTTCTAGTACTTCCCTACTTGGATGGAGAAGGAAAAATAAGGCACTTGAATTCAAATTTATCACTTAAAATTCCTTACCACAATCTTGGAGTAAGGTTAGTTGCATCCACAAATTCTCCCCACAGACAAGCTTCTCCACCAATGACAAGTTTTTTCTGTTCTTGAGAACCTACATTAAAATCATTGAATGGCTGTAAATGAAGTAGTTGCAGCTCCCACCTGTGACAGAGGCAATTACTGGTCCCCTGGTCAGTTCATGGTTTTGGCACAAAAAGAGGTAGCAAACTTAATTCCCACAATGCTTGTTAGCATATTTCTACAAATTGGTATCTTTAATACTAGCACATCGCTTTATTTTGGTTTTGTGCAAGCTGCTTTGGGTTCAAGAACCATTATTCCCTTGGTTGCCTAAGAAGAGTGTGCCAGGAATTCAAGTTGGAATACTAATAACTACTGCTCACTCCTGCCTTCAATATCTACCTCGTTAAAAAAGACTACCCAATTGATATTACATTATGTCAATTCCTAACAGACTTACATACTGATTTGAAACATTTTTTTTTTTTAAACACTACC
Organism: Panthera pardus; assembly: GCF_024362965.1. Classification (NCBI taxonomy): domain Eukaryota; kingdom Metazoa; phylum Chordata; class Mammalia; order Carnivora; family Felidae; genus Panthera; species Panthera pardus. The sequence continues at coordinate 99,753,063 of NW_026526765.1, forward strand.
ATTCTTTTTCTTTAAGGAAATTTTAAAAACTGGACAAAGTAGAAGTGTTCTTAGGAAGGGGGGGTGGTAGGATGAATAGAGGGGTGGAGCTTTAGGCTCTCAGACCCCCTTCCTTAAGTATACCTAAGACTACACAGCCTGAAATACAGGGAACTAGACTACAGCCTTCCTTAAGTGTCTTAACAACTGGAAAGGCCAGTCAAAAGCAGAGATACAAGGTTAATGCGGACAAGCGTCTTTAAAATGTAAGGTAACAATGCTCGGCAGTGGAAATGGAGATAAAGGAACCTACTTTTGAAGTTCTTTTATTCAGGCAAGGATATGGTTTCTTTCACAAATTTTAAGATGTACTGGGGGCCTTTTTTTTTTTTTTTTTCAAGTAAACAATATCAGGACCAAACATAAAAGGGCAGATAGTGAGTAGGTAATATCTGGATGAAAATTTCCCAGTGGAAGATTAAGGGAAGAAAACTAACAACCCAAGGTAATCATAAGTGCTTCACTCACCATCAAAATGAAGAGGGTCCACTTTATAGTAATTTCTCCAATCTTGTCCATAACTAATCCAATCTAAGTACCAAGGAGCAGAAAGGATCACAGGGAAGCCAGCTGCTGTGACTTCACGTAGTTCCTCACTATATACTTGATTTTTCCACACTTGAACAATTGTACCTGGCAGAAGCTATTAAAGTTATAAGCAATATGTATTGATCAGGTCCAACAATTACAGATGAAATTAAAAGTCCCAGCCCATGTTGCTAGGAAAATAACTTCCTAAGCTTCTGGAAAAACATAATACCAAACGTTACTGGCTATAGGGCCTTAAAATTAGAAGTTTCATCAGTCTTGGGGCACCTGGGTGGCTCAGTTGGTTAAGCGTCCAACTCTTGGTTTTGGCTCAGGTCATTATTTCATGGCTTCATGAGTTCAAGCCCCAAGTCGGGCTCTGTGCTGTGTGTAGCCAGCTTAGGATTCTCTCTCTGCCCTTCCCCTGTTCTTGTTCTTTCTCTCAAAAAAAAAAAAAGTATCAACCTTAAGGTTGGATATTTAACTTCTGCCTATATATGACACTGTATAGGTATAATCAACTAAGGCTTCACTCCCATTTGTCCCACACTACCATTATTCTTACTTTGGAACTGTGGGGATGTCACTAACTCTTCTGGAAAGATAATAGTAGTAGCTGGATTTGAAATTCTCAGTTACCCAAAGGAAAATAAAAAGTGTATATGTTGACAATTATTGCTACCTTCGTAGCAATAAAGATTCATCTGTTCTTGTTTGTTCTACCCTTGTTTTTGTTGTTTTACTTTTACCCCACATGGGACTCAATCCCACAGGATTATGATCTGGGCTGAAATCAACAGTTGGATGATCAACCTCCTGAGCCACCTAGGTGCCCATGTTCTGCCCTTGTAAAACAAAACAAAACTTCATGTGCTTCAACTTGTGACAAATAATGAGAATAGTGGGGGGAGGAAGATGGGAAACATGAAAGGGAGGCACTGGCCTTGGTCTACAGCTATTGCCTAACAAAAGTTTAAACTGAAAGGTAAGCTACTTTCCCCATAATGTTGGGGACAACTTCATTAGGGTTCCTTCCTTCCAAGATGTTAAAATAGTAAGTCTCTCGTATTATCAGAATCAAATGCAGTCTTCATACTTCTCACCTTCACGTGATCATCAAAAACCTCTTGCCAGACTATGGATCCCTTCTTTACAGTTGAAACAATACCCAAAAGCCTACCATTGGGAAAAAAAAAAAAAAATTCAGATCACAAGCTTAACAGTATATTTAAAGCATGCAGGGTTTCTATGAAGGACTACCATGTTGAGAGGTGCCTTGCACTATAGCACAGCTTTAAAGCAGAACCTGCTCAAGTTGGATCGTGACCCAATGTGGTTCCTGCTTTCCAGCACATGGCTGGGGACATCACACAGCAGAGGGGTTTAAAAGTCATCTGCTGAATGAATGTGCTACGTACATCTCCAGGTGGGGAAGACATGGCAATTCAAGGTAATATACAAACCACCATCTCTGGTTATTTCTTGAGTATCTTAGAATAAACTATAAAATTGCTGGCAGTTAGTCCACAAATATTTCCTAGTCTCTAGACAATTCCAGGTATTGTGCAGGATTAGAAAATTAGAATGTACTACACAAAAAGCAAAATAGGAAAAGGCTTGTCTAATATAAGAGTTGGCAAACTACAGCCTATGGCCTGTTTTTGTATGGCTCATGAGCTAAGGATGGTTTTTACACTTGTAAATATTGTTTTAAAACAAGAATACTATGCAACTGTGTGGCCCATGAAGCCTAAAATATTTACTACCTGCTCCTTTAAATTTTCTCCAGTGTAAGTATAAACAGCCACATGTGGCTGTGCTATCATACTGGACATAAGAGATCTAAAGTAGAAGAATGCTCCTGGAGTTAACCAAAGGGAATGAATTCCACAGGCTGGATGGTGATGAAGACTTCACAGGCAAAGCAGGGCTTTGAACTGAATTCTTTGAACAGAAGACTGCTCAACATTATTTCATCATTTAATGCAAAAGTCTTAATGTCAGTGATTTAAAGAAAGCAGTGCATACTGCTTCCTTCTTGATTTTTCACTTTATCCAACAAGGTATAATATCTATCTATATAGATATCTATATATATATATAATATCTATATTATTATATAGGTCTTTGACAAGGGGTAATATCTATATGTCTCTATATATAATATCTATACTTTCACAAGGGGTAGAGAGAAAATGAAAAAAGAATACTAAATAGCTAAAACTTTTACAAAAATCACAGATGAAATAAAAATAGAGGAGGCTTATAAGTAACTTACTTTTGAAGGTAGAAAGATTCTAGTCTTCTAAAATCTTTGCCAAAACCTTTCTGCTTCATGAAACCCTGGATTTCTGGATTAGACTCCCTTTAACAAAAAACAGTGATTAAAACCACATTAAAAGTTTGATAAACCCAATCTATTTAAAGCAGCATAGATCTCTATTAAAGTTGGTAGACAGAAAATAAGCCTAAAAACTTTATTATGAGTTACCCAGGTTTTTCACTACAAATAATTTTTTCCAGAAGCTGGTTACTTGTGAAAATAGCTTTCCCCACCTCTCTCCTCCAACTAAGGCTATTTGCAAAGAGGATTTTTGTTTAAATGTTTTATTTAATTTTGACAGTGTGTGTGTGAGCAGGGGAGGGGCAGAGAGAGAGAATTCCAAGCAGGCTCCATGCTGTCAGCACAGAGCTCATGACCTGAGCCAAAACCAAGTCAGATACTCAACTGACTGAGCCACGCAGGCGCCCCGCAAAGGATTTTTATTTGAGAAAAATCTCCCCCACCTAATCACTGCCTTTTCACTAAAGCTGTTCTTGTTCACTGCAGTCTGTTTCCAGTCCCCACGGTCTTTCACGTCTCGATTCTCCTTCCTAAAAGCTTTTATTCTCAAGTTATGTTGCTAACTTAAAACCTAGCAAGCAGAGATCTTTCCCAAATCTTCCTTTTTCACGTGGAAACCTCTAATATCTACTTCGAATGCAATGGTTAAAAAAGTAAGGCTTTTAAAGAATTGTCATACCAACATGTAAATTCCACTTCATCTCCTCCCAAGTGAACGAAGTGATCTGGAAACACCATACTAACTTCTTTGAAAAACTGAGACAGGAAGTTATAAGTTGAATTCAGAATAGGGTTTATAGGTCCAAAGGTCCCAGACTGCTTATGTTCATTGTAACATGGAGTCAGGAGGTCTTTCTGACCTGGAAGAAGAAGTATTTTAATCACAAAGACATCACTTTGCATGTGATTATACTACTCTATTTTGTTGAAGCTGTAAGAGAATTTATACAGAAAAAGATAACCTTATGAGCAATTGTCTCTTGAATCCTGTCCTCTGTACCTGTTTCCCTTTCCTCACCCTATTTTATCCATTTCAGATATCTCGTTTATTTGGCACTAACAAATCTTGACCTCACCCAAACCCTTTTTCCTAAGTTTCAATCCATATTTCAGATTCCCTGCTCAACACAATTAGATATCCCGGCTGCACTTCAAATACCATCTAACAAAAGCGAGATTCTCTGTTCTGTAAGCTCCTTCAGTAGCTGCTCCTGATTACTGTGTTCTGGTAAGCGTTTACCATCTTCCTCCTCTTTAAGTTTTCCTTCTTCTCTCAGGGTTGATCAGTTGCCAAGTTCTAGGGATGTCTCTCAGTTCTGTACATTATTTTCCATTTCCATTAACACCATTCTGGTCTAGGACTTCATCTCCTTCCCCTTCCAGTCGACCACTTCCTCACATAGGTTTTCCTGAAGTGTGGTTCCCATGAGTCCTGCTGGAGCCCACATTCCTCACCCAAGGCCCTCCACACTGTACTTCACCAGACTGATTTCTCAATATTCTCTGTATCTACCCTAATAGTACTGAACAATTGTAAATGCCAGGTGCTGTTACATGTTATTTAACCCTCAAAAAATTATATGATAGTTACTACATTTTAGAGATGGGGAAACTGAGGATGAGACATTCTACAACTTGATCAAGGTCACTCAGTTTATAAAAGGCAGAAGTAGGATTCAAACCCAGACAGTGTGGCTCAAGACTCAGTTCTTAACCACCCTATAATGCTTCCTAGTCTTTGCTGCACTACACTCTAACCAATGCCCTTCCTCATGTTATTCCCTTTACCAGAAACATGAATATATTCTTTGATCTCTCAAAAGCATTTTTAGTGTTATCCAGGAAACTATTTCTTAACATTCACTTAGCATGTTCTACTTGTAATTTTTCCTTTAGACTTTTTTTTTTTCCATACTTTAGGCAGTGACTTGCTCACAACAGACACATAATAACTGAATTCCATCTGTCAATAGTGCTACCCTTGTGCAAACCACAAGGTATTAAGAACAAAATGAACAGGGATGCCTGGGTGGCTCAGTTAAGTGTCCAACTCTTGATTTCAGCTCATGTCATGATCTTATGGTTTGTGAGTTCGAGCCTCAAGTCAGGCTCTGTGCTGATAGCATGGAGCCTGCTTGGGATTTTCTTCCTCTCTCTCTGCCCGTCCCCCACGTGCACTCTCTCAAAAATATCAACGTTAAAAAAAAAAATGCAGGAAGGACCTCAGGTATTCACTCTTTGCAACTTAAAAATGACACTCCTTACCTTTTCCCCAAGACTGTGTATGTCCAGGGCTATCAAATTCTGGTAGGACTCGAATCCCTCGTAATCTGGCATATTCAATCACCGTATGCACATCGTTTGGTGTATAAACATGAGACAGAGAATAGCTGCCCTGTAAAGCCGTATTTATTAAAATGTATGAAATGGGTTTGTCCAGGATACTGTTAACAGTTCTGTTTGCATAGTGATAGGTGATTTTTCTTGTGTAACAATGTATTAAACAGTCCAGTGTGGTGGTGGAGGACTCATTTTTTTTTTCTTTAATCCCCACTTTTATTCATTCATTCATTCACAAGGAAGCTCTACGCCCAGTGTGGGGCTTGAACTCACTACCCCAAGATCAAGAGCTGCATGGTCTACCGACTGAGCCAGCCATTTAAATTATTTACCGTATCTTATCAGCTCTCAGCACACTGTGGGTTAATTCCAGATTTACTAATAGAACTATCTCTTCTAGTTCCTCTTGGTTCAGGAACATCTATCCTCATGCTATTTCAACCTCATGTAACCATACAACAAAATACAAATAAAATGTTTGACTCCAAAGTCAAACTTGTGAAAATGGAAAATACACTCCCCTTGTCAGTTTTAGAATAAAAATTCACACACTATTACAAAGCTGAGCTGTTGCCTTTCGAAGTCATTTTAATTACTATCAGCTTTAAAAATTCCCCCAGACATATTCTGATAAGTGACTTGATTTTTTTTTTTTTAAGATTACCCTCAATCCCTTTATAGGTTACACTTGGGTTGTAACTAAAAGTTGATTAAAGGTGTTAGCGTAAAGCACATTTCTCAAGGCATAAATATGTAAATATTACATATAAATTATAAGCTATATCTAAATTTATACATAAATGTAAATGCTCAACTCCTAAAAAGTAATCCTGTCTCACCCCCCCCAAATTTGTATCTAATCAAGATCAGATCTAACTACTCATAGTAAATACAGGACAGGAGAATAATTGACAATATGAGAATGCAATCAGCAAAACCCAGACTTTGGGAACTAGACAAATGATTTAGTTTAACAAAAATGGCAAATTACAAAAAAAATAGATGGGCAGGGAGATACCTATAACACCAAGACAATGGACACACTAACTGACCACAATGTATGGAACTCATTTGCATGCCATTACAAATAAGATTTTGTTCATTAAAACAAGGTAAACACTTGGGGAAATATAAATAATGATTGATTAGCTGGATTACTGTTAACTTTTCAGCTGCAATAGTATATTATGGGTTTGTTGTTGTTGTTTTTAAAGAAAGACCTTTTTACAAATGTGATGTGGTGTCTGGGATTTTCTTTAAAATATGGTAGGAAGGGAGGGTGAGTGTAAGTGATACAAGATTGGCCAAGTTCTGATTACTGAAGCTGGGTGACAAAGACCTGGAAATCTCTGTCTTCTATGTTTACTTCTGTGTATGTGTGAAATTTTCTGTAATAAAAAGTAAAACAAAAGCAAACAAAAACGGAGTGCCAGTAACATTTCAACCTATACTACATCATAACATTGGAGAGAGCTTGGGTACTGTGGATAGAGGACATTCAGAGTCCTGGTTTTGTCCCTTCCTAATTGCGACTACAGATAAGGATGTCAGTCTCTCTGTATTACAGGGAGATTAAACAAGATGACACGGGCTTGCTCCCACCTCCACTGATTTATAATACAACTAATTTGAACACTTCTGAGACAGCGATTATTTGCTAAGAAGATCTCATCTCTAAAATTCTCGATGTAGTTTTTCAGAAAGAAAAAAATCATTTACAGTATCCGGTAACAACTCCACATTAGGTGATAAAAATACTTAACCTTCTATTAGTTATGAATGCTTCAGGTCTCCTATATTCATTTAAGTTTTTAAAATTTTATTTATATAACTATTAGACATCACTTATTTACAGTAACTTAACCATTATAAAAAGTTTTATGGATCTAAATTGCTAAGCCACGGCCTATTAAAGAAGTTTTTAAACCACAAACATGTAACTTTTATATTTTAATTCCATCCATAAGAAAAAACATTTAAGCTCAAAAGTTCTAATGAAATCATACATTTTTGAAGACAGACTACAATAACATGAATTACTCACTTTGTTGCTTAACTCAGGAAAAGTGACACTCTGATAAGGGAAAGACTGGTCATCAACTATGTGCCAGTGGAGAACATTAAATTTATTAAAAGCCATGGCATCCTGCAAGCAAACATGTTTAAAAAATTAACATACCACAGATATAATACGCACACAACCCAACTTACTTATCTACATTCAGTATTGTTTCCAATGTGTCTACTTCGTTTTAGGGGCACCTGAGTGGCTCAGTCGGTTAAGTGTCTGACTTCAGCTCAGGTCATGATCTCATGGTTTTTGAGTTTGAGCCCTGCACTGGGGTCTCTGCTGTCAGTGTAGAGCCTGCTTCAGATCCTGTCCCCTTCTCTCTGCCCTCCCCTCGCTTGCTCACTCTCTCTCAAAAATAAATAAACCATCAAAAAAAGTTCTTTTTCAGGAGCGCCTGGGTGGCTCAGTTGGTTAGGCATCCATCTCTTTGTTTCCACTCAGGTCATGATCTCACAGTTCGTGAGTTCAAGTCTTGTGTGGGGCTCTGTGCTGACAGCACAGAGTCTGCTTGGGATTCTCTCTCCCTGCTCCTCCTGCACACTGTATCTCAAAAATAAATAAATAAAAATTTAAAAATAAGTTACTTTTTCAGCAAAGCAAGAACGAGAAAGAAGTATAAATTATATGGTATGTCACTTTTATTTTTTTTAAGGTTTACTTATTTTTTTTTTTTTTTCAACGTTTTTTATTTATTTTTGGGACAGAGAGAGACAGAGCATGAACGGGGGAGGGGCAGAGAGAGAGGGAGACACAGAATCGGAAACAGGCTCCAGGCTCCGAGCCATCAGCCCAGAGCCTGATGCGGGGCTCGAACTCACGGACCGCAAGATCGTGACCTGGCTGAAGTCGGACGCTTAACCGACTGCGCCACCCAGGCGCCCCTAAGGTTTACTTATTTTTGAGACCGGGAGAGACAGAGCATGAACGGGGGAGGGTCAGAGAGAGAGGGAGACACAGAATCCAAAACAGGCTCCAGGCTCTGAGCTGTCAGCACAGAGCCCGATGCAGGGCTCGAACTCACAGACTATGAGATCATGACCTGAGCCGAAGTCGGACGCTTAACTGACTGAGCCACCCAGGCGCCCCTGGTATGTCACTTTTTAAAAAGCCTATTCAGCATCTGTATTTATTCTAAACAGGGAGCTCTAACTTTGTTCTAGGAAAAGGTAGTCATCTTGTAAATTCCAATTCAATTCTTGTGAATTTAGGTATTGGCCTAGAACAGAAAATGTTCATTTTTGGGAACAGAGCAGGGGGAAAATGGAGTATTTAAGTATCAGGACTTACAATTCCCGCAGAAAAAGTCATTTACAGAATTCATCACAATTCTGACATTTGAGTGCTATCCCTTCTTTAGCAATCAAAGAAACTTGGTATAAAAATGCAAAATTCTCAGGAATTTTTGGGGAAATTGCTATCAATTTTATTGATGTTCTAGAGGAATAAACAATGTTTTATTTATATAAAATATAAACAGGGGCGCCTGGGTGGCGCAGTCGGTTAAGCGTCCGACTTCAGCCAGGTCACGATCTCACGGTCCGTGAGTTCGAGCCCCGCGTCAGGCTCTGGGCTGATGGCTCAGAGCCTGGAGCCTGTTTCCGATTCTGTGTCTCCATCTCTCTCTGTCCCTCCCCCGTTCATGCTCTGTCTCTCTCTGTCCCAAAAATAAATAAACGTTGAAAAAAAAAAAAAATATAAACAGACTATTGAAAAAAGATAAAAATAGTAAAAGGGTAGATTTGTTTGCCCTACCAGCTAATTAAAACTTAAAGCCTCTTTTCTCCATCAAGACTGAAAGGATTTGCTGATGCATATGGGAAATAGCTTACCTACAGGCAATTAGACAAAAGAGTAAAAATTTTCTAGTGCATAATGGCAAGATTTTTACCATCAGAGGAAGGAGTGCCTCAATAAAGACCAGGGGCTTGCAAACTTTTTTCATGAAGGGCCAGACAGTAAGTACCTTGGTTTTATGAGCCACATGTTTCTGTCACCACTGATCCTGCAGCTGTAGAGCAAGATAAAATGTAAACAAATGGATGTGGCTGCGTTCCAGTAAAACTTCATTAGCAGAAACAAATACAAACTGGATTTGGCCCTTGGGCTCTAGTTTGCCAACCCCTGATATAGATAAGAAATAGAATCAGATAAAAATGTAGAGGTCAGGTAGAAGATACAGTAGGAAGATCCCAAGTTCACCTTGTCCCATTGACATAACAAGATATCTTAACAGTTATATCTGGACAACTAATACTAAAGACTGGCAGAACAGACCTTCCATAGTTAATCAAAGAGCGAAGGCCACACTGAAACAGAGGAATGGAGATATGGTTGGGAACCAAAACCCTGGTGAGACTGACCACAACCAAGAGGGACATCAGATGCACAGAGACACGAACCCCCACACCAGACACCCAAGATACTGGGGACTTGGACTGAGAAGATGTATCTCCATGACATCTGGCTTTGAAAACCAGTGGGACTTTTAAAATCAGTGCACCTACCTCCAAGAGCCAGAGGGCAACAGGAAACAAAGTCTCTGCCCCTTAAACAGCACACATAATAAATAACCACCCACACAGCACAGAAGCAGCAGTTCGTAAAATGCCTGGGGTATGGTAAAGGAGATTTATTTACTAATCTCAGAACATGCACCGGAAGGGCAGGGATCTTGAGGAGAGCTTCTCTAAGAATCAAAGTGGTGGCAGGCACCAGTCATTTCTCTTCTCCCCATACCTAGATAGCTAACACCAAACACCTCACCTGCTTTGCTAACACCATGGGCCCCGCCTCATTCAAAGTGCCTCCTGCCCCGTGGAGAGGAGGAGAATAACCCCATATACCAACATGCCTGCAGTTCCAGCAGCTGAGCCTTTTAGCTGGCTTCTCAAGAACAAGTCCTGCTGGGAGGTGCTCCCACAACTGCAGCAAAGAGGCTAAGTCCAGACTAGTTTGACTGCTGCCCACCCCCCCACCCCCTCTGAGCCCACAGTGGACTCAGGCCCTTCAACAGTGCAGGGACCAAACCCTGCGTGCTGTACTCAAAGCAGGCAACATGGGTCATTAGAGTCAAATGGGCTAAAGGCAAACAAAGCTCAACTGCAACAAGGCACATGCAACCTACACAGGAGACATCCCTGGAACACCAGATTCTAGCGACCAGGAACACTGCTACAGGGCACCAAAACACCTCTTCTACATAAGGTCACTACTTCCAAGACCAGGAGACACAGCAGACCTCCATAATTCATAAAAACAGAGAGACAAGATGAGAAGACAGAAGAGCAGGTCCCAAATGAAAAGGACAAAAATCCTAGCAACAGAGTTCAATGAAACAGAAAAGCAATACACCTGATACAGAATTGGGAGTAATGGTCATACCTGAAACTAATATTCCACTATACAGTAACCTCCTGGAATTTAAATAAACAAACAAAACAAAGTAATGGTCATAAAGATACTCAGACTTGAGAAAAGAGTGGATGAACTCAGAATGTCAACAAAGAGATAGAAAATAATGAAAGAACAGATAAAGAATTTAGTAACTGAAATTAAAAAAAAAACTAGAACAGGTTAGAGGATGCAAAAGAACACATCAGTAATCTACAAGACACAGTAATGGAAAGCAACCAAGATCATCAGCAAAAAGAAAAAAATTCTAATATAAAATGAGAACAGCTTAAGGGGACCCAGATGACATCACATGTAATAACATTTGAATTAGAGGAATCCCAGGAGAAGAGAGAAGGGAGTAAAAACTTACCTGAAGAAATAACAGCTGAAAACTTAATCTGGGGGAGTAAACAGACACCCATATCCAGGAAGCACAGAAAGTTCCTACCAAGATTAACCCAAGTAGGTCCAGATCGATACATGTAATAATTGAAGCAGCAAACATAATGATAGCGAATCTTAAAGCTACAGAGAAAACAGTAACATACAAGGCAAACCCTATAAGGCTGTTAGCTGATTTTTCAGCAGAAACTTTGCAGGCCAGAAGGGAGTGACCTGATATATTCCAAGTGCTGGGAGGAAAAAACCTGCAAACAAGAACATTCTACCCAGCAAGGTTCTCATTCAGAAAAATAGTTTCTAAGGCAAACAAAAGTTAAAGGAGCTCACTACCATTAAACTGGCCTTAAAAGAAATGTTAAAGGGACTATTTTAAGTAGAAAGGTAAGGCCGTAAACAGAAGATAATTATGAAAGGAAAAAGTTTCACGGGTAAAAGCAAACATATAATAAAGGTAGATTAGTCATTTATTTTTTTTTTTTTCAACGTTTTTTTATTTATTTTTGGGACAGAGAGAGACAGAGCATGAACGGGGGAGGGGCAGTGAGAGAGGGAGACACAGAATCGGAAACAGGCTCCAGGCTCCGAGCCATCAGCCCAGAGCCTGACGCGGGGCTCGAACTCACGGACCGCGAGATCGTGACCTGGCTGAAGTCGGACGCTTAACCGACTGCGCCACCCAGGCGCCCCAGATTAGTCATTTATAAAGCCAGTATGGGGGCGCCTGGGTGGCTCAGTCGGTTGGGCGGCCGACTTCGGCTCAGGTCATGATCTCATAGTCTGTGAGTTCGAGCCCTGCATCGGGCTCTGTGCTGGCCACTCAGAGCCTGGAGCCTGTTTTGGATTCTGTGTCTCCCTCTCTCTCTGACCCTCCCCCGTTCATGCTCTGTCTCTGTCTCAAAAATAAATAAATGTTTAAAAAAAAAAAAATTAAAAAAAAAAAATAAAGCCAGTATTGAGGTTAAAATACAAAAGATGTAAAATCCTATCTATAAAAATCAGTGAAAGGATACACACATGCAGAAGATGTAAAATATGACATCATATACATAAAATACAGAGGGGGGGGTTAAACTGTAGTGCTTTTAGAATGTTTGAACTTAAGCAACCATCAACAGACACAGAAAAAAAAAATAAAGAGAAAGGAGTCCAAGCCTAACACTAAAGAAAGGCATCAAACCACAAAGAGTGCAAAAGAAGAAAGGAACAGAGAAAAACAAAAATAACCAGAAAAGAATAAACTGGCAATAAATACATACCTATAATTACTTTAAATGTAAATTGACTAAATGCTCCAGTCAAAAGACAAAGGATGACTAAATGGAAAAAAATACAAAAAAAAAAAAACCCAAAAAACAAACCTAAAATAAGACCCACCTATATCCTGTCTACAAGAGACTCACTTCACACCTAAAAAAACACACAGACTGAAAATGAAGGGCTGGAAAAACATACCATACAACATACCATAAAAATCTAAATGGGAGACCTGAAGCCATAAAACTGTTAGAAGAAGGGCACCTGGGTGGCTCAGTCGGTTAAGCATCCGACTTCAGCTCAGGTCATGATCTCATAGCTCGAGAGTTCGAGCCCCACGTAGGGCTCTGTGCTGACAGCTCAAAGCCTGGAGCCTGCTTCAGATTCTGTGCCTCCCTCTCTCTCTGCCCCTGCCCCACTCACGGTCTCTCAAAAATAAACATTAAAAAAAAATGAAAGAAACTGTTAGAAGAAAACTTAGGCAGTAATCTCTTTGTGACCTGCCTTAGCAACATTTTAATGGATAGTTCTCCTTGGGCAAGGGCAACAAAAACAAAATAAAACTTTTGCAGAGTGAAGGAAACTGTCCACAAAACAAAAAGGCAACCTACTGAATGGTAGAAGACATTTGCAAATAATATACCCCAGGAGGGGTTAATATCCAAAATATATAACAACTTATACAAGACCAAAAAACCCCTATATAATCCAATTAAAAACGAGCAAAGGCCCTGAATATTTTTCCAAAGAAGATATACAGACGGCCAACAGATACATTAAAATGTGCTCAACATCACTCATCATCAGAGAAATGCAAGTCAAAACCACAATGAGTTATCTCTCTACACTTGTCACAATGGCCAAAGTAAGACAAGAAATAATAAGTGTTGGATATGGAGAATGTGAAAAAAACCCTTGTGCACTGTTACTGGTAATGTAAACTGGTACAGTCACTGTGGAGTATGGAGGTTCCTTGAAAAAATTAAAAGTAGATTTACTATATGATCCAGTAATTCCACTAAAGGCTATTTAACCAAAGAAAACAAAAACACTAATTTGAAAATATATATGTTCCCCCATGTTTACTCCAGCATTATTTACAATAGCCAAACTGTGGAAGGAACCAAGTGTCCACTGATAGATGAGTGGATAAAGAAAAGGTGGTGTGTCTGTCGGTCTGTGTGTATATGCACATACATACATGCAATGGAGTATCAGACACAAAAAAAGAATGACATTTTGAGTTTATTTTTTGTGTATGGTGTAAGACAGCGATCCGATTTCATCTTTTGCATGTAGCTGTCCAGGTGTCCCAGCACCATTTGAAGACTGTCTCTTCCTCATTGTACATTCTTGCCTTCTGCCTTCTTTGTTATAGATTAACTGACCTATTTCTGGGCTCTCTTATGTTCCTTGGATTTGTGTGTCTGTTTTTGTGCCATTACCATACTGTTGTGAGCATGGCAGCTTTGTTACTATATCTTGAAATCTGGGATTTTTATATTGTCAGCTTTGTTCTTTTTAAAGATTGTTTTGGCTTTTCAGGGTCTTTTGTGGTCCCACACAAATTATAGGATTATTCATTATAGTTCTGTGAAAAATGCTTTGGGTAATTTTGATAGGGATTGAAATCAATCTGTCAATTGCTTTGGGTAGTATGGACATTTTAATTATATTAATTCCTACAATCCATGAGAATGAAGTATCTTTCCATTTGTTTGCATTGTCTTCAGTTTCTTTCATCAACATTTTATGGTTTTCAGAATACAGGTCTTTCACCTCCTTGGTTAAGTTTACTTCTAGGTATTTTATTTTTTGATGCTACTGTAAGAGGATTGTTGTCTTCCCTTTCTGCTACTTCATTATTAGCGTATAGAAATGCAATGGATTTCTGTATGTTAATTTCCTATACTACAACTTTACTGAAGTTATTGGTTTTTGGTGGAGCCTTTAGAGTTTTCTATATATAGTAGGGTGTCATCTGCAAATTGTGGCAGTTTTACTTCCTTACTGGTTTGGATGCCTTTTATTTCGTCTTGTCCAAGTGCTGCAGCTGGAACTTCCTGTACTATGTTGAATGGAAGTGGTGAGAGTGGACACCCTGTCTTGTTCCTGATCTTAGAGGAAAACCCTGACAAGTGTGCAAATTTAAGAATGCTTATTCTACAGTACTGTTTATGATAAATTAACCTGGATGTTCGTCAGCATGAGAATGGTTAAACTCACATCATGGTATAAAAAACGGAATAGTCAACGGTTTAAAAAGATGGTACAGACCTTATATATTCTTTCATAAAAAGATGTCCATAACATGTTTTTCAAGGTAGTAGAAGTGCAATTCCAGTTAAGTTTTTTAAAAAGTCATGTCACAGCTCAGAGCCTGGAGCCTGCTTCAAATTCTGTGTCTCCCCCTCTCTCTCTCTGCCCCTCCCCTGCTCACTCTCTTTCTCTCAAAAATAGATAAACATTAAAAAGAAAAAACTTTAAAAAAGGGGCGCCTGGGTGGCTCAGTCGGTTGAGCGTCCAACTTCGGCTCAGGTCATGATCTCACAGTCTGTGAGTTCGAGCCCCGCATCGGGCTCTGTGCTGACGGCTCAGAGCCTGGAGCCTGCTTCGGATTCTGTGTCTCCCTCTCTCTCTGCCCCTTCCCCGCTCATGCTCTGTCTCTCTCTGTCTCAAAAATAAATAAAAAACATTAAGAAAAAAAAATTTAAAAAAAAAATTAAAAAAAAAAGTCATGTCATGTGTATTAATATTCATTTTTAAGGGCAAGATGAGATAAATGGGGCACAAAAATTTATGTCAACCTTTGGTAATGCAATTATGGGGTTACTATCTATTTTATGCATATCTATGTTTGAATTTTTTATACTAAGTATTTATTTCTTTCATAAGAGTGACAATAATGTCTTTTGGAGAATAACATTCAGGACAGTAGTGTGAATGTAAAAATCCCTTTTTAATAATATGGTCTGTTCAGAAGTGATCAAATAAAGGTATAGAAAAACATGGGAGGAAAACCTTCCTACCTTTACAAATTGATGATCGTGCAGATGAACCAATAAAAAGTAGACAGGAGAAAATAGCTACCGTCAACCTCACCCCCAACTCTCACCATCTGAAGTCCATATTTCTTTGGAACATTTCCCTGGCAGCTTCTAGCCAACTTTCTATGACACTTTAAATAAAGTTCAGTGGAGGACACTGGCTTTCTCAGCTGAGGAAATATACTTTCCAGGGGAGGGAAGGAAGAAAGCTCAGTGCTTCAGTATATGACAAACCATCCCCCTCTTTCAACCTACACAACAGCGTAAATAACCCATATTAAGGAACACCATAAAAGCACACATCTTTGGAACAGAAAATGGATAAAAAAAATAATAATCACCTACCAGAGTTTTGAGAATGCTCTTAACTGGCAGAAAGTGTCTGGCTGTATCAATTAAAATTCCTCTATGTGGAAACCTTGGAGAATCAATAATGTCGGATTCATTGACGGTGAACTATAAAACAAAATAAAATTTTGATTTATTTTTAGAATATTCTCTGGACTTGAGCTCAGCAAAGACCGTATCTATGCAAGCACTGGATGAAAGATTAGAAGAAAGTGTCAAGTTTACATTTACCAAAAAAGATAAACATTTGGAGAGAAAAAAACACTCAAGAAGCAATAAACAGCTAAAAACTTTACATTTTTCTTATAGTAGAAGGGATAGCCAATAATTTTTAGTAACATATAATAATCATACTTACAGTCCCATAAGAATCTTGATAAATTAACTGGCTAAAGGTCTCTAAACCTAGGGAGAGTAAAATTCATAATTTAATGCATTACTTTTATAACATATTAAGTCAGTAAAAGTTGTGTTATCCAAACGTAGACCCATAACCAGATAAGGCAAATAAAACTAACTATAATGTTACCTCTATACCTCTAACATATTTTCTAAGATCAAAGCTCAGTTTAAAAAAAAATCCCTGTTGCCATCTAATTAAAACGTTTTACTTCATTGTACCCATACCCTGGGTTTTGTTGGAATGATAAACTTAAAAATGAATAGTGACTTAATACAACAAAATACTAGTTACTTAATAAATATATAGTAGTATAAAAAATAATTTCTATGCTAAAATATAGTCACTTTAAAAGATAATACCCTTGGGGTGCCTGGGTGGCTCAGTAGGTTAAACATTCAACTTCCACTCAGGTCATGATCTTGTGGATTTCATGGGTCAAACCCCACATTGTGCTCTCTGCTGTCAGGACAGAGCCCACTTCAGATCCTCTGTCTCCCTCTCTCTGCCCCTCCCCCATGTGTGCGTGCCCTCTCTCTCTCAGAAATAATAAATAAACCTTAAAAAAAAAAAGTATTAGAAGGTACATAAACAGAAGGGAAAAAGGATCAAAAGCACCATGAAAATATAAATGAGAGCCCAACTTAAAACTCAACAGTGTTTTACTCACAGCTACAAAGAATATCTCCTGAACATTTTTCACTCAAGTGGATTGTTTCCTTAGTAAACTCTATTACAGGCCATTTCCTCTAAGTGCCCTTGACTTTACTATATATATTTTTTCTTTAAATATTTTGAAGCAATCTCTACATCAAACGCGGTGCTTTAACCCACAACCCTGAGATCAAGAGTTGCACACTCCTGGGGTCCCTGGGTGGCTCAGTCGGTTAAGGGTCTGACTTCAGCTCAGGTCATGATCTCACAGTTCATGGGTTTGAGCCCCATGTCAGGCTCTGTGCTGACAGCTCAGGGCCTGGAGCCTGCTTTGGATTCTGTGTCTCCCTCTCTCTCTGTCCCTCCCCTGCTCATGCTCTATCTCTCTCTCTCTCTCTAAAATAAATATATTTTAAAAAATTAAAAAAAAAAAAAGTTGCATACTCCATTGACTGAGCCAGCCAGGTACCCCCAACTGTACCATAATTCATCATTCTAGCTGACAAGTATAAAGCCAGTGAAAATTTTAACCTAAGAATAGTTCAAAGTCAGAAACGAATCAGGAGACATAACTGATACTACAGAAATAAAAAGGCTAAGAGACTACTATGAACAATTATAAGCTAACAAATTAGACAACCTAAGTATTTTACTATCCATTTCTTCTAAGAAATGGATACATTCCTGGAAACATACATACTAAAAAACCTGAATCTTGGAATAGAAAAACTGAAAAGACCACTTACTAGTAAGGAGATTGAATCATTAATCCAAAACCTCTTGACAAACCAAAGTTCAGGACCAGGCTTCAGAAGTGAATTCTACCATTTAAAGAAGAATTAACACCAATTCTTCTCAAACTTTTCCAAAAAACAAACAAACAAAAAAAAAAACAGAAGAGGAGACAACACTTCAAAACTCATTTTCCAGGGCCAGCATTACCCTGACACCAAAACCAGGTAAGGAAAAAAAAATTACTGGCCAATATCCCTGATTAACATTAATACAAAAATCCTCAACAAAACAGTAGCAAACTGAATTCAATAATACATAAAAAGAACCATACACCATGATCAAATGGAATTAATTCCACAAGTGCAGGGATGGTTCAACACCTGCAAATCAATGTGATACACCATATTAACAAAATGAAGGACAAAGTCATAAGATCTTTTTTTAAAAATTTTTTAGTCTATTTTATTTTCTGAGAGAGAGAGCGGGCAGAGGAGGGGCAGAGAGACAGGGAGAGCGAGAATTCCAAGCAGGTTCCACACTATCAATGCAGAGGCTGATGCGGGGCTCGAACCCACCATGATACCATGACCCGAATCGAAATCAAGAGTCGGACACTCAAATGACTGAGCCACCCAGGTGCCCCTAAAATCATAAGATCTTAACAGATGCAGAAAAAGCATTTGACAAAATTCACTATCCACTTACGACAAACACTCCAAACAGAGGGAACATACCTCAACATAATAAAGGCCATATATGGTAAGCCCACAGCTCACCTCAGACTCAATGATAAAAAGAGCAGCAATAAGACAAAGATGCTCACTCTCACCACTTTTATTCAACTTAGTATTAGAAGACCTAGTCAGAGCACTTAAGCAAGAAAAGAAAAAAAATAAAAGGCATCCAAATCAGAAAGGAAGAAGTAAAATGGTCACTATTTGCAGGTGACATATATAGAAAACCTTAAGATTCTGCAAAAAAAGTGTTAGAATTAATCAATGAATTCAGTAAACTTAAATGATAATCAAAATACCAAAAAAATCTGTTGTGTTTCTATATTACCAGAACTAGAAATTAAGAAAACAATCCTATTTGCAATGGTATCAAAAAGAATAAAATACAAAGGAGTAGATTTTTTAAAAATTTTTTAATGTTTATTTATTTTTCAGAGAGCGTGTGCATGCGCACACATGAGTGGGGGAGCGGCAAAGAGAGAGGGAGACACAGAATCCGAAGCAAGCTCCAGGCTGTAAACTGTCAGCAGAGTCCGACATGGGGCCCGAACTCATGAACCATGAGATCGTGACCTGAGCTGAAGGAGGACTCTCAACTGACTGAGCCACCCAGGCGCCCCTATAGGAGTAGGTTTAAGCAAGACCTCTACCCTGAAAACTCTAAGGCACAGATGAAAGAAACTGAAGACACAAATGAATACTAAGATAGTCAATGCTCGTGGATTGGAAGAATACCATTAAAATATCCATACCACTCAAAGCAATGTACATATTCAATGCAATCCCTATCAAAATTCCAATAGCATTTTTCACACGAACACAACAAACAATCCTAAAATCTGTATGGCACCACAAAAGACCTCAAATCACCAAAGCAAGTTTGAGAAAGACGAATGAAGCTGGAGGTATCACACTCCCTGATTTTAAACTATATTACAAAGCTGCTGTCATCAAAATAGTATAGTACTGACATACAATCAGATATACTAATCAACATAATGAAACAGAAAACCCAGAAATAAACCCATACATATATGGTCGATTAATTTACCACAACAACAAAAAAACAAGGAAAAGACAGTCTCTTCAATAAATGTTGGGAAAACTGCAGCCACGTGAAAAAGAGTTAACACTGGACCACTATCATAAACTATACACAAAAATTAGCTCAAAATTGATTACAGACTTGAATGTAAGACCTTCTTCCTAGAAGAAAACACAGGGTGGTAAGGTCCTTGACATAGGTCTTGGCAATGACTTTTTGTACTTGACACCAAAAGCAAAGGCAACAAAAGCAAAAATAGATAAATGGGACATTTACTAAAAGACTTCCACAAATGACTTGAAACAAAATGAGAAGGCAACCTACTCTATGGCAGAAAATATTTGCAAACTGTACATCTGATGAGGGGTTAATATCCAAAATATAGGAAGAATTCACATAACTCCACAGCAAAAAATACTCTGATTTTAAAATGGGCAGTGGTCGCCTGGGTGGCTCCATTGGTTGAGCGTCCGACTTCGGCTCAGGTCATGATCTCACGGTCCGTGAGTTCGAGCCCCAAGTCAGGCTCTGTGCTGACAGCTCAGAGCCTGGAGCCTGCTTCACATTCTGTGTCTCCCTCTCTCTCTGCCCCTCCCCCGTTCATGCTCAGTCTCTCTCTGAATCAAAAATAAAAATAAACATTAAAAAAAAAATTTTAAATGGGCAGTGGATCTGAAAAGACGTTTCTTTCAAAGACGACATACAGATGGTCAACAGGTACATGAAAAGGAGCTTGCTCAACATCAATAATCATCAGGGAAATGCAAATTAAAACCACAAGATACCATCTCAAACCTGAAAGAAAAGCTATTATCAAAAAGACAAAAAGTGTTGGTGAGGAAGCAGAGAAAAGGGAACCCCTGGGCACTAATGGTAGCAATGTAAGTTGGTGCAGCCACTGTGAAAAATGGTATGGAGGGCCCTCAAAAAATTAAAAATAGAGGGGCACCTGTGTGGCAGTCGGTTGAGCAACCAACTCTTGATTCCAGGTCAGGTCACAATCACAGGGTATTGGGATCGAGCCCTGCATCAGGCTCTGTGCTGAGCCTGGAGCCTCTTAAGACTCTCTCTCATATTCTCTCTTTCTCTCTCTCCCCCTGCCCCCCCCCTCGCTTGCTCTCTCTCAAATTTAAAAAGACAAAAATTAAAAATAGAATTACTTACGATCCGGTAATTACACTTCTGGGTATTTATCTGAAGAAAATGAGAAAATAACTTGAAAAGATGTGAGTGCTGCCATTTTGACAACATGGATGGACTGTGAGGACATTCTGCTAAATAAAGTCAAAGACATATACCATATGATCTCATTTATATGTGGAATCTCAAAAAAAAAAAAAAAAAAGCTCATAGATACAAACAACAGATTGGTGGTTGCCAGAGGTGTGGAGTGGGAGTGGGCAAAATGAGTGAGGGGGTCAAAAGGTACAAACTTTCAGTTGTAAAATAAATAAATCCTGGGGATGTAATGAACAGTATACTGGCTTCATTTCACAGTACTGTGTTGCATATTTGAAAGTTGCTAAGACAGTACATCATTAAAGTTCTTCTCACAAGAAAAAAATGTTTTTAATTAATTTATTTATTTGGGGGGGCAGGGGGTGAGGGACAGAGAAAAGAGGCAGGGAGAGAATCCCAAGCAGGCTCTACCCTGTCAGCATAGAGCCTGATGCTGGGCTCAAACTCACAAATCGTGAGATCATGATCTGAGCCAAAATCAAGTCAGATGTTTAACCCAGACACCCCAAGGAAAAAAAAAATTGCAACTATGTATGGTGATGGATATTAGCTAGACTTATTGTGGTGAATGTTTTGCAGTATATACAAATACTGAATCATTATGTTGTGCACCTGGAACTAATAATGTCAATTATACCTCAAAAAAACAAAGACAGGAAATAGAAAAGAAAAAAAGAATTCAAAGTCATTTTTGTTGTATCTTCTCCCTCCCTCCAAATACAAGCCCCAGCTGGGAAGAGTAACTTTGGAATTTTCTGTTAAGTGCAATACACTCAATACATTTACTATTTAGAGCATTGCTTTGAGCATCTGACATTTAAGAGAAAAATCAGGTTTTTTCTTAATTTTTTTTTTTTAATTTTTAACGTTTATTTTTGAGAGAGAGAGGGAGACACAGAATTGGAAGGAGGCTCCAGGCTCCAAGTTGTTAGCACAGAGCCTGACACAGGACTCTAACCCATGAACTGTGAGATCATGACCTGAGTCTACGTCAGACACTCAACCGGGCCCTCCAGGCACCCTGAGAGAACATCAGTTCTTGAACTGGAACCTAATCACTGAACATTCTCAGAAGTGCTTCATTTTGATGTGACTCATAGCAAGTAACAATAAGGCTTTGTTTTCCCTAACAAACTTCAGACAAAGGCAGACCAGACTAAAAAAGCTTAAAACCACATAACATTATATATAAATGATCTAGATGATAATGATTACAGTTACATTTGTAGTAAACACCTATAAATATTTTCATGTTCTATTTTGAAATAAGATTGAAATCATACTATTATTACATACAGCATCACAATGATTATTTTACTTCAGATAACATTCAACCTGAATCAAACCCAAGGCCACTTTTATTTTTAATTACTGTAAGTGTGGTTAGCTCACATTTAAAAAAAATTATTTTTAAAACTCTACTATTTGGAAGTCACTACAACAACATCTCAAATTAGAGGAGTAAGAGTAAAAGAAGCTTTTGCACAGTGCAAGTAAATGTTCCATTACCCTCACTTTGAAATTCCGACTCTGGCTGAAATTCAGAAAAAGCTTTTAAGGTTTCTCTCCACCCACTGCCTCCCACCTCTGTAGGTATGTGTATCTTTCACACTGTCCCTATCAACTTGGCCATGTTTCCTAACTCCACAGGGATTTAAAAGGGGGGGGGGGGGGGGTAGGGCTCTCTCCCTTCTCCCACCCCTGTGGTGTGTGTGGCTGAAGGCATCTCACCACGGCTTCTCACAAGACTTTCAAGATCAAGTGATTCCTGGCCAAGAAACGAAAACAGAACCACCCCCCGTTCCCCAGTGAAAACTGGTAATAAGATCAGGAGCAACCCCAAGAAGAGACACTGGAGAAGAACCAAGCGGACTGTGTAAGGAACTGCACAGGAGACAGCACACGTTTATGCTGTGTTGAGGTCACTAGCATCTCACTTTACCAAGCTGAAAGTATCCCCACTACTTGGACTGACAGGAGAATGTGTCTTATCAGGTAGATTCTTTTTCTCTTTGCTCTGGTGCTTCTGCATGAGTAGGTTCCCTAATAAATCTGAAACCTTTTGTTTGTAAATAAAGAAATTTTTTAAGTGGAGGGAGGGAGAGACTTGCTACCAAAGGCAGCAAGAAAGGAACAATGAAACAAAGTGAAACAAAATCCCCAACTCAGCAGGTTGAGCCACTTCTAGCTCTGTCAACATTACAGTCCCCAGAGCATGGAAGACTTCCACTCATGAATAATTATAATAACAGACATTTTTTAAAAGGTCAGGCGATCTTTCTTCTGTGCTCTAAGTGTTTGCGTTTGATGGAAATTATTTTGCAAACAACCGACGAACCATCTGTAAAGGGTCTAAGGAAGCAAAATTTTGCTGTGCCCGATCTCCCAAAGCACCAAATGGAAATGTTTCTTCGACTAGGAAATAACTTACCTCGTAATACTCCCCAAACTCTGTTGGCCTTGAGGAAAGCCACTGGTTCTTTCACAAGTAAAGCATCTGCAGTGGGGGAAAAAGTTTCTCTCTGTTAATCCCTCAGTGACACACAGTGAATTTCCTAAACATGTAATTAATATTTCTGGACCATTCTTTTCTCCCTAGCTCCAGGCCTGTTTCTCCAACTGCCTCCGTACATTCTTCAGAGATATCCTGCGGATTCCTTGAACTCTGCATGCCCAAAGCTGAGCTCCCCCACTCTTTCCTGCTCCGTGCTGCCCCTGCCTGTCCCTAGTGCCTTCATCTCCGTGAGGCACCACAGTGCCCTCCTACCAAGGTGAACTTTTTGAGTCAGAAATCTGGGTGACATCTCCACAATTCCTTCTTTTCCCCTCCAGGAGAGTTATTCTCTCCACTGCCCCTCAACAGACTAGGTTCCTCATTCAGCTATGACTTTAAATCAAAAGTGCAAAACGTTCCTCAGTTCCTTAGTTCCTTGTGAAAGCCTCAAGTATCACTCCAATCTTCCACTCCACCAAAGGCCAGAGACTTACCTCCACTCTTTCTCTTCTCCTTCTGTGCTTCCCTACTTGCCTTGCACCCACCTTCCCAGCTATTAGCCTAAATATGCCTTAAGGTTCACTTCCTAAGTCACTTGAGCTAAATTCAGCTTTGTCCCAATCAACAAAAGGTTCACACCCAGGTAGGGCAGGTTCCAGTTGGATGCTTCTGGACAAAGGGGGGGGGGGGGGGTGCTAATCTCTCAATCTTTTAAATCCCACTCTGTGTAAGGCTGTCCCAATAGTCATTTGAGACTTTTGGAGAGGTTTGGAGTCAAACACAGATAAAGTAAAGCACCAGACAGTACAGAGAGACTGAAAGCTGAAGGGTGTGGAAAGATGGGGACTCTGCCACAGTAAAGACACTCGAGGGCTGCAGGTTAATGACTTAGTATTATATCTGGCCTGCATCATCACCCTCCACCACCACCACCCACACTGTCCTACAGGAGCAGGCCACAGGTAAGGAAAAGAGCGGTCAACAGCCAATAATCAGGTGACTCTCTCAGGTGACAGTCTTGTGACAAGGCAGCTGTTTCCATCAGAAGACAGCAGTGCTGAGTTAGCTAAAGGCTGGGCTAAGAGAGGGATTGCTATTTTGAGTACAATGTAATCATGTTTCCTCTCCACCTCTATCAAGTTCTTAGCCACCAGACTCATGGGATGCTGTTTAAAAACATTTTTTTTGCTGCAACATCGTTTTGAGATCTCCTAGAAATAGTTGTAACACAAAGAATCACCTAAACACATTAACATGTTGCATGTACTTGATGCTTATTATTTTCCAATAGCTGAGGATGCAACAAGGGTTCTGATTCAACTCAACGCAAAACCCACAACGAGAAAGCAGTTAAAACGAGATTTTGTTTTCTTAGAAGCTGGAGAATTTTAATTTTTATTTCAAAACCAAATTATGAGTGTTCACAGTGATTACCTCCCTGATGTGGGATGGGACCTTTGACTTTTCAGTTATCCACTTCTGTGCTTGCTTTCTGCGCCGTAATTACTTTGTTTTCAAGAGTGTGCATACAAACAACATCAATATGCTATTGTTTAAAAATAAAATAGGTAAGGCTAAAATCGCCTTTGAGATGCCCACTCAAGTCCCTCTACTTTCCTCAGAAGAAATACGCATCACACCTTTTCCTGGGTATTGACACACAAACACACATGTGTTAACAAATGTAGCATGGCTTCATATGTGCGTTCCTGTGTGTGTGCTGAAATACAAACAGTATCCTGCATTAGTATACAACGTCCTTTGTTCAACCCAGCGGTTCATCTTGGCAGGCTCTCCAAGTCTGTTCTTTCACTCTGCCTCTTTATTCTTCACTGCTGTGTTCTTTAGTGTGGACTGACAAGGCATATTTAGTCATTCTTGCGGGGACGAACATGTACTTTTGTTTATAACTCTTCACTGGTACACACAAGCTGCGTCGAAGATCCCTGTTATATGTAATTAATGCTCTACAGGAGAAACTAGGCCATTCCTGGTTCACAGGGAATACATATTTCTAATACATAATGCTGCAACACTTGTCACTCCCTCCACCATTTTCCCACACTCTGCAGCAGCTGGTGTCATTTCCATCTGTGTTAACTTTCTCAGCATCTTCATCAACTCGTTTAAAACTTAAAACTAGTTTATCCTTCGACCAGAAAAACACAATCAGCTTGGCCCAAGGAGCTTCTCTTTCAAAATAAAGGTTTGCAAAGCTGAATGGATAACAAGCTCTAACTCTCCCGTCTCAAAACACTGTATTTTCTGGAATTTATAGTACGTCATTACTGTTGCTAACGGACCGCAAAGACTCCTTGGCAAGTCAATGACCCTTTCTATCTCAATTCAGATTGTAAAACATAATTCATGAAGGGTCTGAGTGCGGTCAACTGAAATCACATATCTGATGTTGCCCAAGAATCTTGTTTCTCTTCTAAGAACAGCTACAGAATTGAGAAATTAACTTATTTTTCCGAGGTGTATTATTAAGAAATGTGATCTATACTAAGAGGATGAAGAGACATACTGAACTGTCTGTAACGCAGTCTGAGGACAAAGGAGTCACTCTTTTCTCTGAGATCTGGGGTATCCCTTCTATTCTTACACCCAGCTCACCAGTCTGCTCTCTCTGCACTTTATCACCTACAACCTCACACTGCTCCCGTTGGTTCCTTGGTGTATATTCCATGTTTTCCTCAGTCAGTAGCCCCTACAGAAACTTTTTAGGCAACAAAAATATCTTACAGCTAAGTTTTGTTTATATCCTGAAATGAAAGAGCTCCAGCCCCACCCCCAGTTCTGTATCATTTTTGTGTCAAATAAGATTACAAACAGAGATCATGGAGGTACACACAGATTTATCTTCAAAATAAAAGCGAAGAAACTGCCTGATGTCCAAAAATGAGTTATTAGCCAAGTAAGTTACTGCACTAAAAATGATGTCATAGAAAAATATTTCATTACATGTTCGTTTTGCTAGACAAAAAAAAAAAAAAAAAAAAAGCCAAATACAAAAACCCCACTTTCACATAACTGTTTCTCATACGTTTATACTTCTATCAACGTGTAATATTTCAATGTATCACTCTACAAAAAAACCACATCTGAAATAACGGTGGTCAAGTGAGTGCTGGGGTTATGAATGATGTATTTTCTCCTCTTCACTTCCTGTGCTTAAAGATGTTCTACAATGACTGTGCATGACTTTAATGTTAAGTTGAAAAATAAAAATCATAAACTCACTGGCCAAGAACTCACAACAGTTCATGGCATGGAAGCTGTTTCTGGCACTTAAGTTCCCAACGAGCAGCACAGGACACGACACGCTCACGTCAGCGTAGGTACTCACAGGACTCGTCTGAAGTGATGTTGGGGAAAAGATCACACTCCGAGTCCAGGACAACTGTGACGAGAAGTTGCTGTAACTCTATCGCACCATTAGGTTTAGCAGGGCGACGCTGCCTCTTGTCGAAACCAAAAATGTATTCATGATATCTGTGTGAGAAATAAATTCAAATAAAGTTTTAAAGCACCGCAGCCAAATTTTACATACATATGTGGCAGTGGACATCCCAGTGGGGCTCCTCCAATCCCGGCCACCCCGTACTGGTCCAATTAGAGGCTCTCACCCCAAGCTGCACATCAGAACTTCCGGGGGAGCTTTTTGAAAATACTGAGGTCCAGACCTCCGGAATCAGAATCTCTGAGGGTGGGATATAGGCACGGGAATTTGAGAAGGTACACCCACACTTCCAAGTGCCTCATATGAAGACCAGTAATCAAACCAATAATGGGAATCCCATCACTCTTGGGTAGGCAAGCCAATTGCACCCAGTGATGAAGGTGGTGCATTAGGGGTAATGGTGGCAGAAAGTTGCCTACACTAAGTGAGCCACAAAAGCCACATTTCTCTGTATGTGACACCTGGACCGGCTGTAGGGCTCGAATTGGCAGAGCCAATCTAAAGACGGCAGAGATGGAAAGAACACGGATTCCCTAATGATACTGTTGAGCCACTTAGTCAAGTAGCTGTGGAATCCTGTTTTGGACTTCCTAAAATGTGAGATAATAGGTTTTCTTATTGCTTAAGCTTGACTAAAACAGAGTTCCTGTTACCTTCCAAAAAAAAACAAAACAAAACAAAAAACCTAGCTAATACAGAACCCCCCCCCCCCCCAAAGAAGGTCACTAGCCTACAGAATTCTCACCAGGGTCTTGAAAATTTACCTTCTGCCGGTACCCAAATACCAGAGAAAGGGGATATTAAAACAGCATTTATTTATTTTTTTTTTTAATTTTTTTTTTTTAACGTTTATTTATTTTTGGGACAGAGAGAGACAGAGCATGAACGGGGGAGGGGCAGAGAGAGAGGGAGACACAGAATCGGAAACAGGCTCCAGGCTCCGAGCCATCAGCCCAGAGCCTGACGCGGGGCTCGAACTCACGGACCGCGAGATCGTGACCTGAGCCGAAGTCGGATGCTTAACCAACTGAGCCACCCAGGCGCCCCTAAAACAGCATTTAAAGGTGCTAAAGACCTGACAGGCTTCAAAGCAATCATTTAAATAACATTTTATAGATTTTGATAAGCCAGAGGCTGTGTATGCTACTTAAGTGTAAGAACACCTTGTGTTTTTCCAGAAAAGTAAGGAGAGGTAGGAAAGTTCCAATGAGTCTGGAAGCGTATGGAAGTTAACCAGTGACAGAACAGAATGGACGATGATGCTGGGGGCCCTTTCCAAGGGAAAACCTTGACAGAATCAGAAGGAAATTAAGAGGGGCACCTGGGTGGCTCAATCGGTTAAGTGTCTGACTTCGGCTCAGGTCATGATCCCATAGCTCATGGGTTCAAGCCCCCACGTTGGACTGTGTGCTGACAGCTCAGAGCCTGGAGCCTGTTTCAGATTCTGTGTCTCCCTCTCTCTCTGCCCCTCCCTTGTTCATGCTCTGTCTCTGTCTCAAAAATAAACAAACATTAAAAAAAAATTAAAAAAAAAGGAAATTAAGATCGCTGAACTGTAGAGTTAGAAATGGTTACGATGTGGGGTGCCTGGGTGGCTCAGCAGGGTAAGCGTCCAACTCTTGGTTTCTGCTCAGGTCATGATCTCACAGTTCTTCAATTCGAGCCCTGCGTGGGGCTCAGCACTGACAATGCAGAGCCTGCTTGGGATTCTCCCTGTCCCTCTCTCTCTCTCTCTCTGCCCCTTCCCCTGCTCTCGTGTGTGCTTGTCTGCTCTCTTAAATGAACTTAAAAAAAATTTAAAAAGAAATGGTTAAGATGGCAAATTCTATCTTATATGTATTTTATCACAGTTAAATAAATTTTTTAAAAAAGGCAATTAAAATTACCAGCAGCTCTGAATTTTGAGCTAGGTGCTGGCTTGGCCCAAATAAAGAGAACTTTGGTCCTAGATATTAAAACTACCAGAAAACTCAAAGGGTTCTAAACCAATGGTGTCCAAGGTATTTGGGTTAATTTTCCCTTTCAGGAACTGAGGGAATGCAGCTATTCATTCATGTAAAAAAAATGAGTGACTCAGGGCACCTGGGCGGCTCAGTCAATTGAGCGTCCGACTTCGGCTCAGGTCATGATCTCACAGTTTGTGAGTTCGAGCCCCATGTCAGGCTCTGTACTGATCGCTCAAAGCCTGGAGCCCGCTTCGGATTCTGTGTCTGCCTCTCTCTCTCTGCCTCTCCCCCGCTTACGCTCAGTCTCTCTCTCTCAGAAATGAACATGAAAAAAAATTCTTTTTAATTAAAAAATGAGTAACTAGCATGCGACGGACCTTGTTCTACAAGTTGAGGAAGCTGCCATGCACCAGACCCAACTCTCTCCTTGCAAAAAACACAGTTCGAAAGCAGGGTTTGTGATAGAAGTTGGGCCCCCCAAAGACAGGAGCCTCTGGCTCCGAACTGCCTAGGGTGTAGACCGTGTGTCCACCTAGAGCCTTTGGAACATCTCCATAATCTCTACGTTCTTCCACCCACACTGCGCTTATACTCTGAAATAGACAAGTGACCTTCCTGAATTCCTAGAATGCTCCCCTGAATGCTTTCAAGTCTTAGCCATAAGGGCTAATGTTTTATATCCTGCTTCCTAACAGCGTAGGGTATAATTAACAGCTGCTTCACACACCAGCCATGGTTAGTTAGGCCAACTCCAGATAATCACCTGCACTGCCTCGAAATGACAAGCCTTGTTTTCAAACCATCTCACCACTGACTCAAGCCCTTGTTATCCAACCACTGTCAACTTGACTTCCTTGCTCTCTTGCCATAATCCTCGTCATTTCAAGCCTATCACCCAGTCCTCGTTTTACTAACAGTATGGCACAGAAGGAAAATACAATTTTAGACACTGAGTCCCAAAGCAAACATGGTAAGCGTGTTTGTTTTTTTAAAATATTTCCTAGCCAGCACCAAATTACATTCCTTCCCTGAACTCCAGGCCTTCAGGAGACTCCAGCCTACACAGGTCTCACGGTGAGGGGACACCAAAGAAAGGCTGCTGAAACACCTCCCCAAGTGCAATCAGCCTTCTGTGTGGTGTGGCCAGCAAAGCCAGGCTGTTGGCTGCCTCCTCATCCCCTGATTCACCCCGTCTGTAGCCAAAGAGGTGGCAGACGTGGAAATGTGGTGAGCTCCAGAACAGGAAGCGGGGAGAGCCAGCACATGACTTGCTGGGAAAAGACAAGCAGAGACTGCGATGAACCTATTACATGGAAGTAATTAGATGAAAGCATGGAACATTTCCTAAGAAACAGACTTGGGGAGTTTTGGGCAATGCTCCAACCTGAGGACTTTCTGCCTTCTGAACTGTTACCTGATTTGGCCAGTGGGGTGGGGAGACTGCAGACGGCAACCAACTTGGGAGTTCTGGTGTCAAGCATTAAGCACTCATTTTCCTCCTAGAATTCTCTTCACGTAAGAAGCTGCCACTCTCCAGCCCCTCCATCCGCCCTACTCTCCCCTCCAAGGCGAAGCTGGGCACAGATTCTGAGCAGCCTACTCCTTCCCCCTCAGTATCCCGCACGCAAACCAGGGTTCCAGAATGCCCGGGAAGTCCCTTAGCAGGCAGGATGGGGAGGGGAAGAGCTTGGGTTTCAGCGGCTGTCTGAGCCGGCTCTCCCACCTTCTGGACCTGTCCCTTTGGCGAGGTCACGGGCCAGCTCGGCACTGGTTCCTTATCTGCTGAACGGGGAAAAACGCACGCGTACGGTCGCGAGGGTGACAAGAGGCGCGCAGGGCTCCCCTCCCCTCGCCCCCCCGCGCCGGCCCAGCGCCCCAGGGGGTTGGCCCCGCCTCCGCCCCGCAGCGCGCAGGGAGCGCTCACCGCCGAAAAGCTTCTTGCAGGAGGGAGCAGGTGGGGCCGGCGGTGGACGAGGGGCCGTAGCCGATGGAGAAGTTGTCGCGGGAGAGGTGCAGCAGGCGCGGAGACGTCTTCACCGAGAGCGGCATAGGCCACAGGGCCGGCTCCGGCGCGGCGGAGGAGCGCGGGGCCAGCGCCGCCAACAGCGCCAGCAGCGCCGCCAGCCCCAACCCGCGGTGCCGCATGGCCGTTCGGCCCAGGTCTACGGGAGCTTCAGCCCGCGCACCTGACCTCCGCCGGGACCCCGAGGAGGAAGCGCCGAGCGCGGGGGCGGCGGAGTCAGCTGACGGCGCGCCCCGCCCAGGCCCGCCTCCCGGCCTGTGGGACCGCCCCGCCGCCCTCCGCGCCCCGCCCCGCCCGACCCGACCCGACCCGACCGGAGGGGAGGCCCCGGGAAACGCGGCGCGGGGCTGGGCCGGCGGGGGCTCCTGCGGCGGGGGCTCCGGAGGCTTGCGCCCCAGCCCAGACCGCCCCTGACCGCCGTTCAGCTTGAACCGTAGCCTCCCGTCGGAACCCCCGGGGGCAGACTTGTCAGCAGGTGGGGGGTTCAAAATTAGGCAAAAGGTTTCCTCAGTGGATCTTGGCGGAGGACTTCGCGAGACTTCACGGGGACGCCGGGGGCCCAGTTAATTAGGCAGATGATACAAACAGGCAGTGTATTATAATGAGCGATTCATATTGCCACACTGCCATTTTCGAAGAAATTATAACCGTGACAGTTACAAAATAGAACAAAAATGTGTCAAATATTTTATTCAACTATTAAATAAGTCAGGTTCAAAAGGTTATTGAATAAAACAATGTTAGAATAAGATTGCTAAATAGGAAATTGGGTAGCATGCTACGGTGACTCAGCCCTAAGTATCTGACAGCCTGGAAACTCCCATCCCCATTCAAGAAAAAAAAGTAATTCCGTTTATAGAGAATTCCTGAGAGCAGCCTCAATGTTTATTGTGGCAGGCCTCTCTGCATCTTTGGAGATAAAACAGCAGATCTAGAAGCAAGCAGAAACAATGTCATTAGGTCCAGTGTGGCAAGGGTTCAAATGACATCTCTCTCCCTCTTTCCTTCCCCTTTCCCCTCTCCCCTGCTTATATTCCTCTATTTTTCAACTCATTTTTTCTCCATATTGGCTTCATTGTCAGACCGGCTCTTCATGATAGCCCTCTTCTTGGGTGGCAAGGACAACCCCTCAGGGAAGCTTATGCCCCTTACTCATCCCCGTCAGTCCTGAAAAAGGATCCCAACTGACAAGTTTGATAGCACACCTAAGGCAAAGGAGTTAAGTTATATGACCCAACATGGGATGGAGGGTGCTGATGTTCCCCAAAGAAGAGGTTATTGAAGAGAAAACTACGGGGGCATGTGGGTGGCTGAGTTGGTTGGGTGTCCAACTCTTGACTTCTGCTCAGGTTCATGAGTTCAAGCCCCCCACCTGGCTCTTCGCTGACTCTACGGAGCCTGCTTGGGATTCTCTCTCCCTCTCTCTCAAAAAATAAATTAAAACAAAAACAAACAAACTGCAGTCCCAAAATGGCATCACTTAGGTTAAAGCCCCAAGTCAGTAAACCAAAACTTAATACCTAACCTAAATACAATTTCAACTCCCCAGGAATGTAACCTTTAACCAATCAACATGGAATTTTATGGTCAATACTAGGAAATTTACTGGTAGACCCCATATACTCTCCTAAGGAGCACAACCTTGCCTAAACAGAGTATTCCTTGCTAACAAATTCTTTTCTTCTTTTTAATGCCCTCTCTTGCTTTAATTTTTGTTTATTTATTTTGAGAGAGAACAAGCTGGGTAAGGGCAGAGACAGAGAGGGGAGAGAGAGGGAGAGAATCTCAGCACAGAGCCCAGTGCGGGCTCGAACCCACGAACCATTAAGATCATGATCTGAGCCGAAACCAAGAGTCGGACTCTTAACCAACTAAGCCACCCAGGTGCGCCACCCTCCCCCTGCCTCTTGCCTTAAAGAACGTTTCTCTTATTTAGCTCAGTGGAGCTCCCCACTACTTTGCTACATGGGAATGCTGCCCAATTCATGAATCACTTAATAAAGACAATTAGATCTTAAAATTTACTCTGCTGAGTTTTGTTTTTTAACAAAGTGATCTGTTACCCGAAGAAAGAGAAAAGGATACTAGGCAAGCCCAAACCACATATGTGCTATAGTAAGAATTCTGAAAATTTTGGCGAAGACCTACCTATAAGAAAAGACTTCAAAGAGGATTTGTGGGGCATGCTTAAAATATAGTTATTCCATTACAGGAAGCACCAGTGCCACCTTATTAGTCCCTCTTCTTATAATTTATACAAACTTAATTTGCAATATTCATCTTCACTGCCACTTCTTACCGTTAATTGAAGGCTAACAGCATAATTTCTCCAAGGTTCAATCTCCAATTCATATTGTTGCAATTGCCATTTCTTCAATGGCAACTTCGCCTTGTGTATTAGCTATCTATTGCTGTGCAACAAATTACTGCAAAACATAGCTTAAAACAACAAATAATACATGATAAGATAACAGATACCTCACAATTTCTGTGGATCAGGAATTCAGGAATCTTCGCTGGGTGAGGCTGGCTGAGTCTCTCATGAGGTTGCGATCATCTGAAGCCATTTTTCTAAAAGCTTGGCTAATGCTGGAGGCTAAGTGATTCTAAGCTAGCCGACATGGCTATTGGCAAGAGACAGGAGTTACTTACTGGCTGTTGGCTGAAGTCCTCAGTTACTTGTCACGTGAGTCCATAAGGTTTATTGTGCATATTTACAACATGGCCGCTGGCTTCCCCAAGGCCAAGTGAACCGAGCGAGAACAAGAACAATAAGGTTTTCATATAATAAAAAATAAAAAATAAAAAAATAAAATAAAATAAAAAGAACAATAAGGAAGCCACAACACCTTTCTTTGGCTTCCTCTTGTCAGGATGCTTCCACCATATTCAATCCCTTAGAAGTCAGTTAGTAACCACAGCCATGTTCAAGGGGAGAGAAATTAGGCTACACTTTTTCTTTTTTTTTTTTTAATTTTTTTTTTAAACGTTTATTTATTTTCAAGACAGAGAGAGACAGAGCATGAACGGGGGAGGGGCAGAGAGAGAGGGAAACACAGAATCTGAAACAGGCTCCAGGCTCTGAGCTGTCAGCACAGACCCCGACGCGGGGCTCACGCGGGGCTCGAGCTCACAGACCGTGAGATCGCGACCTGAGCCGAAGTCGGACACTTAACCGCCTGAGACACCCAGGCGCCCCAAGGCTACACTTTTTCAAGGGAGGAGTCTACCCTCTGACCACAAATTGTTTATATTCCTCCCACATACAAAACGTATCCCCTTCCTCCAAAGAACCCCCAAAGTCTCATCCTTTTAGAACATTTCCATGAAATTCAGAATGTTGGCATCTAAATTAGTACTAAGCATGGATGAGGCTCCTAAATGTATTCGTAAATATCCTCAAGTACAGTTTCTGTGAATCTATAGACAAGAGAGTCTCTTAATCTAGAGACAAGTTATCTGTACCCCCACACATGTAAAATACGATGGTGGGACAGACTTAGAATAACCAACAGAGACGGTTCTGTTCAAAAGAGGGAAAATGAGAAGCACTGAGGGGTTTATAGCAATTCCCAAAGCCCGCCAAGCAAATTGATAAGGAGTCAAAGATTCAAAGTAATTCTCTATGACTCTTGACTCCAGTGTCTGGCTTTGGGTTCTGCCTTGAGTCATTTTTCCTTGTTCTTGAAAAGTAGTATGTGGTTGCACCTGAGTAGATTTCTTGTAGAAATTTGCAGGCCCAAAGACGTCATTTCATCTGTCACTTTTCCAACTGTTTCTCAGTTCAAACTGGTAGCATTTCTGCTGATACATTTCTGTTAAAAATTGTTAACTCTGGGGCGCCTGGGTGGCTCAGTCGGTTGAGCGTCCGACTTCGGGTCAGGTCATGATCTCGCGGTTTGTGCGTTCGAGCCTTATGTTGGGCTCTGTGCTGACAGCTGAGAGCCTGGAGCCTGCTTCAGATTCTGTGTCTCATTCTCTCTCTCTGCCCCTTCCCTGCTCATGCTCTGTCTCTGTCTGTCTCTCTCTCTCAAAATTAAATAAACATTAAAAAAATTTTTTTAATTGTTGATTCTCTGTGAATCTCACTGAGGTTCATGCCATTAGACAAAAGCTATATGCACCAAATCTTCAGTATGTGCCTTTTGCTACTGTGGGCAGCTGCTGGGAACAGGATTCTTAGAAACCCTATTGTTTGAGAGGATCTGTCCGACAAAGTGTTAAAATATTTAAATGACCTTTTGTCTCATTGTCAGATACTCTGAGACACCACAATAGATCTTTCTGAGGTCTTAAGGGATTTTATATTCACAACCTAGATTTCATGTTTATTTTTTTAAGTCTATTTACTTATTTATTATTTTTTTAAATATGAAATTTACTGTCAAATTGGTTTCCCTACAACACCCAGCGCTCATCCCAACAGGTGCCCTCCTCAGTGCCCATCACCCACTTTCCCCTCCCTCCCACCCCCCCATCAACCCTCAGTTTATTTTCAGTTTTTAAGTCTCTTAAGATTTGCCTTATTTTTTAATTTTTTTTAATGTTTATTTATTTTTGAGACAGAGAGACGTACACAGACCGTGAGCAGGGGAGGGGTAGAGAGAGCGGGAGACACAGCATCTGAAGCAGGTTCCAGGCTCTGAGCTGTCAGCACAAAGCCTGATGTGGCGCTCGAACTCACGTGCCACGAGATCATGACATGAGCCGAAGGTGGACGCTTAGCCGACTGAGCCACCCAGGTGCCCCAGTCTATTTATTTATTTTGAGAGAAAGCACGTGAGAACACAAGTGGGGAGGGGCAGAGAGAGGTACAGAGAAAATCCCAAGCAGGCTCTGCACTGCCAGTGCAGAGCCCAACCCAGGGCTCGAACACACGGACTGTGATATCATGACCTGAGCCAAAATCAAGAGTCAGACGTTAACCGACTGAGCCACCCGGGCGCCCCTGGTTTCGTGTTTAGACCATGTTTTCCTGAGAGAACCTGGGATCCATCTCTGCCTGAAAGCCAAGTCTTCATTTTCCCTGGCTGCCTTGCCTAGAAAATGTGGTTTAAAATTGTTTAAAAAAAAACCAATTAAGCCTTGACTGCTTTATGTTTCACAGTCCTTCCTTCCTTTACCTTGCTCCTCTCATACTTTAGTATAGTGGAAAGATACACCCGGACGGCACCTTGAATGTTCTAGCTGGAAATCTCCTTAGTTAGACCCCATATTCATTAGCAGGCGCATCTTCCACTCTCTGCATCATGGAAGGCCATCGTGATCTTTCTGCCAGTGTCACAAGGATCACATTTCCTCCAGTTTCCAGTAAGGTTTTCCTTGCTCTCCCGTAAGTGAGCCTCCTCTGGTCTATGTCCTTCCACTAACGGTCTTTTCCAGGCCCATCATGCTTTCACAAACCCTGTCTCCAAAATCACTCCAGCTTCTGTCCACTGCCTGAGTCCAAAGTCACTCCCACATTTTAGGTGTTCGTCATGGCCACGCCTTACTTCCAGGGATCAAAATGATTTTTTTTTTTAATCTACTGTCATGTGAGAAATTAACAACACCTTAAAAGATGCATACAAATAAAATTTTGATAGATGGTGCCAAATTTCTCTCCAAAACAGGTGACAGTGTAGGAGAGTGTTTATATCACAATACTATTAATCGTTTTCAATTTTATCAATGGTTTTAGTCTGTAGTTCCTTTATTACTTGCGAGGTTGAAAAAAAACATGGCCATTTTGCATATTCTTGTAGTAAGAGCTGTTTCATATCCTTAGGGTTGTTTTCTTTCTTTAGTGATTTGTATGCGTGGTTGTTAAATTATAGATAATAAGGGGCGCCTGGGTGGCTCAGTCGGTTAAGCGGCCGACTTCGGCTCAGGTCATGATCTCGCGGTCCGTGAGTTCGAGCCCCGCGTCAGGCTCTGTGCTGATGATAGCTCAGAGCCTGGAGCCTGTTTCAGATTCTGTGTCTCCCTCTCTCTGCCCCTCCCCCGTTCATGCTCTGTCTCTCTCTGTCTCAAAAATAAATAAATGTTAAAAAAAAAAAAAATTAAAAAAAAAAATTATAGATAATAATCTCTCCTGTATATTGCACACATCTTTTCCCATCCCTCCATTGTCTTTTATCTCGTGTGGTATTTTGTCTTAAATTGGTTTTACCTTTTTTTGTTTTGTTTTGTTTAATTTGTCAGTTTTCATTTTACAGCTTCAAAACTTGATTAGAATTCAAAGATGATAAAAATTCTCCTATTTTCTTCTAATGCTTTTATAGTTTTGTTTTTAAGGAGGTTACTACACTCCAGCTGATGTTTATCTTTGTGCATAGTAAGGCTGTAGCTTTTTTTCCACCCAAATGGATAGTCAATTGTCAAAAGGCCATTTATTGAACAGGCCATTCTTTCTTCACGGATTTAAGATACATCCTGTAATTTTAAAACAATTTGCACCAAGATGTGTTCATTCTGTTTGGGGGTCTCTGTTCTGTGGGCCTACGTATCTTTCCCTGTGCCAAGTGCTATGCTATTTAAATCATTGTATTATGCTATTATGCATGTATTATGTATTATGCTAAAGTATTATGCTATTTAAATCATTGTAGTTTTGAGTGCCTGGGTGGCTCGGTCGGTTAAGTGTCTGACTTCGGCTCAGGTCATGATCTCACAGTTTATGAGTTTGAGCCCCACATCAGGCTCTGTGCTGACAGCTCAGAGCCTGGAGCCTGCTTTGGATTCTGTCTCCCTCTCTGCCCCTCCCCGACTCGTGCTCTGTCTCTCTCTCAAAAATAAATAAACCTTAAAAAAAAAGTTTAAATCGCTGTAATTTTGAATTATGCTTTGATATCTTGAAGGGCATACGTATACATTGTTCTTATTTCTAAGATTTCTGGGTATTTCTAATCATATTTCCTTCCACATAAACTTAAAGGCTTGATTGCCAAGGTTCAGGAAAGTTGTTGAATATAATTGGAATGGCACTGATTCTGTAGGTCAGTTGGGAGAGAACTGACATCACTGAGTCTTCCAGCTTGGAAATAATTTCTCTTAATTTTTGAAGTTGTTTTATGCTTGTCTCCAGAGTCTCATAGACTACTTTTCATGGACTTTCTTATTTCTTAGGCATATTCCTAGGCCTTTCATTCTTTCATTGCTTATGTTAATAGAATCCCTCTCCCTCTCCACCCCTGTAATTTCTCCCCAGAAATGACAAAAGAATGAGGTAGATTGGCCTGGAAAGATGTTTCCACTGGCTGTTCATCCCACCAGCCTCACCCCTACCTCAACCGAGTGGAAACAGCTGCCAAAATCTTCTTTGTAAAATGTAAATGAAGTCATGTCACTTCCTTCCTCACGACACTTCAGTGGCTTGTTTCCCACTGCCCCTAGAAGAAAATACAAGTTCCCTAACACGATGCACACGATGGCACAGAATCTGTCACCACCCAGGTCTCTGACCACATCACTTCCTCCTTGGTATGGCCCTGTCCCGGGCACCCTGACCTTCAGTTACTTCAATCACTGAGCTTTGGCCTCCCTCCCAGCCCGACCTAAGATGTTAGCAAAATGGGGAAGAGAAAGAGAATTGGTACAGCCTCTTGTTGTCCCGTGCTGAGCACATTTTCATCTATCAACTGACAGAGAGACTCTCTTTGAACTTTGGTCAGGCCTTTTCGAGCCCCCTTCTTGCCTAGCAGAGCCCACTTCTAGCAAGAATCCTGGTAAGTCCCTTCATCAAGAATCCCCCCCGCACTTGATATCTCATCACCTGGGCCTCCTTCGACAAGAACCCTGCTAGGTTGGTTTAGCAAGAATCTCTACTACTCCTGATGTTTCCTTTTAGTAATTTTCCATCCAGTGATGCCCCCACCCCAATTTTGCTTGTTGGCTATAAACCCATAAACCCATAGCTGTCTTTGTTGTATTCAGAGTTGATCCCAATCTCTCTTGGTAGTTTTGACACCTATCGCAATCGTCTTGAATAAAGTCTTCCTTACCATTTTAGCAAGTGTCATAATAATTCTTTCTTTAAAACAACTTATTTAGGGGCGCCTGGGTGGCTTGGTCGGTTAGGCGTCCGACTTCAGCACAGGTCATGATCTCGCGGTCCGTGAGTTTGAGCCCCGCGTCGGGCTCTGTGCTGACAGCTCAGAGCCTGGAGCCTGTTTCAGATTCTGTGGCTCCCTCTCTCTGACCCTCCCCCGTTCATGCTCTCTCTCCCTCTGTCTCAAAAATAAATAAATGTTAAAAAAAACAAAATAAATAAAACAACTTATTTAGATGATATTTGTGGATCAATTAGCCATGAGGAGTGAGGGGGGAAGAGGCATTCAGGAAATTTATAGTTCTAACTGAGGCTTGTGGGCGGACAATTTATTAGTCATTCAAGGTTTAGTTGTAGGGCACAGAATCCACTCCAGCTAGCTTTAGCAGAAATCAATTAACTTCAGGGTATCAGAGTACAGGATATTAACCGCAGGTACAGAGGCTCATAGAATCTTGTGAGAGCTGAATAACTTGACTCTTGGCCGAATTTCCTCCAGCAACTGCTCCTTTGTGACTAGAGAGCCAAATGCCTGATGGAGACGACTTTACTACAGCTGTAATTCTAGAAGCCCTCCAGTTCAGCTCCAATCTTTACCAGTAAAAGGGATACCTCATGCACTGTCTCTGTCTCCACTTTAAAAAAAAATTTTTTTTTTAAACATTTATTTATTTTTGAGTGACAGAGAGAGAGAGAGAGAGAGCAAATGGGAGAGGGGCAGAAAGAGAGGGATCATACAGAATCCAAAGCAGGCTCCAGGCTCAGAGCTGTCAGCACAGAGCTTGACACGGGGCTCAAACCCACCAACTAGGAGACTGACCTGAGCCAAAGTCGGAGACTTCACTGACTGAGCCACCCAGGCCCCCCTGTCTTCACTTAACTCACTTCTGAGTTCAGCTCTCAAGGTACCACAGTGAATGGGCAGACACTAAAGAACATGGAATCCCAGAGCAAGGATAGTTTCTAGGCTGTGTAATACAGGTGTCCCCACTTTTTGAAAGTTCACATTTCGGACAACTTGCTGTTATGAGAGACCTACATTAGGACCTATTGTCACTAACAGAAAGAAATTCAAAGAGGATTTTCTCTTTTATGAAAAAAGGCGAAAAGCAAAAACAGCATTCGGCGTTTGTTTTGCAGCGAGCGTTTCATGGAGGCTGCGCTCACCCCCAGCAGCAGCGAGAATGGCGCCACCAAGCTCCTTCCCAGGGAACTACACTCAGCATCTCAGCATCAAGCCCACATAGGGTTGACGTGTCTGTGAGGTCCGTGTTTTTTCTCGAAAGGTATCAGAAAAGCCAAGAGACGGGTTTTTTTTTTTGGGGTCTGGGAATGCCCCCCAATTTTTCCACGTAAGTTAATGCTAATTGCTTCTTCACTTTACGCCATTTGGACTTATGAAAGTTTTCATAAGAATGCTCTACTTTCAGAGAGCAAGAAAAACCTCTGTAGGATGACATACTAGAAGGAGGTTGAAATGGATGGGTGCTGAGTGAGCAAATTTAGCGCCCTCAAAAGGTGATACAATTAGTTGAGGACAGACAGCCCAGGACCTGGGCAGACAGGTGGGCAAAGCAGCCTAACTCCTGAAAAAGCATGAGTAGCCTGTGGCAAGGAGGGACCTCCTGATATTGGATGGAGAGCTTCCCTCTGACCACATTTCTCTGCTCTCAAGGCATATCCATAAACAATCCTGAAATATTTGTGTATTCTGTCACCGCAGTCCTGAAAACGGAGGCTGAGCTCCGTTTGGCATGCGAGTACTAAACTGGGCTCTTCCAGAAGGGCCAGAGGGTTTGAGTTAAATCTGCTCTGGCAACTGGCAAGTATTTCCTCCTGTTTCGCTAAGATGAGCTGTAGAAACAATCTCTCACTCCCTGATCTATTAACAATGCCGCCCGGTGGGAAACTAGGCTCACTCTCTCCTCCAACACTCCACCTTCGCCTTCCTCCACTGATGAGCAGTATTTACACAACTTGGCTGTTCATTTAATCTGCTCATGCAGACCGACTACCAAGATGCTAAACAAACAAACAAAATCCCAAATCCATCTGGAAGCATTTGGTGACCAAAGGCTGCTGCCATGCCACAAAAGACCAAGATCCACAAGAAGGTAACAGAAGACTTCTAAAACCAGT
Organism: Panthera pardus; assembly: GCF_024362965.1. NCBI lineage: Eukaryota > Metazoa > Chordata > Mammalia > Carnivora > Felidae > Panthera > Panthera pardus. Next base: position 99,793,730 of record NW_026526765.1, read on the forward strand.
TCTCCATATTGAGGGTAAAGGTCATGTTGGCAACTGCCTGTCTCCCACTCTTCCCCAAAACATCCCTGCTTTACCCTCCTCTCACCCTCCACAATTTGTCTTGGTATGTGAGACGTCACGATGCAGCAATCTGAACCGGGTGGGACTGGGAACTGTAATGGCAAAGGGGCTTAATTTGATGTATGTCAGTGAGTCAGGCAGACCAAGAGGACAGTCCTTTAGGTAAGAAGACTTGGCACTAGCTAAACAGGTGAACAGGTGCAGGCTCTCCTGGGAGGGCATCGCTGCCGGGTCTACATGTCCGCCTGCCCTGCCCTCCCACATGACAAGGTCTAGAGAGAGGTGGGACAGTTTGTCTTCCCGGGGAGAGCCAAGTTCTTGGGGGTTGGAGGCTGGCATTCAGTCGTCTGTTACTTCAGAGGCTGGGAGACCCCAAAAGAATCACCGAGAAAACGTGAGGTTGACACCGAGAAAACGTGAGGGCGTGGAATGAGGGTTCACTTCTCACTGGGACTCGAAGGCAGCTGGAGCTCGCAGAAGTGCTGTGGGCAGTGTTGGCATGAAGCACTGTGTGCTGTGCTGTGTGAAGGACCAGAAAGCTCAGTCAGGAACCTCCAGGAGGGCACTGAACAGGAACTGTTTCCTTTTGTTGCAGACGTGCCTGTTAGATAAGGGAGCCATGGGCTGCCCTGGAGGGCTGCCCCATCTGAGCAGAGGGGCATGTAGCCTAATTGGCCCACAGGTATACCACAGGCAGGGAGGTGAGGAATGCATGGCCACCCCCTCTGATGGGTTAACCCGTCACGAGGCCAGAGAGGGTTAGGGTGGGGGTATGCCCTGAGAACAAACATTGCATCCTCTGCAACACCAGAAACAGATCAGATGGGAAACTCACAAGAGCAAACCGCACAGACCTCATCAGCCCTGAGTCCCAGGAGAGAGTCAGGGATGACCTACAGTAAAGGAGTGGCCACTACCTGGACTTTCGAAGGTGCTGGACTCCACGACAAGAAAATACTTCCCTAATATCCACCACGAACCCTCCCATCATGAACAGACAGAGTCTGAGAACCAGGAAGCAGCTCAAATATCTAGGGGTTCACAGCCTCATTGTGTACCAAGCTCATCTTGGGAGTTTAGGAATTTTTTTACAACTTTATTGAATGTATAAGTGACATATAATATATATATGTAATTATATATAATTGTATATGTATATATATATATAACTGACATTATAAACACACACACACACACACACACTTTGTGCAATTTGGTAATTTTTATGTAACAGTGGAGCCATCACCACAATCAAGATAATGGACATATCTACCACCCCAAAATGTTTCCTCTGGCCCTTTTGCAACCCCTTCCTCCTGCCCTGTCCTCCCCACTCTGGCCCCCCTTCACCTCATCTTCCATCCAAACAACTGATCAGCTTTCTATCACCATAGATTAGTTTGAATGGTCCAGAATTTTAAAGAAATCATACCGTATGTTGTCTTCTTTGATCTTTTTTTTAAACTCAGCATAATTATTTTGAGATTCATGCATATTGTAGCATGTATCAGTGGTTGATTCCTATGTATTGTGGAGTCATACTCCATTGTATGGATATACCACAATTGGTTTTACCCTTCATTGGGTGGTAAACATGTAGGATTGTTTCTAGTCCTCCGGAGATTTGGCAGAAGTGAGGTCACATCTGGGTAGGATGAGTCTCATGGCCCTGGAGCTTTGTTGAGGATGCTCTTGTGGCATTGTCACCCCTTCTTACAGCTGGCATTTTATCTTCAGTGTTTCTGTGCACCTCCTTATCTCTTAAGGACAGCAATAAGATGCGTTCCCGAATTACATATCCCTATAGCACTACACAGGGCAGTTTCTTGTTGACCTGGGGCCCCAGCCCGTCACACTTTGCATCCCTTTCTACGTTCCCATGTATTCTCCTCCCCAGTCCCTTATTTCCCTCATCTCCAGCCAAACTGAGGTATCTACTGTTCACCCTTTTATGAGGCCTCGACCTTCCCCTTTGCCCTATTTATGCTCCAATGCCACTGTCTGCCCCGGAAGTCCTTCCCTCTCTTCTCTGCCAGCCTCCTTGGCCCCATTCATCGCCCCCAACCCCCAACTCTGCTTATTAACATTCTGCAGTCTGGGGTGCCTGGGTGGCTCAGTCGGTTAAGCGTCCAACTTCGGCTCAGGTCATGATCTCATGGTCTGTGAGTTCGAGCCCTGCGTCGGGCTCTGTGCTGACAGCTCAGAGCCTGGAGCCTGTTTCGGATTCTGTGTCTCCCTCTCTCTGACCCTCCCCCGTTCATGCTCTGTCTCTCTCTGTCTCAAAAATAAATAAATAAACGTTAAAAAAAATTTTTTTTTAACATTCTGCAGTTAGTGGGTTGTCGCTCTAGGAAGAGGCAAACAGGTTGATATCACAGAATTGATGGCCCCGATGTGGACCTTATTAGATGTAAGAATTTAATATATGCTGCCAAGAAGGTATCACAGATTAAGGCAGAAAAGTATTGTCAATAAATGGTATAGGAATAATTGATAAGCTTGGAGGAAAAATCAATTCAGGTCTTTATCTCAGCCTTCCCAAAATCAATTCCAGATGTATTGATGAAGTTAGTTTTAAAAACCTAGAAAAAATTGAGGGGTGCCTAGGTGACTCAGTCGGTTCAGCATCCGACTTCAGCTCAGGTCATGATCTCATGGTTCGTGGGTTTGAGCCCCATGCCGGGCTCTGTGCTGACAGCTCAGAGCCTGAAGCCTGCTTTGGATTCTGTGTCTCCCTCTCTTTCTACCTCTTCCCCGCTTTGCTCTGTCTCTTTGCCTCAAAAATAAATAAACATTAAAAAACATTTAAAAAAATAAAAGCCTAGAAGAAATTGAGAGTGAATATTGATTAAATCTTTGGAGACGGAGGACTGTCTCCTTTTTAGCTTAGATTTGGGTGATGCTCATAAAGGAAGCAAATCAGTAGTTAAAAAAAAAACGTATTAAACTTTTGCATGTCAGAAAAGTAATCCAAAACAAAAGGTGCTCTTTGAACTTTAAAAAACATTGTGGCAAATACAGCCACTAATGGCATCATGCAGAGCAATAAACATTCTAAAGAAAAATTGCCAGAGGCCATGTGTCCAAATAAGGAAACGCACTCAGTTACTGAACATATGGACAACTGTTCAACCTTATTTGCTGCACTCAAAAATGTGTACAATTAAAAAAAGAATGAGATGAGATTCAATCCTTTATAGATTAAATTACTCAAGATTAAAGATAATTAGAATACTTAATGAATTACAGTTTAGTTACCTCTGCCTGATCCTGACTTTTGTGTGCATGTGTCCCTACGGGTGCTCTGCTCACAGCAAGAGGCTCCTGGGGCCTAAGAACTATCGTTTTAAAAGCCCTGCTTTTATCAGAATCTTTACACACAGTCTCTGAAATCCTTATGACAAGGTACAGAAATTTAGGCTCATTTTACAGATGAGGAAGTTTGAGGGGTGGGATTTGAACTCCATTTGGCCTAACCACACGTTCTCGGTCTCCGGTCTCTTCCCACTGGGGTAGGCTGTCTCTCTGAAATGCTCTTAGCCGCTAGGAGCGCCTGGCTGGCTCAAACTTAAAAAAGAAAAGAAAGAAACGCTCTTAGTTGGTGACGAAAGTGGCAGCCTCTGCTGCTGAAGCCTGAATCTGGAAGAGCTGCGTCCCTCCCCCCACAGCCCGCAATCTAGAAGGAAGTTGAATAAGAAGTTATAAAGGAGCTGTAAAGAAGAAAACAGAATGAGGACTGAGAAGTGCCAAGCAGAATTCAAAATCAAAGAACAAAGTGTGCAAAAGAGGAAAAACAAGAGTAGCTGCTGGAAGAGACACTTTGCAGCCACTCTTGAGACCACTTGCCGCCCCGCCCCCTCCCCCCCCCCCCCCCCCCCCCCCCCCCCCCCGTAACTGATCCCTGTCGCCTTGAGGTAACCCTGCCTGTGCGGGTCACAGTCAAGACATTTTATGGCTGGATATCAAAGCGCCAGGCTCCGCCCCTTTGTGGGGCAATAGGACAGGAGTCTGTCCTTTGAGAACCTTTGTCCCTTCTCATTCTGCCCTTTGTGGATAGCGGACGTCAAATAACTGGGGATAATTTAGCTTAATATGATCCAGTATATAACAGTGTGATGCATGTGGAAACAGGTAGCATTTGAGGGCCCCTAATCAGAAAGCAACACCTTAGGGATGATAAGTGAGTCCCTGAAGTACCCTAATCAGGAAGATATACCCCAGAACTACTACAGATTTGAATATTGTTGTTTGAAATGTAATGAGAGAATTCTAGTTGACTAGCATAAGGACCAATTGGAATGATTTCCCACTGGTGACATACAGAATGAAAGCTGTGGCTGACTAGAAAGACCGTACCTGCCCTAGTGCCCTCACCTGAGAATCCAGCAAGCCCAGTCCCAAAGCTCTGAAGCAGCTCTTGACTCCCAGATGTTGACATGCCCCTGTGTTCTGCCTGGTCCCCAAGGCCTGTTTCCTGACCCAATTAGAGATTTGGCTAATCCTGATGTAAAAATATTTATTGTTCCTCCTTAGAGAGAACCTCTCAAGCAAACAGCTAGTTGGAACACCTGAAGAGAGATGGGACCTTTCCCCAACTCACCAGAATGGACCGTCTGATCATTTTTATGCCAGTAGGTCAATAAACACTGGCACATGTAGCAGAATTTGGTCTCAGACTCCCTTTCATTGTCATAAAACACACGGTGGCAAAGTTGTCCAGGACGGGGTACACAGACCTCACCGTATGTCATACCAGAGGCTACCAGCATTTACAAGAATAACAAAAACAACAAATAAATTGCCTAACGCTTGTAGACACATTGACACAGATCAGTCTGCAATGTGGCCCTTTTAGCCTGAGAACACATCTCTGAGATGCCTGACAGCCTTTTCCTACCTGAGTGCGAAACAAAGGCAGGGATGCTAACTTGAGAGAGGGGAAGCTAAAAAAGATTCCCCTCCCCACTCAAAATCCTACTTTGATTGACAGGTAGGGCTAGCTCCACGCATGCTCCAGGGCTAGTGCTCTGCAAGCCTTGTATGTTGTGTGTGTGTGTGTGTGTGTGTGTGTGTGTAAGGATGGGGACTTGTTGGTAAAAAAGACAGGGGAAGTGACACCTGCTCCTGGTGAACCTGATCCCATTGTCTTTAGGAGGACAAGACTTCCAACTGGTCTGAGTGAGACTTTTGCTGCATGTAGACAATGAGAACCAGGCCTCTGATCACAGCCAACCTGGGCCATTTTCATTGTCACTGTCAACTTGACCTACTATTATGGAAATTGCTGCAATTACGTGCATAACATTTGCATGTGAAATGACAACTAAGTGCTTGCCTAAGAGGCATTTTTTTTTTTTTTTTTGCAAATGAAGCTGGGTGTTTTTAAAATAGGGTATTTTGCCCTTTGTTGGGATTTTTTGTGACCAGAAGAGATGACAGCCCTCCTCAAGCATTGCCTTGTAGCATGTCATAAATTACTTGTCCCTGAAATGCTTCCTATGGCTTGCAGACGAGCCCCCTGAAATAAATGGGCTTCAATCACTAGCTTCAACAATTCTCCTGTCTCCAAGTAATAAAACATCTGGAAAATTGGGCTAAATGGATAAAACAGTTCTCTGTAATAAGTATCTGGCATCCTTACAACTCTGTATAATGCATTTTTTTTTTATGACCAGATGTTGTACTTCTATGTTATAAAGAACAGAGGCATGTTTAGTCATGCTTTTTATTACATTTAAAATGCAAGGTATATGTTCATAGCTCCCTGGAGAAATGCTATCCCATTGATTGGGAATTGTTGATGTGTTGGTTTACAAACTTGAAAAGTAAGTGAATGGCTCAGAAAATTGCGGATATAACTTAAACAGTCATTAAACTGGACACTCACAGGGAGCTGGCTGAAGAAGAAGAATTCGGCCTATAAATTTCCCTTCACTCCTAGTGGATTTGTTCCACAGGGTCTTTGATCACGCAGCCGTTTATGTTCTTATGTGTCTTCTGTAATATTTACAGCTTTATGAAGAAATGATTTCATCAAACTTGCTATGCACCCTTCCCAATTTCTCATTAAGAAAGCTTAGCTGGGAACCCACCTGCGTAGTCTCGATTTTATAGTCCTTTGTGGGGTTCCAACAAGATGTTTTAAACATGTGTATGGTGGGGGAGGGGGATGGTTCTCCCGGAACCGGAACCGACACCACCAAACACATGCATGTTACTTATTTAGGTTAGGAAGTCTGCAAAACACAGAAAATTACGAGACGAAAATCGAAAAATTGTAACTATACCTAGTTGTTACCACTCACCATTCATATACGTATTTTTCTTTTTTAATTTTGTTTTAATGTTTATTTATTTATTTTTTTTGAGAGAGCAAGAGAGAGAGCATGAGCAGGAGAGGGGCAGAGAGAGAGAGGGAGACACAGAATCCGAAGCAGGCTCCACGCTCTGAGCTGTCAGCACAGAGCCAGACGCGGGGCTGGAACTCACAAACAACGTGAACGTGACCTGAGCCGAAGGTGGACACCCAACCGACTAAGCCACCCAGGTGCCCCTGCGTATGTTTCTTTTTATAAGATTATAATCATGCTCTCTATGCTGTTTTGTCACTTCACACACCACGAACTTTTTTTCTTTAATTAAGTATCCTTTTAAAATAGGAGTCTGGAAGGCTAGACCATTTTTTTTTTAATTTTTTTTTAACGTTTATTTATTTTTGAGACAGAGAGAGACAGAGCATGAACGGGGGAGGGTCAGAGAGAGGGAGACACAGAATCCGAAACAGGCTCCAGGCTCTGAGCTGTCAGCACAGAGCCCGACGCGGGGCTTGAACCCACGGACCACGAGATCATGACCTGAGCCAAAGTCGGCCGCTCAACCGACTGAGCCACCCAGGCTCCCCAAGGCTAGACCATTTTTACTGAACTAGTTCCTTACCGGGCATTTAAACTTTTCAGAGATCTTCACTACCAGAAATAATCTATGACAGATACCTTCATGCAAAAATGTTTTTACAGCTCTCTGAATCTTTCTGGGAAGTAGAGTTACTGGAGTAAAGTGTATGAGCTTTTACCTTTAAGACTTTATTTCAATAAGTGCTGTCCCAACTGTTCCGCAGAAAGTGCTCAGGGGTGTAGCTCCCCGTCTGCCCCTAATGGGATGCGAGCATTCTGTTAGCACGCACGCGGTGTCCTCACATTAGTGACGGTCCTGCAGTGACGATGGTAATCTCTGTCTGCTCTTTGAGTTGCCAGTGTTTTCCTGGTTTGATACTTGCCTTTTAACTTGGATGATGAGCTGGAACATTTTATTTGTTTTGTCAGGTTTTCTTCCCTCTCCCCTCTCCTGTTTAGAGGCTTTCAACTTTTCCCTCAATCTTTTCCTTTATGGAGTCTTCCTTCTTTGGCTTTGAGGCTTTGCCACCTTGAAATCAGATTCCAGATTTAGGCTTTTCTTAACTGTGTGTTTTTAATGGTTTCATTAAAAAAAAATTTTTTTTTTAACATTTATTTATTTTTTGAGAGACAGAGACAGAGCATGAGCAGGGGAGGGGCACAGAGAGAGAGACAGGCACACAGATTCTGAACCCAGCTCCAGGCTCTGAGCTGTCAGCACAGAGCCTGACGTGGGGCTCGAACTCACCAACTGCGAGATCATGACCTGAGCCAGAGTCAGATGCTTAACGGACTGAGCCACCCAGGCGCCCCAATGGTTTCATTTCTATATTGAACACAAATCTAACCAGAACAGATTTTGGCCTGTTGCCTGAAGGACCGAACCTAATTTATTCTTTGCCACATGGTCAACAACTTGTATCAGCATCATTTCTTCAGCACTCCTTTGTAAAAGAATCTGTCTTTAAAAAGCAGAGGTTGTGTTCTTTCTCTATCTGGATCTTTTAGAAATGGGCTTGCTCTCACAGATAATTTACTGATATTTGTTTTCCCCTGTCAATGTGCCTCACCTGAGAGTGGGATTTATCTGTTGTCCCTCGTGGTAAACCACCCCCACTCCTGACTTTGAAACCCTTGACTTCCAACAGGTTTTCCTTGGACGTGAGTCTTCTCAGTTTTGCTCCTAGCTTGCCCAGTAAGTTCCAACACAAAATATCTCTGTGCTGTGAGCATCTAAAGTCTTAAGCCTAAGAGAAGTCGGCACACAATCAGAAAGAGGTCATTATTTTATTTTTTAAAATTCTTAAATATTTATTTATTTTAGAGAGAGAGAGAGAGAGACATAGACAGTGAGTGGGGGAGGAGCAGAGAGAGAGAGACACACACACACACAGAATCTGAAGCAGGCTCCAGGCTCTGAGCTGTCAGCACAGAGCCCAGCACGGGGCTCGAAGTCACCAACCACTCATGAACCTCGAAGTGGTGACCTGAGTCGAAGTCGGATGCTTAACCGACCGAGCCACCCAGGGGCCCCCATTTCCTTTTTAAAAATTTTTATTTATTTATGTTACTTTCTGAGGGAGAGGGAGCAGGGGAAGGGCAGAGAGAAGGAGAGAGAGAATCCCAAGCAGGCTCCATGCCTGGAGCCCCATGCAGGGCTCAATCCCACGACCCTGGGATCATGACCTGAGCCAAAATCAAGACTGGGATGCCTAACTGACTGAGCCACTCCGGCCCCCGGAACCAGGTCACCATTTTAGTTGAACAGTTGATTCTAAGGGTGCAACAGACACCCATGTGAGTCTGTGGGCCTCCCTTCACTCATTTGTAAAGTGGCAGAGAAGCAATGAACTTGGAACGTGTCCTTTCAACAGCACTTGTTTTGTTAGATATTGCAGGTAAGACTGAGGAGTTAAAAGAACCCAAAACAACCACGGTGGTGGTGGGGATGGGAGATTACTTAAGCAGGCCTCAAAAACCCTGCACTGGATTCCCCCCCAACTTAACCCTTTTAATGACTGTGTAGCCTTGGGGAAATAGTTCAACTTCTGCCAGCATTTTTTTTTTTCCCCTTCGCAGTAAAATGAGGTTTGCCTCTGACCTAGGACCAAATCTTCATAACAGATGAAATATAGCTGGTGAATAAATTGCTGAAGAGACGCACCAACCTGAGGGGTGATCAAAGATATGCAAATTAACCTCATAATGAGATATGGTGTTTCACCAATAAATAAATATTTTTAAAACACCCACTCAGGGGCGCCTGGGTGGCTCAGTCAGTTAAGTGTCCGACTTCAGCTCAGGTCACGATCTTGCGGTCCGTGAGTTCGACCCCCGCGTCGGGCTCTGGGCTGACGGCTCAGAGCTTGGAACCTGTTTCCGATTCTGTGTCTCCCTCTCTCTGCCCCTCCCCTGTTCATGCTCTGTCTCTCTCTGTCTCAAAAATAAATAAACGTTAAAAAAAAATTTAAAAAAAAACCACCCACTCAGTGCTGGTGAGTGGGGACTTGGGGAGTGCAGATTGGTATGAGGCTTGGAGAGGCACTTTGGCAGTTGAGCACCTTAAACACTCATTTCTTTTGGAGAACCAAGTCCGTCTCTGATCACTGAGCCTGAAAAAGTTTGCCATAGTTTTAGACAAAGATTTGTACAGACGGAGGTCCATGAAAGAATGAATGACAGGAGGAAAGACTCAATAGTAGGAAGAGTGATTAGCCTGGTAGATTTTAAAATGGCAAAGTTGTTTTAGATTTTTGTTTGCATGACACGGGCAGGGTGATCCGAAACAAAATGGGCAAAGTATTTCATTACTGGCAAGAATGAAGCAAATTATAGTGTGCAGTTGTGAAAAAAATGACACTAAGAGGAAGAACATCCTGAAATAATATGCACATTATGTTGGGTGAAAAAAAAAAAAAAGCAGAAAATAAAATGGTCTAACCAGTATTACGCCCAAGCGGAACTAACATGCAGGGTGCAAAGACAAAGAAAACCTTATGAGAATGCAAGGTGCACAATGTATGGCATGGGGACCATAGTTAATAATACTCTACTGCATACTGGAAAGTGGCTAAGAGTAGATCTTAAAAGTGCGCATCACAAGAAAAAAACTGTGTACTATGTGTGGTGACTAGACTTACCATGGTGACCATTTTGCAACATATACAAACACCAAATCCTGCTGTATTCTGGAAACTACCATAATGTTGTATGCCAACTGTGTTTCAATTTAAAGGATTATTTTTAAAAAAAACCTTAAAATCGTGGTGGTTTTCTTTGGAGTGTGGAGGGTTTTTTTTCTTTTTTCCACCTTTCCGTATTTTCCAATTTTCTGCAATGAGCACATACAAATTTTACAATCAGCTGGAAACAAACCTATTTTTCAAATGAAGATTGGCTCTTTGAACAAAAACATACGATTTTGAAAGTAACATCTATTCTTTTCACAAAGACAGCGCTGCCATGAGGATTAAATAGAGTGGTCATGAGGGCAAGCATGTTGTGGACGTGTTTTGCGAAGGACGAAGCACTTTGCACGCATGAAGGGTGTTTTGATTACACATGGACACACTGCTAAAGAATTCTGATGAGTTCGATTCCTGAAGCATAGGCTCATGTCATGAAGAAACCCTGCACTATGCAAAATGAACTCTCCATCCAGAATGTGCACGATCTTCCAGTTTGTTTTGCAGGTTTGGATTTTTTTATGTGTTGGATTTCCTTTAGGTAGAACTCCATTTCAAAATACGGAACTAAAAGAGGCAAGACTTCTTGAGGTAGCGGAAGACCTGACTGGTTTGTCTAGCATGGGCTCCTTTCCCCCTCTGGCTTTGCTTTTCCACCTCTTGGCCTCCTAGTGATTTTCTCCTATTCCCATGCAGAGGATAACTCTCGGGGTCAATGACTGTGGACTTCAATTTGTATTCAGCTTCCATAACGCTCTGGGAATCTAATGAGTGCCTGTTACAAGTGCAATTGGCCCCCGCGAAAGCTCTGGGCTTGTCATGCTGGGAGCCAGGGAGGGGACCAATTGCTGCACGACGCCCTCACCAACACCAACAGACACGGCTCCCTGTGGTTCAGCCTGCTACAGTCTGGCGTGAAGGGCGGATAGGCCGAGCAGAAATGGATTTCTTGCCACCATTCTCTCTCTGCCAGAGGGATGCCAGGTGTGCCCAGGTTCCAGCTCCCACATTCTTACTTACTTTTTTTTTTTTAATTAGTTTTTTAAATGTTTATTTATTTTAGAGAGAGAGAGAGAGAGAGACAGAGCGTGAGCAGGGGAGGGGCAGAGAGAGAGGGAGACACAGAATCTGAAACAGGCTCCAGGCTCTGAGCTGTCAGCACAGAGCCTGATGCGGGGCTCAAACTCACGGACCGCGAGATCAGGACCTGAGTTGAAGTCAGACACTTAACGGACTGAGCCACCCAGGTGACCCTCTTACTTTCTTGAGTTGCCCCTTTTCTTCTAGTCAATGTCTTGTCTGTCTTACTCTTGCCATAATTGCTTCTCTTGCCTGGTTCAGCTCTCAAGTGCAGTTTATGGAGCAGGAGGATCAGAGGCCTCTTTGATGGGATGCATGAGTTCTAAGGCAATCTTTTTTTAAAGTAGGCTTCATGCCCAGCACAGAGTCCAACGCAGGGCTTGAACTCACAACCCTGAGCTGAGATTGAGAGTTGCACATTTAACTGACTGACCCATCCAGGTGCCCTCTAAGACAATTAAAAAAATTACTGAGATTTCTCTAGTGATAATCTAAAATATGATTTTACCAGTTATAAAGGTAATAATCCAAAATTGAAAGATATTTTCTTTTTTTGATTATCAAAAAAAATTTTTTTGTTTAATGTTTACTTATTTTTGAGAGAGAGAAAGAGTGTGAATGAGCAGGGGAGAGGCAAAGAGAGAGAGGGAGACACAGAATCCAAAGCAGGCTCCAGGCTCTGAGCTGTCAGCACAGAGCCCGACGCGGGGCTTGAACCCACGAACTGCGAGATCATGACCGGAGCTGAAGTTGGACGCTTAACCGACTGAGCCACCTAAGTGCCCCGAAGGACATTGTCTTAGCATAAGACCTTTGTATTGGGGCTGCATTCAGCTGCTGCTAGGAAGACAGATACGCCAAGGATGGTTTCAGCAAAAAAGTTCTCATTTTCCTCACCTACCGACATGCCTGGCAGTGGGCAGCTGCTGGCTCAGTTCAGTGGTTTAATGACGTCACGGCTGGTGTCACTGTGATTCTCCTGCCTTGCCCCTCAGAGCTGCAAGTCGGTTGCTGCAGCTTCAGGCATCGTGATCTCCGATGGAGGCTGGATGAAGAGGGAAAGGGGAGGCATCAGCCTCACGGATCTCTTTTAACGGAAAAGCAAAACATTTTCCGGAAACCTTCCAGCCGGCTTCCTTTCACTCAGGGGCACCAACCGAGTCACACAGCTCCCCTGGCTAAGAGGGAAGCCTCGAGATCCGCTCCTTGATAAAAGGGATGGGGTTGCTACAATCGGCTTAGACGAATCACTATTCGAGACTTGGGGCTGCACCCAGCGTTGAGGGTCAGATCAAGGTTTGAGGTGGCTGTTGGGCATGCGGCGTGGGCCATGCAGCACACGTGCCCTTCCCTCTGGCCTCCTTCCCCTTTGTTCCCTTGTCTCCTCGCCCTTGGCTTCTTGCTCTGTTACCATGGTGACTTCCTCCTGCCTTTGGGCTCCTCCCCGCCTCCTCCACTCCATCCACTCTGTCCAGTTATGGACAGAGTATCGCCCGTCAGTCCCCAGTCCTTCACCATCGGGGTGGGAAAGGTCATTACATCGAAGTTAAGAGCCCCTTTGACTTCAGAGCTCTGATACGAACTCCCAGGTATTTATCACATTTTCAAGGTTGGAATTCTATTTGTCGTCATCAAAGTGCAACTTCCCGGGTTGAGGAAGAACACGCGTGCTCAGCTGATAGCAAAGCAACGCTAGTTTCTGCTCAAGGACCTGGAGTCAAGTGTAGCTAACTGAAAAGTTAAGAGAGAAGGGATTTAGCACAGCTCTTGGTTCCCCATCCACCACCCCCTGCCCCCCAGAGGAATGAGCTGGGCTTGTTCCCTAGCTCTCCATGCTTCCACACCTTCTCTAGGACATCCCACTTTGTTCACAACTACTAAGTGCCTCTGCGTCTTTCCTTACACCTCCTTGTTGGTCGGGACTCATCTTTCACCTTGTGATCCCTTCAAGGTCAGGATTGCCTGTGGTCCCCCCTTCATCATTTCTGCACTTTTCCTGAGGCAGATAAGCTCCCCTGTTTCCTCCTGGCTCAGCGCCTTCACCTGCTGCTTCCTGGTTATCATGGGCTTCCTAATGTGTTCTAAGGTTAATGTGTCTCAGCCCTGACCATGGGCTGTGAGGCAGCGAGGGGTCAGGCCCTGCATGTTCTTTTCTCAGTTTGGCTCTGAGCATTGTGAGGCCTCAGGCAGGTGACTTCATTATGCTGCAAAATTCATACTGTGCTGGGACATTATTTTCAAATTCAATATTTTTAAAGTCTCTTGGGACTTAGTGACACAAATATTACATAAGTACCAATGACATGTTATTCCCCTGTTTGGAAAGTCTGTTTCCTCTATGACAGCTTTTAAATGTAAAGAAATGTGAAAATAAAAGATAAAGTGACATGGAGGAAGGAGCATACATACGGTATTGGACTGAAACACCTCAGATCCGTGGCCCCCGTCTCCTCGTGCTTTGGGGACGTCACCAGTGTCGCCAGACTGTGAGGTTTGAAGGCACGGTCCCCAAGCCGCCCTCACTTCTGGCACCAAGTCCAAGGTTGTGGGAAGGCAGTTTATAAAACCCTATTTTGATAATTCACTAGAATCAATATCTATTGAATTCACTAGAATTCAATAGATAATTCACTATTCTAGCTTCACTAGAAGCCGCTGGAAGCTATTGTGCCCACAGTTATACTACATCACAGGACAAGGATACAGGTTGAAATCAACCAAAGGAAGAGAATATAGAGCAGGTGGGGGAGGGTGCCAGGGCAAAGCTTCCGACCACCCTGGCATCACCGTGTGACAGACACATGGGACATCACCCATCAGGGACGCTCACCTGAGCTGTGGTGTTCAGAAGATGTTGGGGCTCTTTTTACCTTGGCATGATTGACTCTCCAGGGATTGATCTCAGCCTCCAGCCAAAGGCCGCCACCTAAATCACATGGTTGGTCTTTCTGGCATGGCCAGCTCTCACCCTGAAACTGTCAGGTGTGGCTAACCCCACCCTAAGATCTGGTGTATCCAGACCCTGCCCTAAACAGACACTTCTAAAATGTCTTTTTTTGTTTTTTAGTTTATTTATTTGTTTTGAGAAAGAGATAGCGTGTACAGGAGGGGCAGAGAGAGAGGGAGAGAGAGAATTCCAAGCAGGTTCTGTATGGTCAGCGCGAGGAGCCTGATGTTGGGGCTCAAACTCATGAACCGTGAGATCGTGACCTGAGCCGAAATCAAGAGTCGGACGCTTAACCAACTGAGCCACCCAGGAGCCCTTCCTTTCTATCAGGAATGACACAGATTACATCCCAGGAGCCAAGCTCAAGGGCCAGGACTCTTTCTGGGCAAAGCCTTCTCTGTGCAGGATGCTTTGCTTCTGATTCACTATGGACCTCGCGTGTGCCTCCAGGTAAGTGCAAAGTGAGAGAGGCATCTGGCACCATTTGGAGGCAGCAATTTGTTAGCGGGTGCTGGTGTTCAATCCCCACCCCTTTGGGGCCCGTTTTCTTTCTCACCAGAAATGCCCTCTTGATGCTGGGAGACACAGGTACCAAAGGTCTCAGGCTGCCACTCCCCACAGCTCAGGCCTCAGAGATGCCGGAGAGGCAGGGCCCCTGGAATCTTCCCTGTTTCAAGATGCTGACGCCCTGGGGGCTCACAGACAGCTGACGCTTTTGAAAGTTACTGACCTGCCATCAGCCTGGGTCAGAGTCTGTGATTCAGCTCTGTTAGTGGATTCAGCTGGAGCTGGAGACTGGGCAGGAAAACCTGGCCCTTACATGCTAACAATAAGAGAGGTAAGCTGAGGTAAGAGAGGTAAGACACAACATGTGACATGCAGACCCAATAGCCAATCAGCCAAGGAGCAGACAGGATGCGGAGGTTCATTTGAAAACATGAGACTGCCAATAATCAGTGTCAAGTTTCTCAAGGAAAATACATTCTTCACTCAGTGAAGGATTTATTAGCCTTCTAATAAAATTTTGAAGAACAAATGCTATCTATTTAACAACTATTTATTGAGGATTTACCAGGTGTCATGCAACATTCTAGGTGCGAAGGTTTTAGCAGAGAGCACAACTGACAAACTCCCTCTCCTCACAGTAGGAGGCGGTGAGAAGTAAGCTGAAGGAAAATTAAGCAGGAGGAAGGGATGGAGAGGGAAAGGACCTTGTTGTCTCAGGCCAGGAGCTCAGAGACAGCCTCACTTATCAGGAGACATCTGAGCAGGGATGTGAATGAAGGGAGGGACCTGGTCATGTGATATCTACGGAAAAGTTTTCTAGGCAGGTCCATAAGTGCAAAGGTCCTGAGGTTGGGGAACGCTTGGTGTGGAATGGGGATGAATGAGGCAGCCAGTGTGGCTGGAGTGAAGATAAACAGCACCCTGTGGTTGTAGAAAGGGGGTGGAAGCCACTGGAGGATGTCAGCTCTAAGTTTATGTGACGGGGACAACAGAAGATTGTGTATGCACACACACACCCACCTCACCATTCTTAGTCTGGGAGGATCTGACAGCTTCCTGCTTCCATCATGATCTTGACCAGGGGGGTAACTGTGGAAGAGTCTTGGACACAGCTGAGAGGCTAAACTGATTTCATATTGGAAAGGAGCTGGAGTGACCACGGGAAGGAATGAACTCTGGAAGTCACTACGGGTGCGGTGGCCAGTGAAGGGGCAGCAAGGGGGCAGGGAGAAGGTACTGAGAGCAGTCTTTTGGGGAAGAACAATTTTAAGGGGAGCAGCTACTGAGATAAAGGAAATGAAAAATTTTAGAATATTCTGTGTGTCATCCAGTATGGTTCCCTGTTTGCTGCCTCTCGAAAAGATTTCGCACATTAAGCTGCAAGGCTTTTTTGGAGTTGGGTTTGTGTTTCTTTTGAATGCAACACGCTGCTGAGACCAGCTCCAAGGTGGCCCAGGTTTCATTTCTATCCATAGTGCCCAGGAAGTGATCGATGAACTAGCTGTTTTATAGCCTTTTCTAGCCAGCTCTAAATATTTTCTTTTTCTTTGAACAATTAAAAAAAAAACTCCTCTGTTTCACTTTAGGATATTTATGCAATTGCCATTATGCAACAGGTAACCTCATTTGGAGTCTCAGATTTACTGTCACCAGCCATGTTATCTCACTCAGGTCGGTCACCTGACCTTTTTAAACTCCAGGAGTCTTATCTGTAACTGGAGATAATCCTTAAAAAATTTCTACACAGAATCTCAAGAATGAAATGATACTCTGCACGTAAGAAAGAATGCAAACGACAGTGTTTTAACTGATTGTTGTTTTTAAATTACCATTTGGATGCTAACACGTGCTCATGAAATATATGTGCAATAAATTTAACAATTAAAAGAAACGTATATGATGTCAACTTAGTTGTGCATAAATATCACAAATGTAGATTCATTTGACCAGAAGAGACAAAATGTATGCCTCAGAGTGCAGTCAATCATATCGAATTGTTGGCATCTCTTTCTTAGCCTACATGACTCAAGAAAGACATATGAAATGTTGCTTCTCTTTTATATTTCAGAGTACGCAATCTTGAGAATAAATTTCCCTTATTAATAATAAAAATAAATTCTCCCAAACTCTAACTTGTGTCAGAAGTCACATGATGATTAC
This sequence comes from Panthera pardus, assembly GCF_024362965.1. Classification (NCBI taxonomy): domain Eukaryota; kingdom Metazoa; phylum Chordata; class Mammalia; order Carnivora; family Felidae; genus Panthera; species Panthera pardus. Next base: position 99,810,562 of record NW_026526765.1, read on the forward strand.
TGAAATTACAACTCAGAAATAAACACCAGCTATATATATAAGTATATATGTATATATATATATACACACACACACACACATATATGAGAACAACCTAGTATGTAGAATTTCTGGAAAATAACACAGAAAACAGCAAGAATAATCATTTGTACAAGACTGGCTTTGCTGTGAAAAGGAGATTTGGCTCCTTTAAAAAAAGTAAACTCTGGGGTGGTGGGTGGCTCAGTCGGTTAAGCATCCGACTTCGGCTCAGGTCATGATCTCACAGTCTGTGAGTTCGAGCCCTGCATCGGGCTCTGTGCTGACAGCTTGGAGCCTGGAGCCAGCTTTGGATTCTGTGTCTCCTTCTCTCTCTGCCCTCCCCAGCTCGTGCTCTGTCTCTCAAAATTAAATAAACATTAAAAAAATTTTTTTAATTAGTAAAATAATAAAAAAACAGTAAACTGATTTTTTTTTCATTGCTTCAAGTCATCTGCATTTAATAATAGTGGAGTACCTAATCGTGTGAATTAGCATAAAGACTGATTGCTGACCAGTTCTAACTGGCTTTGCCACACCATAATGAACACAGGTTTTAATAGACTCTGAGAGATCAATGGTCAATAGTCTGAGACTCTTTTCCAAGTTAAAAAAAAAAGTTCAACACTTTAACAGTTACAATCTCCATGCTTATCTGAATGTTGGCTACAACATTCTTAAAAGCTTGATGTTCTTATCACAGCCCTTCTTAGCACCTGACATAAACAACTATATCGTTTTTACCCTTATCTTAACAGATGCTGTTGGGGCGCCTGGGTGGCTCAGTCGGTTAAGCGTCTGACTTCAGCTCAGGTCACTATCTCGCGGTCCGTGAGTTCGAGCCCCGCGTCGGGCTCTGTGCTGACCGCTCAGAGCCTGGAGCCTGTTTCAGATTCTGTGTCTCCCTCTCTCTCTGACCCTCCCCCATTCATGCTCTGTCTCTCTCTGTCTCAAAAATAAATAAACTTAAAAAAATAAAAATAAAAAAAACAACAACCAGATGCTGTTAGTGCTGGTGGTGGCTTTGCCAGGGCCTCACATCACCTCTACCCTCCCTGGGAAGACGCATCCCCCTAATTCCCAACCCCCTTTTCATATGCATGTGGGAATCAGGGTCCATCCTCGAGGTCAGACACCAGCTTCAGATTGCTGGTATCCATCTCCTGGACTTTGAGCCCCACCCAACTTCAGTATCTGCACAGCCACACCCACTGTCTTCCCACTCCCCCAACTGCCACTTCCGTGACAAAGGCACCAGGAACCACATCTGAACCACATCTGCAGGTTGTGGGGATCCTGCTTCCCTGCTGTCTTCAGTGTGGTCTAGACCCTCACTATCTGTTACATTAGAGCTATCTTCCTGGGTCTGGCCTGCCTTTCCCTACCTGACTGCATACCCAGCAGTCAGGATGCTCTAGAATACATGTTCAATTATAACACAATAAAATACATTAAAATACATATTCTCCAGGGGCACCTGGGTGGCTCAGTTGGTTAAGCATCTGACTTGGCTCAGGTCATGATTTCATTCAGTTCCTGAGTTTAATTAAGCCTCGCGTAGGGCTCTGTGCTGACAGCTCAGAGCTTGGAGCCTGCTTTGGATTCTGTGTCTCCCTCTCTCTCACCCCTCCCCCGCTTATGCTCTGTCTGTCTCTCTAAAATAAATAAACATTAAAAAATTTAAAGTTAAAAAAAAAAACCACATGTTCCCCGGTTTAACCTTTGAGTCCCTTGTAGGGACTTAACCCTCTGTGCCTGTTCTTCCTCTCCATCCACTGAACTCCTATTTTTACACACCTAGCTCAGAAATCACCTCCTTCCGGAAGCCTTCCCCGACCTCCACAGGGAGTCCGTCTTTCTCTTACGTTCTATGCACTATATTTATTTACATGTCAGATCCCCTTAACTAAGCAATGAAAGCTAACCTCGCCTCTAAGGAGCCATCGTCTCACGAGGCTGAAGAGCGGTTCATATCACTCACGGGAATGTCTCCAGGAGATTCTGTGGTTACAGATGGCTTCCTTAATACTGTATCTTGCAAGATATTGCCTCTCAGGTGTGGCCTGCAGCCCAGTAGCATGGGCAGGCACCCGAGAGCTTGTTAGAATCACAGAATCTCTGTTCCTACTCCACACCTTCTGCATAAGATTCTGCGACTGAACAAGATCCCCACGTAATTTGTATGCACATTAAAGTTTGAGAAGCACTGGCATAGGGGATGTTAATGTCAAGAGTTTAAGTAGAAAATGTAAAATACCTGCTGATTCCTGGCAAGCAATTTTAGAGCTGGGCTAGATTCGGTACGGGTTGGCTCCCCATTACTCAGTCCTGGGCATTAATGTGACGCCTGGGTAGGACAAAGGGAGCAAAGACAGCTTCACTAGGGGGAGCTGGGAGGGCTCCCCATCTCTCCCTGCATCACCCAAGCTGGTGCCCACGGGATATCTTTATCTTTTGTTGCATAGGAAATTGGCATATAGGAGGTGGCCTAATCGCTGATTAAGAATTTAGAGACTAGAGCGCCCCCTACCGGGCTCTGAGTTCCCCGAACGTGTCCTATTGGCCTCTGCAAAGCTGACCTGTGGTGGGTGCTCAGCAAATGTTTATGGTTGGATTTGGGCTTATGTGATGTGCATTGTGCCTGCTCACACCTCTCAGGTCAGCGTTCTGTGTACAATCCCCCCAGTTCTAACAGAAATCATTCAGTCACCACAGAAGTCCGGGAGCTTCATCAGGGCTTAATGTTATCCTTTTTGGCCACAATTATCTACAACAGCATCAAACTCAACATCTCAAGAGCTAAACCTCACTTAGTTAAGTGCAAATCTATTTGTGCCTTCAAGCAAAGAGAGGGGATGGATTTAATGTTCTAAAGCAGAGGTGCTGGGGGAATAGGTCTGCCTGTAAGTTTGGACTGTGGCCTGTGAGGTTGGCTTTGGTTGCCTGACGACCCAGTGTTTTAAGGGTCCTTGTTTCATACACTTTGTCTAGTTTTTGTTGTTTCAGATGGAAGGTAAATCTGGTCTCCATTACTCCATTTTGGCCAGAAGTGGAAATTGCCCACTTCATTTACCTACTTTTTTTTTTTTTGAAAGAGAGAGAGAGAGTGAGAGAACGTGTGCAAGTGTGGGCGATGGGCAGAAGGAAAGAGAGAGAGAATCTCATGCTGAGTGTGTAGACTGATGTGGGGCTCGATCCCACAACCCTGGGATCATGACCTGAGCTGAAATCAAGAGTCAGACATTCAACTGACTGAGCCACCCAGGTGCGCCTATTCATGTATTTTGTGGTGTCTTAATACCAACTGAATTATCCAGGGTTAGGACCACTATGAGAAGTGAGGGACAACTCTTCTCTGTCTGGTTTGGGATTTTGGCAAGATAATCATTTTGCTAAGCCATGTTGCTGATGTAATGTGAGTCCTGGTCCTTGAGTGGCCAAGGTCATTCTATATTTGGAGATGTGTGTTCACAGTGATCCTGCATTCGTAGGAGACTACCTGACTCCTTTCTAATGTCTGTTACTGTGGTCATGTTAGGGTATTTACATATTTAAGCACGTATGATTTTATTACACTTTTCCATGGAGGGAGAAGGCTGTGTGGTGAGTTCAGGCAGAAAGGGTGCTATACAACCTCACAGAGTTTCCAAAAAGGAACAGGGCAGCAAAATGATGGAGGGCAACTGAGAGGGGCTGGCAAGTTCATGGGTAACCACCGGATGAAGATCAGAAGGGGTGGTGGTCGTCCTGGGGGTGGGGGTGGGGCAGGTGTGCCTCCATCCTTGACCTTGTGGCTCCTCAAAAGCACTTTGGAACGTGGACAAAACCCCGGGGAGAAAGGGAAGGGGGCTGAGGGAGGGAATCCCTTCAGTGACTGAGAACAATTTTCTGCCAAAGGAGCAGTGAACAATAAAAATTAAGTTCCGTTCTAGGAAAAAAACATGACATTTCATATACTTTTAAGTTTGTGCCTTAAGATTCGTAATTACTACCCAAGCTCTTTTCAGTGTAAAAAAAAATTGCAGAATGTTCCAAGCATGAGAGCTGCTGTGATTTAACATCTGTTGATTGAGAAAAGACATGAAGGCAAAACGCTGCCCTGTATTCAGGAGGCGCTTGCTTCTTGCACAATTAGATTTGCAGATCAGTAGGCTCACAAGCTAGGAAGAACACCCCCGCCCCATTTAATGTTTACTTACTTATTTTTGAGAGAGAGAGAATGAGCAGCAGAGAAGGAGAAGCAGATAGAAAATCCCAAGCTGGCTCCGCGCTGTCAGCACAGAGCCTGATGTGGGGCTCGAACTCACAAACAGGGAGATCGTGATGGGAACTTAAATCTAGAGTTGGAGGCATATATTGTTTATGTTAACATGTACTCCTTTCATTACTATTCTATTTTGAAATAAGGTAAATATTGATTGACATAGTCTACATAAATGAAAAGTTTTGGAATTGTCAATAATTTTTAAGTACTGACCCAGTATTCAGAAGGGCGCCTTTAGTAATGGCGACAAGAAAACATGGACAACTTTAACTATCAAATTTGTTAAATGAATGGTGTTATAAAAAGGTTTTCTAGGACACTCCCCTTCTTTTTCTAAATAGGGCTCTGGCTGTTTTGGAGTAATTTTTTTTACTTATTATACATGATTATAAGCTCCTTATGCACCTTGCAACTCAGATTTCATGCTCCTATGTTGATGATTGACTTTATTTAACTTGATAGAGATTGGCTAAATATATGAATAATGATTAAAATGCTGTATTAAAATAATTTTGAACTAGCTTTTCATTAAAAAAAAAAAGAGTTGGAGGCTTAACCGACTGAGCCACCCAAGTGCCCCAAGAGCAAAGGTTCTGAATAAGAAAGTTTGGGCCCAGAGTTTGCTATTTACTAACTGTGGGCTATGGGCAAGTTAAATTGCATTGTTTCTCCTGTTTCCTCATTAACAAAATGGGGATAATGAGAATACCTACCTCCCAGGATGATTGAGACAATCCAGCCCACTCCTTAAGCCATGGTGTGATTATAAATGGACACGAATTGTTGTTTATAGATGCTGCATGTATACGTATTGCCTACAGACATAAAAGTGAGCATTAATTTAATTTCTGTGTTAGACTCATTCCTCCAGAGTTAGGTATTAAATCAAGTGAAAATAATTTAGGGTTAGACTTTTTAGGGAATTCCTAGTCTGTCGGGCATGAGGGGAGCTTTACACAGAGCCGGTGAACAGACTACTTACCAAACCACAAGATTCGTGCTGGCATGTTAGAATTAACAACCGGCTACTCATTGTGAAGCTTTCCCAACAGGGAGATGCGTTCTGGTTTTCCATTACCTGAGTCTTATCCTTTCTAGCGCCAAAGAATACAGACCAATTGATCACCAGGGAACAGAAATAAATTACTTCACCTTTGGGTGACCTGCTCTTTGGGTGACTCGGCACTTCTTATCTCGAGAGGAAAAGCACAGTGATGCCGGTTGGTCCACAGTGGGAGGGGTCCACGCTTCCACAAAGGCCCAAGTTATTGCGAAGAGGCATTCGTCATCTGCTGATCATGGTTCTTGTTTGGGGGTTGGGGGAAAATTTCTTCTCATTCATGGCTCTGAATGTGGTCCTATTTCTTGAGGCATCCAGTGGAACCCTGATTAAGCAAAATACTGTGGAAATGGGGTTTTCCCCGATAAGGTAAGGGGATCATCTAAGCTGAGCCCAAGTTGAAAATGTATTCTGAATGCTTTGCTAGACCTTCTTGCCTTAGCAAGTACAGAGCAATGAATGCATTTTGGATATTTCTTTGTGAGGTAGTTGGAAGAGGTGTTCGTTCATTTGTGACACCATTCATGTATTCATTCCACAAATATCTATTGTATTACTGCTGAGTTCTGGGAGAGGGGCTGGCCACAGGGTGGTAAAAAGACAAAGGTGGTCTGATCCTCTGCAGAACCTGTGTTCAGACCACAACCATCGCCACTTAGCAACCATGTGATCCCAGGCAAGTTCTTTATTCTCTCTGACCCAGTTTCTTATCAGGGAAATGGGGCCCAATAACTCTAATATTCACCTTGCCAAGGGCGTTTGAGGATTATAAAGCAAAAAACACTCTACAAACTGCAGTTGTCTATGAATGGGCATATTATTTGATGACTGCGAACCTTGCCTTGCATTGTGAAAATCGTTCTAAAAGGCCCAAACCATTATATCATTTTAAGGGATGTCTATGTAGACTCCGTATTGTATAAAAAAGTAACATTTGGGGGCAGGGGGGAAGAAACTATCTGGTTCAATTCCTTTTTGACTAATTAGAAAACCCAGGCCCCAAGAGGTGGACTGACCAGCCCAAGGATTCTGTTAACAGATAAACTGAGGCACATTCAAAATTTTAAGAGTTTATTTGGGCAAAACTTGGCTCAAATTGGACAGTGTCAGATCTAGCTGAGAGGAAAAAGCCAGCTGTAAGATGCTGTGCAAAAAGTGAACGACTTTTCTAGACAGAAGGGAGGAGGAACGAGGAAATTATATTAAGAGCCGGCTGGTTATTGCAAGGTTACTTTCCTTTAGGGGAGGGCAGGGGTCTGTCAGGCAGATTACCTAACTGGTGCTGATCAGATTCCTGACTGACTGGTTGAACATTCCATTTCTGGAAGAGTTGAAACCCTAATCAAGTTCAGTCTTGGTTTGGTGACATGGGGTTCAGCACAAGCAACTTCATTCGGGACCCGGTGTCTTGTTTTTAACATCGCACAGAGCTGGGGCTAGAGCTCAGTCCTGTTCCTCCGACCAGGTTCATTACTCAGACTGAGTAACAGACCCACAAAACGTAGGATGATACTAACTCACAAATAACAGTAAGCCTGTACCCCGATACTGGGCTGTAACTTCTCTCCACTTGAATCTGTCTTTGAGGAAGAATAGAATTATTGTCCGTTCAATCCATTTCCAAGAACCGTTGATTTTGTTTCTTTTTTCTTTCTTTCTTTCTTTTTCTTTCTTTCTTTCTTTCTTTCTTTCTTTCTTTCTTTCTTTCTTTCTTTCTTTCTTTTTTATTCTCTAGTTAATATACAGCATAGTATTGGCTTCAGGAGTAGAAACCCGTGATTCATCACTAACACTATAACACCCAGTAATAACACTAACACTATAACACCCAGTAATCATCCCAAAACAAGTGCCGTCCTTAATGCCCATCACCCATTTACCCCACCCCCGGTTTTATCTTTCTTTTTTTTTTTTTTTAACGTTTATTTATTTTTGAGACAGAAAGAGACAGAGCATGAACGGGGGAGGGTCAGAGAGAGGGAGACACAGAATCTGAAACAGGCTCCAGGCTCTGAGCTGTCAGCACAGAGCCCGACGTGGGCCTTGAACTCACGGACCGAGAGATCATGACCTGAGCCGAAGTCGGCGGCTTAACCGACTGAGCCACCCAGGCGCCCCTTATCTTTCTACTTAAACCTGTGTGGCAGGCATAATTCTGGCCTCCACTGTCTCTGCCCTCCCATGTCATGCCCATGGTTATATTAGGAGGAGAAGGGACGTGGCAGATATAATCAAGGTCACTAAACAGCTGGCCTTAAGAGAGGGAGATTATCCTGTATTATCCAGGTAGGCCTAGATTAATCACAGGAGCTCTTAAAAACCAAAAAGGAAGCCCGAAGAGGAAATCAGATAGACATAGCAAAAGGGAAAGTTGGAGATGCCAAGCCTGTGAGGGGTTGTACCACTGTTGGCTTGAAGATGAAGGGGGTTATGTGATGGGAAAATGGGGATCCCAGTGCTACAACCTCAAGCAACTGAATTCTGTCAATAACGGAAATGAGTTTGGAAGTGGAAACTCCCTCCGAACCTCTAGGGAAGACACCAGGCTGGTGGAACCCAGACTTCGGCCTTGGGAAGCCCTGAACAGGGGACCCAGTTGAGGGCTCTCTGCTAGGACTTCTGACCCACCGAGGTACGACATAGGTATTGCTTTAAGATTTTCTTTTTTCTTTTTGTCATTGACTTTTAAAAATTTCTTTTAAATGCAGATGGATATGCAAATGGTACAGAAGGATGAGAGGACAGAGCAGCCCTGCCCTGTTCAGTAACCTCTCCCAACCTGCCCTCCCTGCAGAGGGCCGCCAGGGGGAGCAGTTGCTGTTTTCTGCTCTTCAGCTACACCCTCCATCTGTCAAATCACCCCTCTATTGCTTTTTTAAACAATTTGAGATGCTACTTATTGATTTGTCGTTTAGGTAGATATCATTTACTTTTATAAGAAATTTCCAACAGGGACATCGTTTCTTGTGTTTGGTATCTTTCTTCTAAAAGTTCAGTAGAGGAGGGCCCCTGGGTGGCTCAGTCGGTCAAGCATCCGACTTCAGCTCAGGTCATGATCTCACGGTTTGTGAGTTCAAGCCCCGCATCAGGCTCAGAGCCTGGAGCCTGTTTCCGATTCTGTGTCTCCCTCTCTCTCTGCCCCTTTCCCGCTCATGCTCTGTCTCTCTCTTTCAAAAATATATAAACGTTAAAACACACACACACATAATTTTAACCAGTTGATGGCAGCTTCTCCTTTGTCATACCTTCATCAGACCTGTCAACACAAAGCAAAGCAAACCAAGCAATTCATTTCTTCTTCTCTGGTAAATTTGCTGCATATGTGCTGGGTGGCTAAAGCTGACATTCCCTGGGACAGAAAAGCAGAAGCCCTAGTTGATCAGGAAAATGGAGGAGGCAGTGTATGTCAGTGGTTAGAAACTCACCTCTAACAGGATACAAACCACTTTGGGTTCTGGCTTCAGTCGGTGAGATCTTTAATCTTTTAGGATTGTTGTGGGGATTATGATATGAGATGGGTACATAGTGCTTAGCGTATGTACATAAATGTTAGTGTTGCTAGTCATTCTTATTACTTCCAAGACCATCCCAGTGGACATATGGGTCCCTGTCCAGCAGCCTTGAGGACAACTTATATTAGTATTGTACGCAGGAGGGGGCAATGGCACTAGACTGACCAGTTGGGAACTGCCCAGCCTGTGCTGAGGAGAGACATGACTCGGTGGTGCCCTCTGCTTGCCGGTTTATAGAGCACAGGAGTAGCAGGGCATTGTTGCAGACTGGCCAGACCTTGGATTACACTTGGCATTGCAAATTTGAAGTGTGGCCTTTATCGCTATGAAGCTGCTCAAGAGTTTCCACAAGGAGTTTCAACACTATGTTCACCTTTTCTTTTTCAATATGGGCCTTAAAAAAAAAAAAAAAAAACACCCACTGTGGGAGCTGGGTGCCTCCGTCGGTTAAGTGTCTGACTCTTGACTTCGGCTCAGGTCATGGTCTCACCATTCCTGAGTTTGAGCCCTGCATCTGTTAGCACAGAGCCTATTTGGGATTCTCTCTCTCCCTCTCTCTCTCTGCCCCTCCCCCTTTGTTCTCTCTCAAAATAAATAAAAATAAACTAAACAAAAAACCAAACAAACCCACCCACTATATTGAAGTATGATCGACCTACAAAAAGCTGTATGTGTTCAATGCATATGACTTGATGAGTTTGGGGATAATTATACACCCATGAAACCATCACCACATCTAGGCCATAAACGTATCTGTCACCTCCAAAAGTTTTCTCCCACCTTCTTTCTTTCTTATTATTGTGATAATAGCATTTAACGTAAGACCTACCCTCTCGTCACAACACAATACAGTGTTGTTAACTGTGGCCGCAATGCGAACCGCACCTCTAGGATTGGTCTCGAATTTTGTTTCTTCTGTAATTAGTTCTTCGTTGGAGCCAGGAGAGGGCACTGTTGCCTCATCCAAATTCTGCACGGTGGTCTACCAGCTGTGCGTCTTGAGTTACAGTGTCTCATTTTCTGGCTTTGTTGGGTGTGGCAGTTACATTTCTTAGGTACCCAACAGGGAAACGAAACAAAACAAAGCAAAACAAAACAAAACAAAACAAAACAAAACAAGACAAAACAACCTTTTGTCTGTAGCAGGACAAACACAAAAACTTGAGACTTGACAAATGAAAACAAAAATTTTAGACCATAAAATTGTGTGTAGAAGTTTTTAAAAACACACACGTGCAACAGAGGCAATTCTTTGAAACTGATCAAGGATCTTTCTGAAACCACTGTCTGAAAAATTAGAGTCTAAAGCTGGTGTTCCTTCTCATTTTTGGCATCAAAGTGACAGGGAAAAGACGTAGAAGAGGCTGATACGCAGTTTTAGGGAACTCTGGGATGTTTCCTTCTCCTGTGGCAACACTCATAACCTCCAGAAAACAGAAGCCTTTGTTAAGAGCAAGGAGGGTGCAATGTTGCCACTCACCCCCTACTTCTGCCTCCGTGGTTCGCCTGTTTCTTTCTTGGCCGATGCCATTACCAGCCGTGACAAGCCACGTTGCCATTTTTAACAGGCCCTTTTTTAATGAGGCAATAATGGCTTTATTTATAATCTTTGGGTGAAAAATAGCACTTGAAGAGTACCGTTTCACAATCCAGGCGGTCTGCATTCTCGTGGTTCTCTTCCAAACCAGCAGTCTAATAAGGGTGGCAGAAGCTGAGCTCCTTTTTGGCCCCGCCATTCCCTCTCAAGTTTCCCTATTTGTGATTTCTGTCCATGGCTTCAGAGTTGGACTGAGATATTCAAAATGCAAAATACAAATATGCTGATGGCAAGCCGAGCCTACACAGTGTCACATCACAGTGTAGGGCTGAAAAACCTCGCGGTACTGGAGAATATCCCCAGCACCAAGTACTCATATACGATGCCTGTAAATAAATATTTGCTGGATGAACGACTGATTGATTGGGTGAGTGAAGGAAACCAAGTGAGTGCACTTCTCAAGATAATTGTGGGTGTGAAAACTGATTCATAACTATTTGAATAGACGTGACGTTTAAAAAATATTACCATTAATTATTTGGGATTTTATACCAAATGCTTTCCAAAGATTTCCCATGAGGCCAACAGAAATTGGTGAATGCGTGTCTACGTGCATTTATGTCCTCACTCACGCTATTATTTCAAAATCACGAGGAGAGACAAGGGTGGGAACTTGAAGACATCGCGTTTGTCAACGTTTCACATTTCTCCTTTTTTATTCTTTTTTCATTCTGGTAATGGTAACTTGCAGCTTGTTTGGTTGGTTGGTTGGTTTTTTCCCAGACTCCTGTCTGAGCTGAACTCCGTGCAGTGAGTAAAGTCTGTGCTCATAGAGGGCCATAAAATCCTTTTAATATTCATTTGAAGGTACAAGCTCTTGGACCACAAAGGTCCCTTCTCCTGGTCCCTTTTGCATGCCCAGACATGCTCAGGGACTTGGCATCTTGCCCTGGACGCAAGGCATATAGGCCCAACAAAACGCTCATTTTCACTGCTTGGAACAATGATCAATTCTTTAATGTAATTACTTAGAACAAATTAAGAGTTTAGATCCGGGAGCCTTGGGGCACTCAAAGATTATGGAAAATAGTGGGGTGGGGAATGATTTCAGATGCCCCTGGGCTGTAAAAAGCCACACCCCTCAGAGGCCGGGTGTGATTCTGATAGATAGGTGTGAGCTTTTACTGAGCACACCCTGAAGATCTGCAGGGCAGGAAAAAGTAGGAGCTTACGTCCATGCGTGCTCTGTCTTTGCCAGGCCACCTTCTAAAAATAGCTAGCGGCTGCTTTTTTAACTGTGTGACTTCTTAAATACGTTTCCCTTTCCAGCAGCTCAGTTTGCTAAAGGAAGTGGAGAGTAAAAATGTTGTTTCTCTGTCTTCAGCTGAAGACGGGTGGCCCCAGTGTAAAACATGAAGACAGTATAGATAGGTGATAGGAGGGGGCAAAGGCAAACCCCGTGAATTTGAGCTTTTATTGCACACGCTGTCGGGTTCCTGGGTGTGGGAGAAAAGCAGACCCTTACATACAGACTCCAAGAGAACCTCTAATTTCACTCAAGACAGGAAGTGTCCTTTAACCCAATGCTACTGGGCAATTGTGGAAATAGGAACTTTGATAATGATTCAAGTTACTTTTACTTGGGAAGGTTTGGGAGGAAATAGCTGTAGGAATACCATTCTTCTTAAACAGCTTACTAAGGCATTATCCAGGCATAAAGCAGGCATTATCCAGGGCTCACCGCAAGCCAGGCACTGCCCTCTGTGCTTTCCATATGCTAGTTTATTTAATCAGCAAAACAATGCTCGGAGCCAGGTGCTCATATGACCTCCCATTGCAAAGAACCAGGAAACTAAGGCACCAGGATACTAGGAAGCTTGCCCCTCAAACACCCAACTAGTACAGGAAGTCCAGGTTGATTCTAGGCTCTGTCCTTAACCGCTTAACTGCTAAAAATAAGACACTTTATGGAAATAGAAAGATGGAACTGAAGTGCTAAATGTCATTAACTCCAAATGGCGGTTTCACGGTTTTTTTCTTTTACTTTTTTGTTTTTCCCCCCAAATGTCTACCATGTGTTGCTTTTATAATCAGAGCAAAAATAATAAATGCGGCTTTAAAATCCTGACCCTAAAATCCATAACCTACAGCAGACTGTGAAGATCATTGCATTGAAGGGCTTTGGAGAAGAAAGAACACAGGCAGCCTAGATTGCTTGATTTACTAAAGACCAGACTTTATAGACTGACACCAAGGACAAGTGGCTCAGATGTATCCCCCTCTGCAGTCCTGTAAGCAGCCAGTAAACAGTCTACCCCTTGCAATGTTACCTGGGGCTGTAGGATGTGATGATCAGCCTCAAAGTAAGAGTGAATTTCCCAGCTACAATAACTCTGAATGGTGGGCTCGGCACCAAAAGGACACAAATACACTTTCACACAAAACTTTCTATGAAAAGTCATAAAACAGTGGCGCCTGGGTGGCGCAGTTAAGCATCCGACTCTTGGTTTTGGTTCGGGTCATGGGCTCATAGTTCGTGAGTTCGAGCCCCGCGTTGGGCTCTGCACTGACAGTTGCGAGCCCGCTTGGGATTCTCTCTCTCCCTCTCTCTGCCCCTCCCCTGCTCTCCCTGTCTCTATTTTCTCAAGGTAAATAAATAAACTTTTAAAAAAAGTCCTAATACAAAAGTCCATTGTATTCGTATAGATCAGCCATGAACAACTGGAATTTGAAATTAAAAAGTGATACTATAGCCCAATTTAATTCACAAAATACACGGAAGGTGGTAGCACACATAATGGATGCAGGAAGCAACTGAAATTTTAGAATACGACCGTGTCCATTTGGATACAATTTTAAGAATATTCTCAAGGTCTATCCTAACAAATATTTGGCACAAATGCAGTTGAAAAGACATACATGCAGAAGGTGGGAAACCAAAATTTAGAAAACTATCAGTTCAGAGTTCTTGTTTGTTCCCAGAGGAAAATAACTGACTTCTACAATGCTGATAACTTCTCATATTGACCAACTTACTTTATAATTTTCCTCGTAATTTTTAATAAATAGCCAGACTAAAAAAAAAATCCCCATCTTTTTGAAAGTAAGAGGAGTGCTGGGAGGAACCGAGGTCTCACTTTTCTAGGTTTGAGTATCTGTGTTAAGGGGAAGCGTTGAAATGGGCACAGAGCTGAGTCCCTCAAATCCTCAAACGAGAGAGGACTCCCTCCCCCTGCTCTTGGGGCGCTGGCAGAAGGTCCTCAGCCACCTGCCCTCTACAGAACTGGGGACTCTGTGGACGAGTGCCACCTTGGCCAAGGCCTTGGGCCCTTTCCTGGGTAGCCCGCGCTCAGCAACCGGTGGATGCGGCCCTTTAAGCCCTGGCCTTCTGGCTTTTATGGGGGCAGCTCTGCAGGGTCATGTCCACTCCAGACCTGCCCACAGGGCCACCCAAGGCCTCTGCTGAGACCGCATTTATCCCAGCCGAACTCTGCCTGCCCGTCCCACTTCCCTCCCTTTCCTTCCACAGGTATTGATCCCAAGGCAAGCGCAGACGGGGGATGCTGTCCCTGGCTCTGGGTCCATGTCCCAGCACAAACCCAACATGGTGGGGGGGGGGGTGGGCTAGGGAGGAAGAACACAAGGCTTTGGTGAGCAGCTGGCCCCTCTGCCACACTGATTCTACGGGCCACAGCCCTGGAGCCCGTCTTGGAAATTACACGAGGAAGGAAAGCAGTGCCATTTTCCACACACAGATTCAGGAAGTGAACCGAAGAACAAAGAAGACACTTTGGGAAGCCTGGCAGGGGACACGTCTGAAATTCGGGCGGGGCTTTGGGGGACCACAGGAGGCAGGATGGCAGCTGCATCGCCCACTGTTTGGTCTAATCCCCTGAGCTGTCCTGTCCCTGGTACCGTGGTCTCACTGTGTTAATTAAATCATTCTCATTAATTCAGCCCGAGTGTAAATTAGGAAGGAATGAAGATAAATTAGGTTTGAAGGCAGCTAATACATTTAACCCCATGCTGCTTATTTTGCAGCCTAACAGAATAACGTTGTTAAGGGAGATAACAAGGCCAAAGCCTTGGGCACAGCTTCTTAATAGCATTAAAAATGAGGCCTTGGTCTGGTGTCACAAGGCAGAGGCAAAGACCAGCTCCCGGGGGCCTTTGGGACTGGCCTAACATCTTGAGTCAGGTGGTGGCCATTTTATGACACGGATCCATAGCATTTCCTGAGTTGTTTATGCCTCAGATACCTACCATGCTTGTGGTTGTCCAGTTTGATCACAGGCCTGTCTAGAGAGTTCTTCCGGTACAGATACAAGATTTGCTCACCTTCTTGTCCTGTGAGGGAAGTGATAAGGATTACCTCTAGGACCGGCTGGAGTAATGACAATTTGAGCTGCTATGATCAGAAATGTGCTAACTTGCAAATCGCTTTCAGCTGTGAAATAAACACTAGAAACCACACACAGGCCTGAAAACTTTTGATACAGTGGTGCAAGCAAACCAGTGCAGTTTGTAGGAGGTCACTGAAGGCACACACATTTTCCCCCACATGCAAGTTTAGTTCCTCTATCTCTCAGCAGGAACATGTCTTTCACTTTTATGCCCTCCGTAAGCTCATTTCTTTCCCCTGCCTCATGTTGCTTATCTCCCTGAGGCAGATGAAGCAAATGTCGATGGTCACTGAACACATTTCAAGATTTCCTGAAGCTTCAACATTTTTTTCCTTCTCTTTTCTTGCAGCCTAGAAGGACGGCAACATTAGGTTGAAGAGACCAGGAAAATGGCATCGGTGGACGATGACACGATGTCCACAGCATCCCTGCCTGCTTAGCAGAGTTTTGTGCAAAGAGAGATAAATGCTGCTGTCCCGTCGGGTAAGGACACTGCAGTTTCCAGGTGGTGAAGATACAACAGAAACAGATTGGCTGTTCCCAACTCAGTGGCTTCCTGGGACAAAATCCCCAGCCAACCAACTGAGCTATGCACATGTTTTACATTTCTAGGCAAGATCAGCTAGGCATAGATTGGGTAAGTAACTGAAGTAAGAAACAGATCTTCTCCTTAATGAGAAAAAGTATTAACCTCCCAGTTTAAACAGAACGATTCCCCCAAAGGAAGACGTTGCATCCGGCTCTTCAAACCAGCGTGCCTACTTTGAGCCCACGACCCAGACAGACAAAGCGCTTCTAGAAGGTGCCTTTGCAGCTGCCCTGATGGACTTCCTCCACACCTCTCCACAGGCTACAGAAACGTGTTTTTAAAAGCGGGGGTGGGGGTGGGGGTGGGGTGGGGGGGTGCTGGAGCTGCACATAGCCACTTCGCCTCTTTTCAGCACCTGCGTCTGGTGTGTCTACACTCTCTCTGTCCGGCCTGATTTTATCCACCTCTCCTTCAGGAACAGGGTCAGCTCTTCACCTGGCCAACCCCAGAGTCGCTGCACGTGGCTCTTACCATGAGCTGATCCAGCTGTCCCTGGCTTTGTGAAGCAGTCTGGAGCTGAGGCCCCGCATAAAGAATTAAACTATGAAACAGACTCGTTAAGGCTCCTGGTGAGGCTGGCGAGTTAATGCTAACAAAGGACTTCAGAGGGCACTGTCTTTCCTTGCATGCAAGGAGCAAAATTTCTCAGCGCAGACCGGCAGGGACCGGGGTACAGAAAAGTGGGATTAGAATAAAGAACCCACAGAGTCTTGGTTCAGGCTGTCTCTGGACACCGGGAGCTCTAGGTGGGGCCTCCTCAGCCTGTGTAAACCATTTCTGCGTCTAGTGTTTATAGGAAAGCTAGGAGGCGGCGGGGGGGGGGGGGGTGGCGGGGGGTGTGTGGCAGAGAGGGGAGAAAACCCTTGTTCGGTGGATCCTTACTCGAGCTGCAGAGCGAGGCCACTGCTAAGTGGCCGTGGGACCTCGAGCTGGACAATTCACATCACCCTGGGCCCCACTTTCCCAACGTGCAAAACGAGGTGGCTGGACAGGTAATCGGTACAGTTCATTCATAGATTGTATTCCAAATACCTAATAAAATCCAAACACGCGCTTTAGCCCCCGCTGGAAAACCAGTCCTTAGTGCAAAGATCAGAAGTGGATTTCGCAAAGGGCGATCGCCACGCGAGATGAGTTTTCGAACCGCCTTCCTTCCTCCTGGCACGCGGCGCTTCAAACAGGCGCGCTGGGCCATTTCTTTGCTGAGCTCCAAGCTAAACACAACGGAGCGATAAAAGACAGGAAGGGCCCAGCCCGAAAGGGCGATTTCGGCTCTATCGCCAGGGAGAGGGGGCGGCGTGGCCGCTCCTTTGAGCAGCTCGCTTTGAATCAAGCGGCGGCGGCGATTGGCTGCGGAGCACGTGGTGCGCGCCCCGCGGGACAGCGCCCGACTGCGGCTGCTGCTCCCCGCAGCGTGGGGCAGAGTCCGGCCGCGGGTGCCGCGCCCGCCGGGGTGGGGCGGTGGGGCACAGGGGAAACGCCAGGGGCTCGAGTCTGGCTGACCCTTGCCAGCGAGAAACCCCACGGGCCGCCTTTGGCCGACCTGCAGTGTCCCCGGACTGGCCAAACTTGTGCCCCTGCCCTCGCCACTGCCCTCGCTCCAGGTGTCCCACGCAGCGCGCGTGCGCCGGGCACCTTGCCTGCCCCTCGCCACCTTTCCTGAGCATCTCGCGGGCTCCGGCTTCGCGGAGCGCACAGCCGGGTGCCTCCCCTGCCCAGGGTCCCTCAGCTCCGGGGCTATCCATTCACCGGGCTGGGCCAGAGAGGCGCAGGCACTCCGACCCGGCCAAACTTCTGCTACTCTCGGTCCCTGAGGGTTGCAGCTGCTAGTGGCTCAGGCACCGTGTCCGCTTTGTTTCTCTCTACTCTCCGCAGGCCCCCCCTCCCCCGCTTCCTCTCTCGATTAACTCCCCCGACACGCTCTTCTCCAGCTCCTCGCCGTCGCCTCCTCCTCCCCTTCCTCCTCCTCCTCCTCCTCCACGGCGGGCGGCCTTCACGCGCTTCCTCCCTCCTTCCCCTGGTGTCACTCCGCACCCGCGCCCTCTCCTCCCTCCCCTCCCTTCTCCTCCCCGCCCCGCCGCGCCGCGCCGCTTATAGCCCGGCGCGCGGCTGCTGGGCGCAGACTGCTTGGGCAGCCAGAGTGGAGGCGGCGCGGCGGTGGCGCTGCGGAGACCGGGTCCAGACGCCAGGCGGCCGCCGGCGCGCACAGCGCTTCCTCGCTCCCTCGCTCCCTCCCCGGAGTGCACTGCCCGCCTCCTCGCGCGGCGCCGGCAGCCGCAGGCTCGCTCCCCCTTCCCGAGACGCGCTCCCGGAGACGCTCCGCGGGTCGCGGGCAGAGGCCGCGGCGTGGGAGTCAAGAGGCGCTGCCCTCTTCCCGGCTGGCGCCCCATGCGCGCTCCTTTCGCCCGGGCTGTCGCCGCCGCTCCCCGGGGCTGAGACGTCCGCCTCGTCGCCTCCTGCCTGGTGACTTAGGCGAGAACCCATCTGGTTGTGCGCCGACGCCGGTCGCCTCTGCTGTAAGTTTCCTCCGCTGCCCCGGACCTGTTGCGGGCGCCGCGGCTTTGCGGGGCTGCTCGGCCTGCGGGGGTGCGTTCGCCCCGGAGCCCGGAACTCCGACTTGGGAGGAGGTGGGGGAACTGTTCTTGGGGAGGAGACCTCGGGAGCCGCTGCTGCCCTTCCATAGCGTGCAGACGCTGGCCATCGCCGGAGGGGCCTCCTCTCGTCCGCGGCCCCCCGGGACGAGCTGCTGGGGATCCGAGAGCCCGGCCAGGGTAGTATCTGTCTCCTTCCTCCGCCCGAAGCGGCGCTTCCCTCGGGGTGGGTGTCGCTCTGCCTGGCACCGCGCAGCCCCTAGGGCCGAGCAAGTTGCACCCTACCCGGCACAGGGGAGCGCTGGGGCCACACGCACGCACCCTTCGTCAGGGCATGTTCACTGCGGCGGAATGTCTGTAGGGAATGAATGAAAACTTCCTGAACAATTAATTTCCTCTCATGCAGGTATTTGGCCTTCAGTGTAATATTCTGAGTTTCGAAGGATAGGAATTGGTGGGCGTGGTGGGGACGAACCATGAAACTTGTTCAGGATGCAATTTCGTGTTGCCCTCTCAGGTGTGGCCAGCGCGTTAAAGAGCGTTGCAAGTGTTCTAGGCGGCTGTATGGTCGATTGTTTTTCTCGTTGACAGTGTCTTTCTAAAGTTCCATTGTATCAGTAAGGTAAATGCCCGAGAAAATCTGCCTAGTTTCTCCTTTGAGTGCGTTGAGAACAGGTTCAAAATCTTAGGAGATGTGACGGGATGCAAAGTGTTGGAAGCAGAGGGCTTGGGTAAAGAGCATTAAGTGAACTGAACTTACTGTAACTAGGAGTCCTTTTGATGTTCACGGTAATAGCAGCCCTTTTCTCTCTCTCCTTTGTAGATGCAGGTTAAGTATATGTGTGCAGTTTTTTGTTTTTTTTTTTTTTTTTTTTTTTTTTTGGCTACTTACTTGGCATGCAAATATTATTTCTCTGGGGGCTTAAAAATGCCAGAAGGATGATTCATTTTCTGTTGAAGGTATGTTTAGTGACTGCATAAATGGCTTCTGCTGATATTTTGATGTTTGCATAATTTTCAACCAGAAAGCAGGTCGTTTCCCTTGGGTCTTTAAGTTTACCTTTTATTTTAAGCAAATATTGCTGTAAGAGTGTTGGATTTTGACTGTGACATGCTTCTCCATCTGGATGGTAGCCAAGATGACAGGCTAGCCTCTTCCTTCTGGTTTTGTGGGCCAACTTGGAAAATGCAGGAGCATAAACATAGAATGCATAGGGATGCAGATCCTATATCCTAAGGCCTTCTAAACAAACTGTTTTCTTAAGTGTAAGCCTCCTGAATGTTGTTTTACACTCTCTGAAATCTAATGCTCAGGGAAACACGTTCTGGGTCCGGGTGTGATCTCCACTCGGTGTGATGGCACTGTGGTGCTTACATACCTTGTGCAGGCAGTCTCATTCTCCAGTTACGGCTGTATTCGCTCTTAGCTTGAGAGAAGGCAGCTTTTGAGGGTGCTTTCGAAGCATTAGCTTAAAAAAAGAACTACTGATTTGATTTGGCATGTTTGTAAGTTTCTATGTAAGGCATAGGAATATTCATACTATGTTGTTTTTTTTTTTTCCCTCATATTATCTTTTGAGGTTTAAGCTTAAAATCGTGCTCCAAGTACTTGGGACTGGATGTACGAATTCACAACTGTAATGGTAGAGCATCAGAGATGTTAGGCTCTCCGGAGCACTGGGCGTTGGTTAAAAGGGACCAGACTGTAGAGGCTTTCCTGAGGTAAGAGTGATGTGTGGCTCCTGAGTCCTAGCCTAAGTCACCATGGACACTAGTGTTGTCTTCCGAACAACAGAACCCTAGGACTTTGTTACTAACTTTCTTCCGCTAAGCTGTTTACTCTTGATGAAAAGTTACAATCCCAAAATGAAGGAAAACAAGTTGCCTCACCTAACGGCCACCTGTGTGTCAAGGGCAAATCTGGTGGTGCCTTTGCTGTTTGCTGTGCTGTGGCCACAGCTGCTCAGGAAATCCAGCTTGGATTTCCCGTGCATCTGTGGTACATCATGCATTTGCATGTATTAATAATTACTGCAATATAAACCAAAACAGTAGATATCCAGTGGTTGAAGGAAACAAGGAGGCGGTAGGTTTCAGCTCTATGCTGTGAGAACTAGCTGTTCTGGGTTTGTAACAGATACTGTAACTCACACAGTTAACGCTCTTGGGATAAACAACTTCCTTAAGAATCCTTGGACAGGCAGGTTCTTGAAGGCTTTATTGCTTTGAAATAACAGAAGGATACAGTTTGAAAAAAAAAAAAAAGCATGTGGTTCTGCTTTTGAAGGTAGGTGATAGGTATTTACTATGTCTTTAACCTACAGTTTACCTCCTGAAAAAAGCCAAAGAGAGCATTAGATTTTGCAGTAATTTCACTAATATGGAGGAAAGCATGTCAGCAAATAAATTCTAGGGTGGCCCTCAATTAACAACGGCTGGCAACGCACACACACACACACACACACGTGCACAAGGGCTTTTGATTTAGATAAGGCAGTGTTTGCATTTTGAACTCCTATGCACGTGCCCGTGTTTGCAGGTACATAAGGATGATTCTGGTGATGCACTGTCTAATTGAAAAGAGAGGGATGGATAGATCCTTTGTTCTTGCATCTTGTTTTCTAAGAATTGATATAAAGCAGGAAGAATAGAAAAACAGCAGTCATGGGTATGCTACTCAAAATATTCTTCCTTTTATGTGTGCAAATCCTCATTTTGGAAGCTGTCCAGAGCAAGAAAGATGGGTGGTGATTGTGGCCAGGATCTGTTCTGTGTTTTCACAAAAGCCTGCTCATCGGTACTTGGTCATGTTTATATTGGTGTTCTTTGAGGACCCTGCAGTGGTAGAATTGTCTGGTTGGAAATTACTTGTGACACTTAAAGAAAGATCCAATCATAGTAGAAGTTGGCCTAGGCCTATGATTTTAATGTCACGTTTCCCATTGACTGTGATTCAGAGAGAGACTGGATCTTACTAAAGGAGTTCTTAATGGGATTAATTAATAGGTATTTTGTTTTACACATGGCTTTATGTTGCATAGGGCATAAAAGCTGGTGCCCATCCTGGCGTTACGAGAGCTGGAGGCCCAGCATTTTACGTGGCCTGCGTGAATCAGCTGGACAAGGGACAGGAAGGTGTGAGAGTGAGGCCTGGGTTTTGCTGACTTACATTCTCGAGGACTTCAGTATCCTGAAAGTGGGCAGTCAGGTTTTCCAAGACGAACCTGCTTTCAAGCAGTGGCTCTTTTTTTTTTTTTTTTTTTTTTTAAACAGTGTTCCAGTAGCTCAACAGTGTTCCAGTGAATGCCTTTCCTTCTAGGTGGCCGTCTCTGACGCTGGACAGGAGTGACTGTCCATATTCAGAACAGTGGGCAGTAAGACCAGTGGTGAAGTGTCCTGTTTTCTCTGTTCATGACTCCTTGTTTTGCTTTGGTCTGCTGTTCTGAGCCTCAGGAGCATCGCTGTTCAATGGTCTGTTTTGTTTTGTTTTGTTTTGTTTTTAGGAGTGGAAACAAAATGTCAGTCAGCGTGCATGAGAACCGCAAGTCTAGGGCCAGCAGCGGCTCCATCAACATCTATCTGT
The DNA here is from genome assembly GCF_024362965.1 of Panthera pardus. Lineage (NCBI taxonomy): Eukaryota > Metazoa > Chordata > Mammalia > Carnivora > Felidae > Panthera > Panthera pardus. The sequence goes on from NW_026526765.1 coordinate 99,832,119, forward strand.
TTCACAAGTCTTCCTACGCGGACAGTGTCCTCACGCACTTGAACCTTTTACGCCAGCAGCGCCTCTTCACGGATGTCCTTCTCCATGCTGGAAATAGGACCTTCCCTTGTCACCGGGCCGTGCTGGCCGCGTGCAGCCGCTACTTTGAAGCCATGTTCAGTGGCGGCCTGAAAGAGAGCCAGGACAGTGAGGTCAACTTCGACAACTCCATCCACCCTGAGGTTTTGGAGCTGCTGCTTGACTACGCGTACTCCTCCCGGGTCATCATCAATGAAGAAAATGCGGAATCGCTCCTGGAAGCCGGTGACATGCTGGAGTTTCAGGACATCCGGGATGCATGCGCAGAGTTCCTAGAAAAGAATCTGCACCCCACCAACTGCCTGGGCATGCTGCTGCTCTCCGATGCGCACCAGTGCACTAAGCTGTACGAACTCTCCTGGAGAATGTGTCTCAGCAATTTCCAAACCATCAGGAAGAACGAAGACTTCCTCCAGCTGCCCCAGGACATGGTGGTGCAGCTCTTGTCCAGCGAAGAGCTGGAGACAGAAGATGAAAGGCTTGTGTACGAGTCTGCAATTAACTGGATCAGCTATGACCTGAAGAAACGCTATTGCTACCTCCCAGAGCTGTTGCAGACAGTGAGGCTGGCTCTCCTGCCAGCCATTTATCTCATGGAGAACGTGGCCATGGAGGAACTCATCACCAAGCAGAGAAAGAGCAAGGAGATTGTGGAAGAGGCCATCAGGTGCAAACTGAAAATCCTGCAGAACGACGGCGTGGTAACCAGTCTCTGTGCCCGGCCTCGGAAAACTGGCCATGCCCTCTTCCTCTTGGGGGGCCAGACCTTCATGTGTGACAAGCTGTACCTGGTAGACCAGAAGGCCAAAGAAATAATTCCCAAGGCTGATATCCCCAGCCCAAGAAAAGAGTTCAGTGCATGTGCAATTGGCTGCAAAGTGTACATTACTGGGGGGCGGGGGTCTGAAAACGGGGTCTCGAAAGATGTCTGGGTTTATGATACCCTGCATGAAGAGTGGTCCAAAGCTGCCCCCATGCTGGTGGCCAGGTTTGGCCACGGCTCTGCTGAACTGAAGCACTGCCTGTATGTGGTTGGGGGGCACACGGCTGCGACTGGCTGTCTCCCGGCCTCGCCCTCAGTCTCCCTAAAGCAGGTAGAACACTATGACCCCACAACCAACAAGTGGACCATGGTGGCCCCACTCCGAGAAGGCGTTAGCAACGCCGCGGTAGTGAGTGCCAAACTCAAGTTGTTTGCTTTCGGAGGTACCAGCGTCAGTCATGACAAGCTCCCTAAGGTTCAGTGTTACGATCAGTGTGAAAACAGGTGGACGGTACCCGCCACCTGTCCCCAGCCCTGGCGTTACACAGCGGCCGCTGTGCTGGGTAACCAGATTTTCATTATGGGGGGAGACACAGAGTTCTCCGCCTGCTCTGCTTACAAATTCAACAGCGAGACTTACCAGTGGACCAAGGTGGGAGACGTGACGGCAAAGCGCATGAGCTGCCACGCCGTGGCCTCCGGAAACAAACTCTACGTGGTTGGAGGCTACTTTGGCATTCAGCGATGCAAGACTTTGGACTGCTATGATCCAACGTTAGATGTGTGGAACAGCATAACCACGGTCCCGTACTCGCTGATTCCTACTGCGTTTGTCAGCACCTGGAAACATCTGCCTTCTTAGGCGCGGGACATCGTGAAGGAAGCGAGCGTGAGGTAAGACGTTAAGTCAGTGGTTCTCGGCCTTGACTGAGCCTAGGAACCTCCCAGAGAGCTTTTCAAGAGCTTCCCGTCCCAGAGACTGGATTTCATTTGGTCTGGGTAGGTCCCAGGCCTCAGCACCTTTAGAACGTTTTCTAGTGATTCTAATACACAGCCAGGTTGAGAACCCCTGACCTACGTTAATGATGCCAACCCATGCTCAGTGAGCCCTCCCTGTATGCCTGGAGCCGGGCTGTGTGTTTCACATGGATCATTTCATTTGATCCTGACAACAACCTCGCGAGATACTATTACTAGAGTGTTTTATAGATGAAAACAACTGATGCACACAGAGGTTAAATAAGTAAGTTGCCCAAGGTCATAGAGCTTAGTCTGTGGAGGAGTTGGTCGAGAAAACAACCCAGGCACTCTGGCTCCAGGGTGGAAGCATGTGAGCATCATGCTCAACTGCTTAATAAACTTGAGCTTCAGATTGGTATTACTCCAGGAGATATTTGGTGACGTCCAAACTTAGATTCCTCAAACCCTTTTCTGGAATGAAGTAGGGTGTAAAAAACTGAATGCTTAAATTTATTCGTAGTTCATTCTCTCCAATATTATTTGTTTGCTTATTTAAAACGTCTTTTCCTCAAAAAAAAAAAAAAATAATAGCCCCCTTTAGGCATTTATTAGCTTTAGAGGGAAGTCAAGGTCTATCCTTGTAAAAAAGTTGCACCTGCATTGTATAAATTTGTCTGTGGCGTGGATACACTGAACCATCTAGACCGCCTTATACTGCAGCCTTTCAGAGTTAATCAGACAGGCTGAGCCTATTGTCAGGGCTAACAAAAGTTGTCTTTCCGTGTCATATATCTGAGTCCATAATGGTCGTCTTGTGTACTTAAGAGTATATAATACCCTTGGCTCAAATAATTAATAGGTCTACACAGTTCAGCGTTCGTGAAGCTAATGGCCGCTTTGCTGCCGTTAAGCATCCTTAGTGTTGGCCCCAGGAACCACTTAGGCATGTCTAAGTGTAGCACAGAGTACGTGGACTTTGTTGATTTGTTTTGCTAATTCATGGGCTTGTTCCTAATAGTAAGAGAATAAAATCAAAACTTTGCTTTGGAGGAAGTACAGTGAAAACTGACTCATTCCTTGAAAACTTTTGGCTCTGTTTTCCCTAGTATGTTTCACATTTTTGAAGGGGACTTTCAAAGGGAAAAAAAGGAAATCAAGGAGTCTTTGCGAGCAAAGCAAAGAGGGATTTTGACTCATTTGTCTTTTCTTTCCACATTTCGTACAGCTCGTTTTAAGACACCACTAAAGTTGGCCTCACTTTTACAATTACTCTTTCTTTCTTTTTCATCTCTTCAGTTATCTCTCCAGCCCATTACAGTTAGTAGAATTCTTATAATATAGTGTAACCTTGGAATTAAGTTCGTTCAAAGGAGCTGGAACAGTCAGAAACCTCCTGTGGGGAGCTGGGTTGACAGCGTCCCACACCAAACTGGTTTTTGCAGCCTTGCTGGCATCTCAGTAATCCTAAGTAAACAAATGCTCTGAATGTGGTTATTTCCTCTGCGATATGAGCGCATGACTCAAGTCTAAAGCAGGTTTCAAGAACCTTCTAGGCAAAAGCATCAATTAACAGCACGCTAAGTTCGGTGTTAGTCCAGAACCGAGTTAAGTTTGCATGGGAGAGCCATAAAAATTGCCAGTGATGGTGGTGGCACATCAAAATGATGACTGGTCGATTGGCTGGCATCCTTGGAGCAAGGTAAGGAAACTGAGGCAGGAAGAGGCCACATGTGCATTCTGGCTCTGGCTCTAAGCTGTGGTGTCTAGACCTTTCTGTACTTCGGATCCCTCCTTTGTCAAATGAGTGATTTGAATGAGGCTTCTCCTAGCTCTGTCCCCAGACTTGGGTGAATTGATTAGGGGTGGGGGAAGGGAGAGGAAAAATACCTTGCCCAGTGCCTGGCATATATTAGGTGTTCAATACTCTTAGCTTTGTTTCCTCCTTCAATTTAGACCTTAACTTGTCATGGAATTAGCTTTGTGTGTGGAGTTTGACCATTATCTGATTGGAATGTTTGTACTTCATTTTTGGTGCCTCCTTTCTCAGCCCAGAGTATGTTGGCAAACACTTGAATTCACCCTATCCTGGGTATTTGAACCTAAGCACATACTTCCGGTCCCTGGGAAACGAGCAAATAAAGTGTTAGGTCATATGTGAAACACCTACCTGCCCTTGGTGCTCCCGGCCGGAGTCCAACCCAGAACAACGAAATCTGACAGGGCCCGGTTTGCCTTTTTAAAGGGCAGCGTGAGCCTGCTCAAAGCCACCCTTGCAGTTTCCGATAGGGAGAATGTTGGCTTAAATTTCTCGAGTTTTCTACACACAAGATAGTGTTAAAACACTTAAGCTCCATGGAGTGACTTAAAAGAGGTGCTGTGTAGGTATCAGCCCTAAACTGCCAAAACTTCCGGGACGTCTCTTTGATCTCCAAGTGTAGGTGCTAACCAAATTAATACAGTGTTAACAAGAAGTTTCCCCAGGTCTAAAAGCTCATTCACCAAGGGGATTTTACTCTCCTGCTGCTGTCAGTGGGTGGGAAGGACAAAAAGGAAATTACTTAAAAAAATTTTTTTTTCTTTTAATGTTTATTTATTTTTGAGAGAGACAGAGACAGAATGCGAGTGGGTTAGGAGCACAGAGAGAGGGAGACACAGAATCCGAAGCAGGCTCCAGGCTCCGAGCTGTCAGCACAGAGCCCGACGCGGGGCTCGAACTCATGAGCTGTGAGATCATGACCTGAGCCGAAGTCGGATGCTCAACCGACTGAGCCACCCGGGCGCCCCAGGAAATTACTTTTGATTACTCTCCCGTTTTCATGGTGCTGTGTGGCTCCAGCCTGACACGTGACAGCTTTTGGATTTTGACTTATTTCTTCCTTGTTGAGATATTTCCTTTCCCTTCCCTTTCCCTTTCCCTTCCCCTTCCCCTTCCCCTTCCCTATTTGAGTATGCAGCATCGTGAAGTGTCGTGTTATTACAAGATACATTCTTCTGGCCGAATGTTGATCTATAGGTTACTGGGAGGTGGGGTAGAAGGATGACTCTGTAGTCTAAGGAATGCCTTGAGAGCTTGAATCACGGTTATGAAACTGCCAAAAGAAACAACTAACGAAATGAATCAGACTTCTGAGCACACAAAAGCGAGAAGAATTCAGGGCAAGTAATGAGCAGCCCCTCCTGCGTTCCCTTTGTGTCCACTTTGAGTTCTAGCAGCAGGAATGAGATTCCTCCACTGGTGCTGGAAATGTGCTCTCTGAACAGATAGGGCGAGTGTTTGAGAGACAAAAACCCTGTGCAGAATTTTCCCCGTATCTATAAAATTGGATACAGCGGGTGGGGATGGTGGCTTGTGTGAGGAGAGAGCGGCTCCCGTGCAATGTGCGGCCTCTGTGGTTATGGCACCCTGAATTTATATTCACGCTCGACGTCGGTAGTCTGTAGATCATAAGTGCATACCATAGCTGGCGTCTCCCAAGTGCGGACTGATGAACGTGGAGAATAAACTCCCAGCCTTGGGCTGTGGAGGCCTGGTGTGTTAGTCGTGTGAAAGGAAGCGAGACTGATTTCTGCCGTAATGAATAGCAGAGATGCATTTAAATAAGAGGATTAATATGTCTGCCTTCTATATGGTGAATAAATTGATTTGGGGATCCTTTGTGGGAAATGGGCCAAGGAGGGTTTGCCCAAGAATCTTTTTTGACCCTCGGCCGATCGCTTCACAGTGGCTCTGCTTAACCATGGAGATGAATTATGAATGTTGGAAGCGGAAGGTGGCAACTCATAACAGCACCTGGATATATATAAGTTTGTATTTGAACATACGCAGGTTTAAGGTTTAGTAGAGAAATGAAGATTTTTCTTTGGGCACCGTTGTGTCTGTTCAGCTAGTCTTCCGTATCCGTGCACACCCCATGCATGTGCATCGAAGGCAAGCGCTTTATCTTTGCACACTTGCTACTGAACAAGTACTTAAGACCTTTAGAAGCAATATTGACCGGCTCTGTCCTGATTTTACCTTTTTTGTAGATTTCGAGGCTACTAACAAGAATCCTTTCGTTCCCTCTGTTTTAGCTCGCTCCATCACTTGGCGAGACAAAACCAAGATTTCGACTTTGGAGAGGCCAAACTTAATGAGGAGGAAGAAAAGAAAAAGGAAAAGAAGTTGCTACAAGACTCGATTACAATCCACTGCACCTTGTAAATGCTCTAACTGGACATGAAGGAGGGGGTGGGGGAGGGGGTGGGATTTTCAGTGCAAGTAGCACATGGTTTAAATATGAATGGATGAACCTGTGATCTAGTCCTTGTCTTGTAATTGTGGATTAATGTCAGCGTTAATCAGCCCCTCAAAGGGAGAGAAAAGCCGGGCCTTTTCCCTTGCTGTACCATATTCAGCATTTGATTTCCATGGGCTCCACCATTTATGTGTAAAATTTGAAATGGTTGTCACCTCTCTCCGAGGAGCAAGCTTGAAGCCTCCACACCAGCTGCTGCTGGAGATTGAAAGCCCAACTGTGGGGCCAGGAGGGGAGCTGGCTTGGCTGGCCGCAGAGTGAGGACCCCTGGACTCTCCACTAATCTCTGAGGGGTTGTGCTCCCCAGGAAGGTTCTGAACAATGGGGTCATTGTTGGTAGGCATTTGGTGGATGTTCTTTTCTATTTATAAGTGACTTTAAACTTTCCCTTGGCTGTTAAGAAGTTTGTTATAGATTGAGCTATTTATTGTTTGAGCCTGCATGCTGAAACAGTGCTTAAAATGGTCTTCACGTGTATGGATGTGTGTGGATGGTTGTATGTTTTGCACAATTTTGTGGCTGTTGGTGAAGCGCTTTGCTGCACAAAAATGAAAACTTGGGAGTTACTGTTTGGAGTATAACTGGAGGGTGGGTTGGGAAGGGGGGGGGTTTGTAAATGTCAAGACAGGGAAGGAGTACAAAACAAAAACAAATCACATCGTAGAGGTAGAGGAGGCATGGAGGTCGCTTTTCTTAGACTCACTCACTTTTAATGGTGTTTCGTGGGCCCTACTCATGCTGATGGCTCATGGGGTGAGAGGGAAGGCTTCCTTCTGCCCTGCTCCTTCCCATCCGGTTCACCCACTTCAATCTCAGCTACTGAAATTTGGAAAGGACCAAGTCGCCTCGCGGTTTTTTTTTCTTTGTGTCGTATCCTGAAATCCTGGAAAATGCTATGGCATAGTTTTGTATATAGGGCACAGGTAAAGGCATTGCCCCCGAGTTTATTTATTTCTCTATTTATTACCCTGTGAAAATGCTTTGCCATAACCACAGTTACCAGGAAAAGGCTGAATTGTCAACAGACGTCCGTGAATTTGCTCGCCAGATTCGCTCGACCTGGATGCATTGTTCTCGCTTCTCGCCTTACGACGTCGCAAGCGTTAGAAGTTCTTCAAGACCGCGTTCACGATGGCACGGGGTAGACTTCAGCGCTCACCCTTCGCGAGGTCTCTAAAAGAACTCTTTGGTGTGTAAAAGAGAACATCTGGCAGGGAGACACCAAAGAATGACGAGCAGTGGCCCCCGTTGAGAGGTTTTTTCCGGGATAGGCGGGAATCTGTTGTGAATACATTCTTTGCTAGTTCGAGTGTTTGTTTACTAACCGTGTGCCGTGATAGGTATTAGTGCCGGACCCTGCGAGGCGCTTCCTCAGGGGCGTCGGGGGAAGGCCAGGGGTTGCCAGCCAGCACCGCTTTCATCCGTGTTGCTCACGTTACCGTAGTTTAGAAAATAGAGCTTAGGACCGATAACAACCTTTTACATCGTGAGTGTGTTTGCATTGTCTAGTGACAGATCAACCCTTCGCATTTCTCTTTACCTGGATGCTTTAGACTAACTGTCCCTGTCTGTTCGTGCCACGAGTAAGTGGGCTATCGCTGGACCAAAGGCAATGAGCCGTTGGAATAAAAGCATCCCAGTACTTTTCCAGCAGTCAGCCCCTCGCTCCTAGATGTGTTGCAAGCCATGCAAATGTCTAATTGCACCCTGGCAGCAGAGGGGTGGCGTTTATACTGTAGCTCTTACAGCTCTCCGGTTTATGATGCAAATCTGCCGAGATGTGTGTGTGTCACCGCGTGACTTCTGAAAGAGGGATGAATTTTCTGCAGCTGTTTCAAAGTTGTGGTCTGTCCTTGAATCCTCTATTAATTACTGTGTGTGAGCCAGAGGGAGCCGTGGTCAGGGTGGGCCCCCAGCCTGCAGGGAACTTTCTGGACTCCCGCTCTTTGAATTGATGTAGGCATTTGGGCTCACTACTTGACCATTCTCACCCTGTGAAACGTCCCCCACTTTGAAGCAAACACAATTCACAGCACAGTGCACAAAAACCTTGGCAGAAGACAGAGAAGGTTCTTCTTATTCTGTGGACTGGTTGCTGTGGAAACAGATAACAAAGGGCAGCCTTCCACTTCTGGTATAATTGTGTAGCCCCCTTTTCTCTGGGCTTGACACCTGTCTGAATAAGAGTGATTAGAGCTGAATAATATCCCTCTCTTGGCTGTTGAATATGTGGTTCACGTACAAAACTCCATGTAAGTTGAAGCGAAGTGTTCGTGTTCGTATGTGCTTGGTTGCCACTACTACGTTTTTGAGGTTTCGTAAAACTTGTTATTTTTGTTTTTCACAATGTGAAACTGAAGGTCAAATAAATTATTAGAGTTTTTCTCTTCATTGTGTGTGGGAGTCTTTATTTTAATACAGCAGAACTTAATCTGCGAAAATCTTGTGTCCTTTCTGGCTTAATCAAGATGAGGATCGTTGCGTGTATTTTCTGAAGGCCTTTCTTGCGCCATCTAGTCACGTACAATCAGGAAAGCAGTTTTGCGCATTGAATCATTAAAAATGTTGGCCTTTTCGGATATTTCTTTAAGCGAAGCACACAACACCTCAATTCTGGGTTATTGGTAGCTTAGAATATAAAAAGTCACATACCATGCAATGTTAAGACAGCGTGTGTAATATATAGAAGAAGTGATTTTTTAAATCCAGCTCATGTGGGTTATATTTTGGTTGGAAAACAGAGAGAAGGGGTTGGAGTTCAATCCCCTTTCCATCTGATGTGCCTTAGAAATCATTTAAAGTAAAGTGGGAATATATGCCTATTATTTCCCTGGATTGGCACAGAAAAACACAAGTTTAATCCCTCTGATACACTTAGCTTCCCCCAAGTTTGAAAGCCAGTGTCCCAGCTGGCTCAGTATAAAGACTGAGGAAGACTTTCACCCCCACCTCACGATCACTTCCTGTCACAACAAGATGCTCCTTTATCACTTGGGCTGGGCTCCTTGCTGTTTTAGTGTGCAGAGCAATGTTGGGCATAATCTTTTTCGGATAGGCAATAAATGCTACCTAATTAGAACTCTAGGAGAGCTCACGAGTAGGCAGAATGCAATTATAGCCTTTGGACTTTGACCAAAATGCCAGAGCAGATGCCTTGGGCTTTACAGAAGGATCATCCAGTGCTGTGCTGGGTGAGGCTGGTCTAGTGCCAAGTTTTGGAGGCCTCAGATCCCATGGGCAGGGTGCTGATGACCCATGGAAACCCTGTTGATGACACAATATACAACACCATATGACAGAGAAGAGGGAAAATTTAGCAGCTGGGAGTCGACACGTGGGACTTGGATGTTCAGCAAGAGTCTTGATGTTAATCCTCAGGTTGAGAATGACTCCTAGGGAGATGATTGGAAATCAACCCTTCATACCCAGCAGTTCTTTTTCTTGATCATCTCAGTGAGGACATGTAGGGAGAGTGGAGTAGAGGAGATACTTCAAATACTTAATTTTTGTTAATTTGGACATTTCATTTCATTCAGACGTTCAGGTCGCCCAAAACAGTGGATGTACTGGTTTGGATCGCCTTCGGTTGCATGTAATAGGAAAATAGGAATCTGGCGATGATGGTGGCTTAACCGCAGTGGTGAAACTGTTCGGCAGCTGGCAGCCCAGGGCTGTGACGGTGCCGTGCACAAGCCCACGGAGGTCTGGGGCTGCTCCTTCTGCTTTGCCATCTTGGGCATGGACCTGTGGGCCTCAGGATAGCAGCTGTAGCTCATGGCGTCACATGGGCTTTCCAGTCAGCAAAGATGGGGACAGGCTAAGGGAGAGAAGCATGGGCCAGATGAAGTTCTTCTCTTTTCTGGGGACAGTAATGGTTTAACAAAGGACCCACCTAGGAAACTTACAGTTCTCTCTTGTTGGCCAGAACCAGGTCACGTGAACTTCTGAGAAATAAGGGAGACCGAAGAGAGGCGTGCTTTCATTGGAACACATTGTCAGCCCACACAAAAATGTGATTTTGTTAGTGAGGATGAAAGGAAGAATGAATGGATTGGCAACCACCCAAAGAGTCACTTTAAACTGTAGCCTCGTTGATTGATTACGTTGTGCTCAGACGACACGAAGGATGTGCTTCAGGTTCTCTCTTAATCCTCACAAAAATGTAGGTAAATCCAGAACTTTCTTAACATCTCTGAACCTCAGCTCCTTCATTTATAAAATAAGGATTAATACTCTCTAATAGGAAGAGTTAATAATTCACAAATTTAAATTAAAAAAAATATAATGTTAGTTTTGAGAGAGAGGGGCAGAGAGAGAGGGAGACACAGAATCTGGAACAGGCTCCAGGCTCTGAGCTGTCAGCACAGAGCCCAATGCGGGGCTTGAACTCATGAGTTGTGAGATCGTGACCTGAGCCGGAGTCAGACACTTTACCAACTGAGCCACCCAGGCCCCCAGTACTTCACAAATTTAAGACAAAGCACTATACTTAGTGCCTGGCATATAGTAGGTTCTTGATGATTTTCAGCCATCGTTTTAATTTTTATTTTTAAAGATTTTATTTTATTTTTAAAGTTGTTTTGGTTTTTGGTTTTGTTTGTCTGTTTTGGAGAAAAAGAGAGCCTGAGCAGAGAAGGAGCAGAGAGAGAGCGAGAGAGAGAGAATCCCAAGCAGCCTCTGTGCTGTCAGGACAGGGCCCAACGTGGGGCTCGAACTCACAAAGTGTGAGCTCATGACCTGAGCCAATGTCAAGAGTTGGACGCTTAACTGACTGAGACACCCAGCTGTCCCAAAGATTTTATTTATTTATTTATTTTTAACGTTTATTTATTTTTGAGACAGAGACAGAGCATAAATGGGGGAGGGTCAGAGAGAGAGAGACACACAGAATCCGAAACACGCTCCAGGCTCTGAGCAGTCAGCACAGAGCCCGACGCGGGGCTTGAACTCACGGACCGCGAGATCGTGACCTGAGCCGAAGTCGGCCGCTTAACTGACTGAGCCACCCAGGCGCCCCAAGATTTTATTTTTTTAAGTAATCTCTACTCCCAATGTGGGGCTCAAACTCACAACCCTGAGGATCAAAAGTCACACGCTCCTCCGACTGAGCCAGCCAGGCGCCCCTCCGTCATCATTTTGAAACACTGCTAGGAGAAATACACCTGCTAAATCTAAATGCTAGTGCCTATTTCATGCAAGGGATTGTGTGAAGGGGTGCAGACCCGCCACCTAACTCTGTCCTCACAGCGACCTGATAGCCAGGCACTATCATTACCCTCACTTTGTAGATGAAGAAACAGGCTTGGAGAGATTATCTAACTTGCCCAAGGGAGTGGTGGAGCCTGGGTTTCAAGGCCTGCTCTCCGACCTGCTCCTCTCCATCCAGGAATGTGGAGAAGGGATTCACAGGGCTGAGCCCGACTGTAGGAAACTCAGGGCTCCTTGTGTCCCGCACTTCCAGCAAGACTTCAGTTCACAAGAAGATCCAAGGGAGCTGCAGCTGGAGAGTCCGGCCCTAAGACACGAGAACTGAAGAAGCACGTGGGAGGACTCTATGTGGTGGTTCGAAATGCCCCTTGACAACATGTTCTGAAGACAAGATTGTGGAGAATTTAAAAATAAATGCCCTCCCCGCCCCTGCCCTGGGTGGCTGTTAACATTTGAGAATTTATGGAGCTGTACGCTTATGCCGGGTGTACTTTTCTATTTGTACAACTTTTATTGACTGAGAGGTTGAATATACAATGGACAATAGCCAGACCATAATAGGAAGAGAACTCTGACCCACAAACTGCAACAAGCAGCTCAGGAAACCGTAATCTCTAGCAGCCAGCCTGCAGTTGAAGCCAGACTTGTGGGAAAGTCAGACCACTATCTCTAGCAACTGGTTCAGGAAGCCAAACACCCCGTGTAACAACTGCCTCAAAATGGCGAGGATTCTGGTTGATAATGGATACATTCCCTAATTTGTGTCCTTGCTTCTGATTTAGGACCAGCCAACGTCAAACAGGCACCCCTGATCATCACCCACTTTTAATCAGCCCACCTACAGCTTCCCCAGGCCACCTGCCTCCGATCAGGGCAGAGCCGAAGCCTTCCCTTTCCTCCTCCACTCTAGAGCTTTCTCACTTCTCAGCCAGCCTTTGAGACTCTGCCAGAATGCAACTGACAGCGGCTGACTCTCTTGCCGTAGCAAGCTCTGAATAAATAACCTTTGCCTGCTCTCATTTGGCGGGCCTTTGTTTACTCTCGCAGACAAATGTTTGTTCAATAAAATAATTAAATATTTCAATAAAAAGGTTCACAAAAATGAAGTGGGGATCAACACTGTGAGTTCTGGGCAAACCGGGTTTGCAGAAGGATCCTGTTTTCGTCCTGACGGAATAAAATGAAATGTGCACCATACATATGAGAAAAATGGATTTTGAGTTAATGGGGTTGAGATTAGGGCATCTGATTGGCCAAAAGGAGAGCAATTGCTTTGTTTGGGAATATTTTGAAAAAAAGTGAGAACACTTAAGTAAGTTTTTATGGCCATATTCGTGGTGCACATGAATGTATGAATAAATGCAAAAATTTAGCAGTTAATTCCTGGTCGTGCCTGTCACAAATCTTAAGTGCTTTGCCTGTCTGACACATACTCAGACAAGCCATCTGTCCTGCATTTGAGTTTAATCGTAGACAATGAATTTTAAAGCTCTGTTATTTGTCAGACATTGGGCCACAAAGTTTAAGACCTAAATTTCAGAGGAAAAAAAAATGTATGCTGAGGCATGACTGTGAATTAAAAGTAATTTGCCTAAGTGAATTATAAATCTACCATAATCTTGTCCAGCTCTGTTTATAGCCCAGCTTGCTTTGTGATTCCCGAGGAACCAAACGAGACAAAGTTTCTGTCTTTCTCTCCCTGGTCCTGTTTCCTTGGCAACCTAATCTTTATCTGAAGAAAGATGGAGGTCTGTGCGGAGGAAAGGCAGTTGGAATTTCAGCAAAGTCACTCACTAATCCTTCTGGTGTGTTATCAAATGATTTGTTTTGTTACAAAAAGTTATTTTACACCCACTTTGTAGATAGTACTGGGAGGTGTTTATTGGATATCCTGTAAAGCCTGAGAGAATGTGTCCATGTAAAGCTGTACCCACAAAGAAGATGAAATCAGCCTCTTGGGGGACACAACTAGGCACCCGCAAAGTGAGAACTGAATGTCTCTTGGGGCGCCTGTCTGGCCATCCATGGAGCTCCAACTCTTGATCCCGGGGTTGTGAGTTCAAGGCCCACGTTAGGCATAGAGATTATTTTAGAAAAATCTCTCTCTCTCTGGTCTCACTCAGCTACCCACATACCTTCTGGCCAAGCACTAATGCCAGGAGAACCATTCTGAGAGAATGAATCTTGGAATTTTGACATCATTTATATTCTTGGGAGGAAAGGAAGGGAGAAAGAGGAAAAAGGTGAAGGACACTGAGGGATAGGCGTCTGGTGGGTCGTAGCCCACTTTACATCCCTTTCCGGCACTTCCTGAGAGTGCACTTGCTGAGGAGATGGATGGGGGTCCACCAACGTGCCCAGGCCCCTTCTGAGGGGGCTGTTAGTCATTCACACGTTTATATAAATCAGGCCAGTTGGAAGGGTGGGTGCAACTTGGGAGTGCTGACAGGCGGCTTCCGGGTACCCTAGCAGGGCGCTTGCCTGAGTGGGATTCAGACACTATGGCACCCCCAGGGGGAACACCAGGAGGTAGGAAGCCTGGAGGTGTAGTAGTAGCAGGTGGGAGAAGAATGAGAAAGGCAAAATTTTACTTCCAAATATTATGGTTAGAGAGGAAGGGTGGATGACTATGTAGGACCCAGAAGATTTTTAGGGCCATGGAACTACTCTGTATGAGACTACAAAGGTGACTGCTTGCCATTACACACTTGTCAAAACCCATAGAATGTGCATCGCCAGGAGTGAATCCTAACGCAAACTATGGATGTCGGGTGGTAAGGATGTGTAAGTAGAGGTGTTTTGTGCGGTGCCAGATGTTGGTAGGGGGGAGGTTGTGTGTGTGCCTAAGGGGGTTGCTCTACCCTTTCCTCTCAACTTTGCTGTGAACCTAAACCTGTTCTAAAAAATGTTTATTAAATGCCAAAAAAAAAAAAATTACCTTAGAAGCAAAGGAGTCTTTCTGGGGTGTGCAGTACATTGTTTCATCAAGCATACAATATATATTTTTAAAAATGTCATTGTGAATGGATTCCAAGTACTGGAACAAGAAAAAAACTCTTCTTCCCATTCCTGTGTCTGTTTTCCCAGGACCCGGAACCAGGCCGACACTAGTAGAGGCCCAGGAAATGGCATCACGATGGCTAATCATGACCCAACCCCCAATGATTTCATGGCCGATAGGCTATGTGTCCCACCTTCTGAATTGGCAACTTACAACTCACACTGTCAGAACCGACTCACCCATAACTTAACGACAGCCTATATTTTGGCAAATACCTGTATATGAATATCTGCACTCACTGTGTAAATGCTGATTCAGGGATTTTATTTCTGCAAGGGTTTCTCTCTGCAATACTTGGCAGTCAAAATTTAATTACTATAATATATTTTCATTTTCCTTTTCAGGTATTTCTCTGGAGCAGAAAACTAATTTTGTAAAACGGCTGAGTGGGTGTGCAAATGCCCATGTGTGGCTAGAAATTCATTTCTTCATTTGTTGCTTTATTTTCTGGGGAAAAGAAAATTAATGCCATTTACTGGAAGTGTAGAAATGTTCAAAGAGATAGACTAAACTATTTGGGCAGAACAATGGGTGTTTCAAAAAGTTTTACTAGAGTTGATTAAAGATGTCTGGGAGGGGAGCAGAGTGTTTCTCTTGGATGACAGGAGCTTGGCCTTGATGGCCAGTGTTAGGGCAGAACTCCTTGAGCTTTCTATGAAGAGGCACCTGTCAGCCTTGGTATCCCTAAGGGTGGAGAAGTTTGTGGGGAGGAATTTTGTAGGGCAGTGACTGCCTATACAGTCTCTAAATGGCACTCACCGCTTCTTCTGACCTTCAAGAATCATGAGAAAGGCAGAGAACCATGATATCTTGACGTCTCTTGGTTGGCTCTGCTTGTGCTCTGACATGCAACGTTGAGTGTGTCACTCAAGGTGATAGGTGTCATTAGTAGATCTTGTCTAGCCTCTGACAACAAGGGATGGGCATGACTCCTTCCTACACATCACTGAGAGCGTAGGAGCTCTCAGAACCAGAGAGGAAAGAACCATGAGGTGGGAAGGTGTTGCCATAATTGCACCTGGAAGCCGGCGCCAGGCATTGGCCCTTAGTGGGGAGCAGAGAGGGGAGAATCTGAGACAGAGATCTGGGCATCTCTCCTCTCTCCAGGTTGGCTTACGCACCAACAGCTCTTGTTCGCGGGTGGGCGTGGAAAGGCATGAGAGAGTCTATGACGTGCACAGCCCTAGACTCTGTAATCTGCGGCACTGAACAGAACCTGCCAGAATAAGGTAAGAGAGATGACAGATGGAGCAGCTCCTGCCTGACACAGAAGGCCCCCCCACCCATGGGGAAACATGAGTGTTTACAAGAATGCTCTGCATCCTTCTTCCGTCAGGTCCCAGGGGTCCCCCTGCACTGTGGTCTGAATGCTCTCCCTGGTCCTTTCTCCTTATTCTGCAAGTTCTTTCTCTCTAGACATCTCTTGCTGGTCTATTCCTGTCTTGACATCTGCTCTTGAAGATCCAAATGAACTCAAGAGGGTTCTAATTGAAGACTAAGATCGAATCCGCCCCCCCCCCCAACCCCCATCATCTTGTCCTCTGGCCCTATGATTTCATGTGGGCAGGGCATGTGTAGGAAGGTGACAGAAGTTGTTTTTACAAGGGATGCCATCACCCCAGTGGCCCAGCTTTTAGCATCTTACTTAAAAAGGGCCAGTTTCTTCACTTTCTTTTTTATATTTGGGGAGATGACTAAATGTTTTTGAAAATTTCTTAGCATTTGGCAATAATCTGCCTGAGCATAGTGATATGATTGCTCTGTTCACAACTAAGCTGCAATTTTAGGCAGAATTTTCAGAGCATCTCAGCATCTAACAACTCACGAAAGCTTGACAGTAATTTCAGGACACATAACATCTGCTCATTTCATTTTGTTACAAGTCACCTGGGCAAAAACTTCCTCACTCTGGTCTGTAAATGAGCTAATATCCAGTTAGAACATTCTGGTTAATAGCAGTAGCAATCTTCCCTGAGCCATGTATAACGAAGCCTTAAAGGTAATGGCACTTCTCTGTGTTAACAAAACAAAACCATTATTTTTCTTTGTAGCTCAGATGGGCTATTTGCTAATGTCTTACTAGTTCTAAAAGCTTATTCTCTGAGGAGGGAGCAGTCTTGGTTTCTTTGAGTACAAACTACTCCTTTTATCTGTGAATTTTGAGCAAATGGATTTGGGATCCATTTAATGGGCATTTTGTTTTATTTTATTTATTTTTATTTTTTAGAGTGAGAGAGAGAGAACACGAGCAGGGAAGAAGGGCAAAGGGCGGGGGGATGAGGGAGGAGGGATCCCAAGCAGTCTCCATGCCTAGCACGGAGCCCAATCCCACAACCCTGGGATCATGACCTGAGCTGAAAATCAAGAGCTGGACGCTCAACTAACTGAGCCACCCAGGTGCCCCTAATGCTCATTTTAAAATAATGCGGTGCTATACTAACACTATAGCCTCATACTTTCTGATCATTTTTTAAAGTATGACTATTGCATCTATTTGAGATTTTCCAAAGGGGGGGGGTCTTTGAGTATTGTTATTAAATAGATGCCAAGTGCACGGAGCTCCATAGTTATTTCTTCTCCCATTTGCCACCACCCCCACCTCCCCCCTGCCCCCCCCCCCCCAGATGGCTATAATGTCACTCAAGAGAAGTGTATCGATTGAATGCGTTTGCAAGGACCTCGCTGCTTTGGAAGGAGCAGGAAGCCCACATTGGTCATCTTCAGTTTATTACATAACCTGGCCACACGGCAAGTGTCTTTCTTCAAGGTCGGCTTTCTGTTGCTGGTGTGCGGTTTTAGAGGATGACCAGAGTACAGCGCCCTGGAGAAGACCTCAGTTGATGCCAGGCTCTTGGGGCCGTCAACCACGGCCAGAAAAGAGCCTATCAGCCGCCATTGCAGGCTGCAGTCCCCATCCTGCTTCTGGGTCCTTTGGCCAAACTGGAGACGGCAGGAAATCATTGAGAGTTGGGCGCCTGGGTGGCTCAGTGGGCTGAACATCTGACTTCGGCTCAGGTCATGATCTCGGGGTTTGTGGGTATGAGCCCTGCATCGGGGTCTGTACTGACAGCTTACAGCTTGGAGCCTGCTTCGGATTCTGTGTGTGTGTGTGTGTGTGTGTGTGTCTCTGCCCCACCCCTGCACACACTCTGTCTCTCTCTCTCAAAAATAAATACACACTACAAATTTTTTTTAATTAAAAAAAAAAAAAAGGAAATGACCAAAAGTCATCTGAGCTGGGGCCTAACCAAAAACTTGAAAGTTCCTTTTTAGTGCTCCATGCACGTTTCCTCTGCACCTGTGCTTTACCCCAGAGACGAAGCTCTCAGGATATCATGGGCTCAGAGCGGATCATCAGTCCAGGGCTAGAAGCTGACCTTGAATCTGGACTCTGGGCCTGTGCTTAATTCTCTGCAGTGGCAATGAAAGCTCATTAAAAAGCTGACACATTGTTTTCAGCCTTGAGCTCATCTCTGTGATTCACTTCAATGTCTTAAGGAAGGAGAAGAAACCAAATTAGTCACAGGAAAAAAAAAGAAAGAAAGAAAGAAACATTTGGGGCCTCCTTTTTTATGTCATAAAGTTATTTGTAATTGGAGAGTTATTAACTGATCCCACTAAGAGCCCCTTCTGTTGAAATGTTAACAGCAGGAGACAAGTTAAACCTACCCGGAACGCTGTCCTTCACCCACTTGAAGTGTTACTGAAGAACTAAAATAGAATCACAGACAGCCACACGCCTTGCTGCAAATTCATCCTTAGAATTTAGCTGAAGGAGGAATGACAGATGATGAAGAAGTGTTTTAAATGCGGAAGAAGTTGACTGGAGAGCTTTCATGTTTCAGCTTGATAAAAATAATTTCAAACTTCTTTTTTTTTTTTTTTTTTTTACCAGAATTAAAATATCTGAATAACTCGGGCTAGTCCCTTTATACTGCAGTGCATAAAACCAGATCGATTTAAATAGCAATAAACAGCCAGTTGTTATTTAACTTGATAATCATAATTCCAGATGGGAATAATTTTCCGGGGAATTTGAAGAAATATTTTTTGAGGTGAGGTTTGGGGCTTTATGTGGCACCTGTGATGGCAGAGTCCCCAGAAATGCGCCAAAGGCCCAAAGGAAAAGGTAGGCGCTTGTCAGAAGTAACCGCCCAGATTTTGGAAAGTAAGTGTCAAGACAGATTCTCAGTGAAGCCAATTATTATGTAACAAATTTTTGAAAGCCTGTAAGAATGACATATGTTTAAAAGCTGATGAGCAAGAATTGTTTAAATTTGAGACCCAGCTTTCCACGGAGAGGGTGTTAACCTGGATGGGTGCAGTTTTACTCTGGCCCCTAAAATGGGGTGGCCCAGATATAGTTGATCCCTAATACCACACGTGCCTGGTTTCTGATGAATCTGGCATAGGGACAGAGCAGGCAGGAGCAATCATACTATCCTTATTAATCTGCAACTTGTATTTTTTCTCTTCGTATACCATTCAGTTTTTCCTATGCAAATATTCTCTGAATCTTGTTCTCTTTTCCTCTGGAAGGGGGTTGGATATCTGGACATTAGGAATAAGCAGGCCCTCTGGCTTACCCTGTCTTACTCGCTCCGCAGACATATCCAACCGGAAACAGTCTTCGTTTTTTCCTATTTCACATTCCATTGGCCTCCTCAATCCAAGCTGCCCAGTAAACACTTGTACTTGACGTCTAACTGCCTTTTTTGGGTCCTTTGCCAGTTTGGATCTGAGTTCCAAACATATTTGAATGGATGCAATCAGCAAACATATTCTCAGTGGCTTGGCTATGGATAGAACTTCCTAACGCTAACTGTCATAAAGTTTATTTTTCAGAAGCGCAGTCTGTTGGCAAAGTGCTCAGACCTCCAAACCGCTTTAGTTGATGCCTTTGCGATGCATGTGATACCGCCGTTGTGGTTGGTGGCCTTGGCGCTGTTCAGCCTCTCACAGTGATGTGCCAGGACCTCTGTCCATCGCCGCTGCCACGGCTGTAAGATGTTCAGTCAAGAACTGATGCATTGAGCAGCGGAGCAGGTGCACAGCAGAACAGTATGGCGATGATACGTGGGAGAGAAGAAAATGGACGTGCAAAGCATTTGCCCAGGTTAACCGGTAGACCTTACCTATCTTCCTGCCTTTAACAGCAACATGAATTTTTTTTATTAAAAACAGTGACGTGATGAACACACAGAGGTGCCATTGATTTTTTAACTCTATTTTTAGCTTTGAATGGAGTGACTGCAATAAAAATGTACACCTTTGTTTACTGAGGAAATGGAAGTTGAATGAATAAAAACCTTTCTTTCTTGGGGCGCCTGGGTGGCTCAATCGGTTAAGCGTCTGACCTCAGCTCAGGTCATGATCTTGCGGCTTGTGGGTTCGAGCCCTGCATCAGGCTCTGGGCTGACAGCTCAGAGTCTGGAGCCTGCTTCAAATTCTGTGTCTTCTCTCTCTGCCCCTCCCCGCTCATGTGCCGTCTCTTTCTTTCTCAAAACAAAAACAAAAACAAAAACAAAAACAAAAACAAAACCCCTTTCTTTCTTAAACTGATGTCTTCTTTCTTGGGGACTAGAGCTTTTTGTTTTGTTTTGTTTTGTTTTTAAATTTTAATTGCAGCAGGGCGTCCCTAAATCATGAGAGTAGGAAAAGTATCATGGATGCCATAGCAGGGACACCTGACTTAATCTTATTTTCCTAGCTTGCAATGACACCAACCCATGTCACTAGCTGCAGAATGTGTTCAATTATGTGGTGTCTTTAATCTGGAATGTCTCCATGCTTGGAAAACATCATTGCTTTAATTATCACCACACCCCTAGGAGGAACCATAGGTGGAAACTCTGACCAGCATCCCGGTATTACAGGTGAAGGAGTGAAGGAAGGGCTGCTGAATGGCTAGACAGACAGCCTTGAAGGCCTGGGGGCGGCAAGCATACCGGCACCGAGGCGCTGAGTTCAAACTCACAGGTCATTACACTGGTCTGTAATGACCAGTGTCCATTGACTGAGATAGGTGATGACCCTGAGGCACGCTGAAGTGGTATATCAGCAATGGATTTGAATGGCGTCAAGAACCAGGTAGCTAATCCTCATGCTGGCTTTACTGAGTGTAAAAAAACACCACTTTCCAGGCATATGGGAGGACTAAGTACCTTCAGAGGATTTTGAATCACTAGTTCGGGGCAGCCTGGCCAGACAGTTAGATCTGAGGGACAAAGTAATGCTCACTGGTCTTGCCTTCGGATTGTCCTCTTCTGTAGTCCTTCAGGGCAACAAAAGCGCGTGCGCGCGCTCTCTCTCTCTCTCCCTATGTCTCTCTCACTCTCTCTCACCACCACCACCCCCACCTGCCCCCTGCACCCTCCAGCTCTATTCGGGCTGTGTGAATCTTTTTCAGTTGACAGTTAAGGAGAACTACGATATCATGATATTAAGAATTAAAACCATATTTCCTCTAAAAAAAAAAATCTCAAAGGAGAAAATGCCCGGGGCTATGGACCCAGATTGTTGTCTTTCTGGGCAGCTGGTGCATCTCAGAGCTAAAGATGCACATAGCCATTTGGAGGTGAGGCATCAGGACAGCGGGGTTCTGTCTGTGTCTCACATTTCGCGAGTATTTACCGAGGGACACCTGGTATGGCATGGTGTGGCGGGAGGACAATGTGGCAGAAAGGACTGATGAGCAGGGATGCTGTATACAGGACCAGTATTTTATTCACACGTGTGAGAAACAGTCACACGAGGTGTCATTCTGAGTCTTCGGTACTGGGAGCCCTCGAGCAAGCAGTGTCTCTGCCCTCCAGGCGAGAGTCCAACCACAGGCAGTGCCCCCCACCCTTTTTAAAAAAATTATAAATATTGTATCATTTTCCTCTTTACTCTCCTAAATTTAAATTGCCAGATGACCTACCGCCCAGGGGCCAATAACCGTTACAGTGTTCTGTGTCAGGTTCCCCCGGGGGAAACAGAAACTGAGACGGCATTAGGAGGCAAGAAGTATATCAGACGTACTCTCAGGACCAATGCGAGAAGGAGAGGGAGGGAAGCAGGACCGGGCTGAGGCAGAGGTTGGGCTGTGCTTTGAGGCAGTCTCCCAAGTGACTCAGCAGATCTCACAGGGATCTCTGGAGCTGGGGTGATCCTGAAGAATTGTTCCCAGCCAGTGCCTTCCCACCACCCACCTCCCTTCAGTGACAGTCAATGGGTGCGGGCGGCTCCCAGAGAGCAGTCAGCAAACCGGAGACCAGAGCAGTGGCTGGGAAGGGCGGTGGCACTCAGCTATGGGCTGCCAGAGGTCACAGCTGGAGCAGCTGTGGGAGCCCTGATGCGGGGACCTAGGAAGGGGCCCCAGGGCCCAGCACAAACTGTAATAGAAAGGGGGGCACCTGGGTGGCTCAGTGGGTTGAGCGTCCGACTTCGGCCCAGGTCATGATCTCGCGGTCCATGGGTTCAAGCCCCGCATCAGGCTCTGTGCTGACAGCTCGGAGCCCGGAGCCTGTTTCGGATTCTGTGTCTCCCTCTGTCTCTGACCCTCCCCTGTTCATTCTCTGTCTCTCTCTGTCTCAAAAATAAATAAACATTAAAAAAAAAAAATAAAAAAAAAAAGAAAGGAAATATAATAGGAAAGTAATGCATAATAAAAGCATGTGTATTTCCGGCAGGACAAAACTGAAAGATATTATGAAGTGGTTTGATACTTACAACTATTTGTAACCAAGTAGTCGGGGCTTAAGAGAAGGTAATAATACTCAACTGAATGTTGTCAACACTTTGTATTGCGCATTTTGAAATAAGGGCTAGGTAAGCGTATGTGCATCCATACTCGAATGTGACAGTTACATCTGCAAACTGATACATTGTCATTGGATGTAAATGTCAGACGTTTACTGAAAAGATGATCAGTTCTTGGTAAAATTCCACACAGAGCAAGTATCTGCACACAGAGGTTGCATTCTTGGAAAATTCAATGTATATTAAATCTGTGAAAAAATATTTTGTTATAGATGTTAAATGGAGTTAGATATGAGGCTCAGCTAATTTTATCACGTTTTCCACTTAGATAAGCAGATATTATTTGAAGTTTGGGATGGATATGGGAAAATTCCTCGGCATGGGGACCAGATCCCACACTTGGTGGAGTGTTTACCACCTCTAGCCACACACACTAAATGCTAATGGTGCCTCCCAACTCATGTGACAATCAAAAATAGTCTCACAGGGGCACCTGGGTGGCTCAGTCGGTTAAGCGGCTGACTTTGGCTCAGGTCATGATCTCGCGGTCCGTGAGTTCGAGCCCCGCGTCGGGCTCTGTGCTGACAGCTCGGAGCCTGGAGCCTGCTTCTGATTCTGTGTCTCCCTCTCTCTGACCCTTCCCTGTTCATGCTCTGTCTCTCCCTGTCTCAAAAATAAAATAAAATAAAATAAAAATAATCTCACAATTTTCCTATTTCTCTAAGGAGTAATATCCCTTCCTCTGAGAACTCAGTTAGTTACTCCTCTGCTTCTAGCCTAAACAGAATGGTCTTCCCTTCTGTTTAGGTGTTTTAAAGATGTCTTAAAGCAAGAGATCTGGCAAGCTCTGTTAGGTCCCAATTTCAACAAAGCAGTCCAAATTAAAGAGACTGCACAGCTATGCGCACACATGGTCAAGAGCGAAGTCACACGTGGGATCCCACAGCCTTGAGTGCTGGTCCCCTGGCTCTCCCATAAATCCTGGGAGGTCACCCTCCAGTGTTTGATTGTCAAAGCCACAATCTAGTTTATCTAGAACTGACTGATCAGCATCCGGGAAGGGTTGTGGGCATCCTGGGTTTTCTTTACTTAGTCAGACTTTCACTGCCCACTGAGTTTCCTCAGTGGCTTCTTGCTTTGGCAAAGCTGAATTTTAGGAGAAGACCACAGATTCATGGGCGGGGGGGGGGGGGGGGGAGGGGGCTGGGATGTAATCTATCATACCTGCTTACATACAAGCCAGGGAAATGGTTGTTTTCTCACAAGCTTGATTTCACCCTTAGTGGGGCAGACTCTGTACTCCTTTCCTCCTACATCAAATAGTTGGCCCCAGCAAACACAACAAGAGTAGCCCGCCCAAGGGAAATTGAGAAGAATGGTAGGACGAGGACCAAGGAAATGGAATTTGAGATAAGGAGAAAGATTTCCCAGCTGATTTGAAATAGAAGAGGCAGCCACACCAACCGGGAAATCGAAAAGGAAAGTCTTGGATATGAATTATCTTGCAAGGGATGTTTTATGCTAATTCAGATGTTAGGATTTAATTGTAAAGCAGCAAAACTGCTGACGCTAGTGATGGTTCAGTCTGTATGAAGAATTACAAGAGTCTGGAAATGACTGCCCAAGACTTAGAGTAATTTGCATCCATAGGAGTCCATGCTAAGGAGATGGACGTGTTTTATCCGTGCACCTGAATAACATACAGACAAGTGTTAGTCATTTGTTTATGAATATTTTCCATTACCACTCCTCTCTCAACATGTGGCAAACATTTATTATTTCCTTCTGTCCCCTCTTTGGTGGGCTGTTGGAAACAGCTGGCACATATCTTTTGATAATTTTGCTGATGACTTTTCTGATGCACTGGGTTTCTTCTCGTGAGAGAAGAAATTATTGATCTTCCCGAGACATTAGTTCATTGCTGCCGAGAGGTCCAGGAGTGTTTTTTAAATGAATAATCAATCATGCTGCTGATTCTACCTCAAAATGTGGGTATCTTAGGAATTTCTGAACAAATGCATATTGACATAAGTGCCGTTCTACACTCAAAGGACTACAGTGTGATAATTTCCTAAATCGTGGTATTACACCTTCGTGGACTTGAATAGTTCACATTTCATTAGAAAAAGTAGTGCTGAAAATTGTGTGCATGCAGTTAACTGTAGCAAATCCTTGTTAACTCTGATATGATGCAGACTAATTTCAGTTTTATTCTGGTTTTATGCAACTTATCTTAGTTTTGTTTTTTTTTTTTTAAAGTAATACAAGCAATTCTGAGTATTTGGATCTCAAGTTCTTAGATTCTTGGGAATATGGACTGAAACAGACAGATGCATCATGGCAATCCTGTAGTCCTTGAGATGAGTGAAACTTTACCATTGGAACCCTCTCAAAGTAGATTAAATCAAAATAGGTCAATAAGAGTTATAATCAACCAGGGTGATCTCATTGATGGTAAAATGAAGGAGACTCAGAAACTAATTCCAAAGGCAATTACAAGTGAAGATTTCTAAAAAGATATTCTCCGTGAAATCAATACACAACCTTCCAAATTGTTATTTTTTAAAAATTACATGCTTGCTTTTTTTTTAAAAATAAAAGTTTCTCATTACCTAGTATTTTTATTTGACATTCAATTCTCAATTTTCTCTGTTTCTAAGGATAAGGATATCATGCATAATTGGTACCTGTAACTTAAATATTTTACTGAACTGGTGACTAAAACAAAAGAGTGAATTAAATTTTGTCCATTTTTCTGCCTGTACATTGTACATGAGTATAAAAATATATATTCACTTATACACATACATGTATTTTTTAAAGGTGAGAAGGCAAGCTGTAAGAATATAAGAAAAGGCATAAGCCTAGTAAAATGTACATTGTATAGTCTGTCTCAGAGTAGTTGAGTTAATCTGAAATAAAAAGGAGCTGTGTTTAAATAGTGTCTCAAGTGAAATCATATTATGTATTATGGTTCAGAATTAACAGCAAAAAAAAAAAAAAGAAAAAATAGAAAAGATTATTATGCTTAGATTTTTAAGGCAAACACTGAGTGATTTTTTTCCTCAAAAGCATAAAACAGAGATAATTGAAAATGGACAAAGAACATGAATAGACAGTCTATCAAAGAGAAAATAAAACTAATAAAAAACATGGGAGGGCGCCTGGGTGGCTCAGTCAGTTAAGCATCTGACTCTCAATTTCAGCTCAGGTCATGATCTCACAGTCTGGGTTCAAGCCCCATACGGGGCTCCGCGCTGACAGCACAGAGCCTGATTGGGATTCTCTCCCTCTCTCTCTGCCCCTCCCTTGCTTTCTCCTTCTCTCTCTCTCACAATCAAAATAAATAAATAAACCTAATTTTTTTTTTTTTGCCTAACAAATTAGTAAAAGTTAAGACAGAGAGAAAGAGAGAGAACTGACAAAACTATGATAGAACAAGTACTTTCATACATTGTCAATGGCAGCATAACTAGACACAATATTTCAAGACACAATCTAGACTATCTATTTCAGGATCCTTAAAAGGCTGACGCCTTTGGGGTGCTTGGGTGGCTGAGTCGGTTAAGGGTCCGACTCTGCACCCAGCTCACGTCTTGATCTCAGTGTTGTGACCTCAAGCGCTGTACTGGGCTCTGTGCTGGGCGTGAAGCCTACTTAAAAAAACAAAGGGGGCGCCTGGGTGGCTCAGTCGGTTAAGCGGCCGACTTCAGCTCAGGTCATGATCTCGCGGTCCGTGAGTTCGAGCCCCGCGTCGGGCTCTGTGCTGACAGCTCAGAGCCTGGAGACTGTTTCAGATTCTGTGTCTCCCTCTCTCTGACCCTTCCCTGTTCATGCTCTGTCTCTCCCTGTCTCAAAAATAAATAAACGTTAAAAAAAAAAAAGAAAAAAAGGCTGATACCTTGGACCCAGTTATGCCACATCCAAGCGTCCTTACTGTGGAAGGACTTAGTGAGAAAGATTCAGGTTACAACGAACGCTCCCCAAGCCCCGATTGTCCAGTGACAGACTGGTGGACAGTGAACAAGGGCCTATCAACTTGATGGAATGCTGCAGAGCCATTAAATGGAACGTTTACAAAAGATACGTCATAAAGAAGAAGATGTTTATGGTAGGATGTTAAGTAAAAATAAAACAGCTCTCACGGGGATGAAGGGTATATCATAGGGGATACAGTCAGCAGGACTGTGATCATGGGTGACGACAGACAGTAGCTCTACTGGGGGAGAGCAGAGCACGATGTACAGAGACGTCGAATCACTGGGTTGTGCACCTGACAGTAATGTAACATTGTGTGTCAATAGTACTTCAGTAAAGAAATAAAAAGAAAACAGTTCTCAGAGTCATACATGGAGTGTTAGTTACATTAAGAAGAAGAAGCGAAACTCAAAGATGACGGATAAGACAAATGGCTGAAAATAAATAAATCCAAATAGAAACTCTGGTTTTATTTGGATGATGATGTAGCCCATGTGTCATGTGTTTCCTTTTTTCCTACTTTTCCAAGCGTCTTTTGAAAATAACAACAACAAGAACAAAACTGGGGCGTCTGGGTGGCTCAGTTGGTTAAGCGTCTGACTTCCGCTCGGGTCATGATGTCGTGGTTCGTGAGTTCAGGCCCCATGTCAGGCTCTGTGCTGACAGCTCGGAGCCTGGAGCCTGCTTCGGATTCTGTGTCTCCCTCTGTCTCTGCCTCTCCCCTGCTCATGCTCATTCGGTCTGTCTCTGTCTCTGTCTCAAAAATAAACATTAAAAAAACCCCCTATTTCAAAAATCATAAATTTAAAAACTTAATAACGTGTTACAATTATACGCTAAGAGAAGTAGTTAGGGAGGCTCCTATCCTGGTGTCAGATGGCAAATCTTACCAGGTGAGTTTTCAAAAAATTCTGGATGGCGACATGGTTTAAGCTGTGTCATGACTCTAAAACGTGAGACATAAAAGTGCCAATTATCTAGCTATTATCTGCATACATGAACTTCCAAGGACGGGACTAGCTGAAACGGTTCTGGGAAACCACCATTCTATGAACCTGTGCTGTGTGAGCTCAGTCTGACTCTGTCCTGTCCACACACCCCGCCCCCCTTCTCTGGCCTGTCCGCGCGTCCCCTTCTCTTTACTGGGGAAGCCAGACTCCTGGATACTTCCTCAGAATGAATGCTAGAACAAGCCACTCCTAAGCCATTCTGCGTTTTAGTTTCTAGTGACTCACTATTGCCTGTCTACAGAAAGGCCCAGGGTCACCAGGTCTGATATTTCTTGTTCTTTTAGAATTATGCCTGCAGCCCCCAGTAACATCAGGAGTTATAACTAGAAAACTAAAAATGTCTTAGCTACAACAAGCAAACGGGGCTGGGGATCTTGATGGCTTGGAGGGAGAGGGGCGCTTCAAAGAAAGGCATTAATAGCTCTGGAAACTCCTTTTGCATTGTTTGCTGTAGAAAAGACTGGCTTTGCTCTTTCCTCCTTTTCTGAGCTGATCATACTCCTCGTCTTTAAGGTCTCAAATTTAGCATCGCTTCTTCATAGATGCCTTCCTTGGCGCCAAAACCTGGGAGAGACACTGTAGGCTTCATAGCGCACCACCCTCCCTTTCCTAGAACTTACAAGGAGTACTTGTAAGTATTAGTTAATCCTTCTTTCCTGCTGGACTCTGAGTCCATGAGAGCAGGAACCTTATCTATTCTGTTTATCGTCATGTCCCCAATGCCAAGAACAGGAGCCTGGTATGCACTGGGTGCTGAATAAATATTAGTTTAATGAATGTATTTTCCGGTGTGGTCTACTAAGGTAGAGAAAGAATGGTTGGCACAGAACCAAACAGTGGTGGAGTTGGAGGCATAAATACTAAAAGCCTTACTATTTTTTTTAAACAAGTATAAACATATACATAAATAATATCCTATCATTGCTCTAGTATTGAATTCAAGAAGATTGGCTTTGGCTTCTGTCTCTGAAAGCGATGAACACAGTTTGTCTGGTTCCTCCACTGTGAGAGGAGCAGGCATTTGGTACTCCTCCAAAATTTAGGCTATCTACTCCTTAGATACCTTTACCCACTTGAGCACGACTTTTATGTAAATAAAGTTTAGCACAACTGGAGAAATGCAGTGTGGCAAGGCGAGTTGTGAATCCAGAGACCCCCTAAGTCCCTCTTTCCTGGAGTTCAAGATAAATCGCTCCACTTAGCATATCTGTTGTTTGCAGCCTCTACTTCCTTGCCTTTTTGTAAAAGCAAAATTCTTGGAATTTATCTTACAAGCGCAAATCACCTGTAATTCTTTGCACTTAGTAGCTATTGAGCATGTAACTACAGAGCTTAACAATTACCATATACTGTAATCATGCAAAGATTTTAATCTTTCAAATTAGATCTCACCTCCACACTGGGAGAGGAAAGGAAATTTACAGGATCATTAGCTCATGGGCTAGTTGGCACCTCTAGCAATGTCAGGAAGTCATATGCATGAATGGTCTTAAGGTATTATTTATTTTTTATTAAGTGCCTTGCATTAAAACTGCCGTGCATGCTCTGTATTGAAGAAACTGGAGAAAAATCCTTTTTGCAAGGGAAGGTAGCCCTTGCTCGATAACAAAACTTGAGCGGAGGATGGCATATTTTGTAGAGGCATATTCTGCTGCCCTTCGGGGTGAATACTTAGACGTTCGCGTGTAACAAGGGAACCGAGTCAGATGTTAGAACAGGAATGCCAAAAAAAAAAAAAAAAAAAAAAAAAAAGCTTGTGCTTAGTCTTTACGAGCTGGTTTCACACCAAATTTGGGAAAGAGAGTTTTGAGCTACAGAGCTACCTCTTCTTACCCCAAACCCCAAACCAGAGCCTGCTCCAACCTGCTCTCTGGAGCAGATTGTGTACATGTGTTCCCACCTCCACATTCAGTGATGCCACATTCATAACTTGCAGTCAGCCATAGGGGTACTCATTACACCATGACAATTGCCAATGTGCAAACCAGGGCTCCATCCACCAGACTGGCTGGTACACATTTACCAGTATATCGCTTTCCCAAGCCTACCTCTAGGAGAGAGGAGGGATGGGCAAGGAAGAGAGGGAGGGAGAAAGATTTGGGAAGAAATACACACACACACACACACACACACACACACACACACACAGACATTGTAAGGCAACCAGTAGAAAAGTCCCTGACCTAGAGCAGATGTCCAGTAAATTCAAATACCTCCCTCCCTTTAGCAACAGACAAGAGGAGTGAGACCACAGAGCCAGTATGGCAGCACATGGAGATGCGTGTGTGGAGGACATCATGCCAGTTGGGTCTACTGGCTGTGATACATGTGGCATTTTTCAGAGGTTGATCTATGAGAGTGAGGAGGCTGGAGGGGAACATGGCCAGGAAAACGTGGGTGAGTTGAAAAGAGGCAGATCGCGCTCAGCATCAACCCCTGAGAGCAGGAGTGGGGAGCAGAGAGATCTTGGGGGAATTTATTAAGTACACAGGGAGCGTTGGGACTGAATTCAGGGCTTTGGGAGGGTTTGGAGCAGTTTCTTTTCCAGAGACATAAAAATGAAAGGCATTGAACTTGGTATTTTTTCAACTTTTCAATCTAATGAAGTCAGAAGCCACCTTTATGCATGTATTCACTTATATGATAAAGGGAATCATTTTTGCTATTCAAAAAGTGCTAATGAGAACTTACATGACCTGTCCTAGACCTCATACTGCAGAGTTTCAGGACAAGGATCAAACATAAGCCTCATTTCCAAAGGTTTTATAATCTCTTTAGGACAAAGCTAACCCACAGAATACGGTAAGATAAAAATTAACTGCTGGGCAGTTTTATGCTTGTTAAAAAGATTCCAGTAGGGTTGAGAGAAGGCAGGGTGCGCCGTGGGTAGATAATTCTTCGAGACAATGATAACAGAGCTTTTCTGAGCTTCTGTGCCTGCTGATATATTTCTCTATATCATTATGAGCTCCATTACAATCAGCAGTCAAATTATAGTACCGCTAATAGAGATCCATAATAATAAATTCTTTACGATGGTTATAGACTCACTCAGCCTTAGAGCTACACTCCAAAGTAGGATGATTGCCAAGTGTTTTTAGATCCCTGCTTTATACTCACTGAGAGAGTCAAATTCAATACCTCGTCTCCAGCTTTTTATCGTGTCAGTAGCAGAACCGGGAAAAACAAAACAAAACAAAACACATGTCCCCACCTCTGATCACTGGCTCTAACGAACCAGCATGAAGAGTGGTATCAGGTCTGAATATGGAAACCAGCCTAGAAAAGTCCCAAGATATCAGAGACGACAAGAACAACCAAGGAAGTGATATATGCACCTCTTGGATGGAGAACAGACACAGGATTTTCATCTGTAGACCTTCAGACAATAGGGAGGTATGTGGACCATAAAAGGAAAAATTGGAACTGTCTAGAGAAATTGAGATTAAGGTGTGCACAT
Organism: Panthera pardus; assembly: GCF_024362965.1. NCBI lineage: Eukaryota > Metazoa > Chordata > Mammalia > Carnivora > Felidae > Panthera > Panthera pardus. The sequence continues at coordinate 99,862,675 of NW_026526765.1, forward strand.
GGGCTTCGATCTCAGCAAGGAGCAATTCTAGGAATGTTTTAGAGATAGCACTAGGCAGACCAGTTGAGGAAGTGGTGTGGGAATTCAGTAAAAATTGAGGGCTCAGCTTTTAGACCCGATGACCTGGGAACAAATTACAGAAAAGACAAAAAAAAAAAAAAAAAAAAAAAGGAAAGAAAAAAGACATATTTTGTTCTAAAGTAGAACATATAGCACATACAGGCAGTAAAGACAGAAAACATCGGTGTGTGTTAAAAGTGACCAAGAAGATGAGTTGGGGAGAAATGAAGATTTAAGGAAGGATCATCATCATCAGAGATACAATAGTGTTTGGGGAAAATGTGAGGTTAAATATCAAAGTACAAAAAGTTCAACTAAGCTTAGGAGAGCTCGGTATTGAATGGGCTACAAATTTTAGTCCGACTGCTCAGAGAATATGGGGCAGAACAAATTTCTAAGACCCAGAAATGTCAGTTGTTGCCTGTCACACTGTGGTGCGGACAGGTCACGATAATACATGGTTCTTAGATTTATCAGACTGCTTCATCCAGAAGAAGAAAGAGACTCAGAGGCGCCTGTGTGGCTCAGTCAGTTAAGGAGCTGAATCTTGATTTTGGCTCAGGTCATGATCTCACCGTTTGTGAGTTTGAGCCTTGTGTTGGGCTTCATGCTGGCTGTGTGGAACCTGCTTGGGATTCTGTTTCTCTCCCTTGCTCTCTCTCTCTCTCTCTGCCCCTCCCTTGCTCTCCCTCTGTCTCAAAATAAATAAATAAACTTAAAATAAAAAGATAGACCCTTAAATCTTGAGTTCCTTCCTCCCTTCGTAATTCCTTCCTTCCCTTTTCCATTCATTCATTTAACAAATATTTATGGAGCGTCCACTTTGGGTCATTCTCTGTGTTGGCTGTTCAGGGTATGAAGCTAAATAAGGCCCACACAGCCCTTGTCCTTGAGCAGCTCGCGGTGAAGCAGACAAAACAGATGGCTTGGAAAATATGTATTTACAAAATAACGTAATGATGTGTTATAAGAAAAGAAAGTTCATAGGCAATCACACTGTCTTTTGAAAAGGAGCTTCCATTTCATTTTGGAAATTATATGTTGCTTACTCTGCATCAGAGAATTATCCAAATCCTTTACGGTGCTCTTTGGGACTCTGAGGCAAGGGAAGGCTATGTCAAAATCACTCGTCATCGTGCAGAGACAGCACAGATGTGCAAAGGGAGATATGAAGCTCGCATCTGAAGGAGAGTTTTCGTTGGGGGAACTATTCATTTTTACAGCATTCATCATAGTTCAGTATTGAGCATCACTGCTGTAGGAATACTGATATTCTTCCTTATCTAGCAGAGCAGCTCCTGCCAGATGGCTTTTCTGTTTTGCACAATGACATATATCATTATCAGACACAAAGGTGAATACTCAGTTGAAAAGGCAGAGATTCGTTTGGTCAATCAATAGGTTATCTTGTTAAATTGATATCAAACAAGAAATTTTATTAATTTAGGAATTGGAAAGACATCTTTATATTCAGAGCATTAAATTAAGTTGGAGGTGTTAGGGGGCATTGAGCGGACAACAAAGTACACTTTTAGAATCTTGTTCAAGAGGGGCAAAGACAGGACTTGCAAGAATTCTGGATTATGTTGGAAAGCCATACCACGTGAAATAGATGTAAGTGATAGGATCTGATCTATAGTATAAACTGACGATACATGAAGGAATGTGTTATCATGGGGTTTGTCTCTTCTGGTCCATGCCTCTAGCTAACTGGCTTTTATCTACACACTTTGTGGTATGAAGAATATGTCACCCATAAGGCCCAAACCAAAAATGATCTAAATATTCTATGAACAGAGGTTGCAGGAATGCCTACAAAAGGATGTTAAGAACTGAAGCAAACTTCCGGATAATTCAATAGGAAAAATATCCAATTGGCACATCTGGGTATTATAAGGGAGATACAGAGTGGGGGGAGGGTGCCTGGGTGGCTCAGTTGGTTGAGCGTCCAACTCTTGATTTCGGCTCATGGTTCATGGGATCGAACCCTGCGTCACAGAGCCTGCTTGGGGTCTGTCATTTTCTTCACATGTGCTTCACATTTGCTTATTCTCAGAGAACATTTTGTTTGCCACTTATGCCCAAATCGCTAGTGGGGGCGCATCTGGACAGGCTCCAGAACATTACCCGAAGCTCATGTTTATAGCACTGATACTGTTTTTACTCAGTTTACATTTTTAGGGGTGGTGGCTAAGGGAGGTTGTAGTGATGGAGATTATTGAGGGGGCAGTTTGAAGTGCTCTCAGGTTACCCCATGGCACTGCACCTCTCCTCTGGCCAACACTTGGGAGAAACTGAGTGCTACAGCTCGCAGAGAATCTTAACACCATTTGCATATTAAAAGTAGCTGAGGCCTGCTCCATCTCAACTCAGCATTTCTGAAACTTAACTTGACCACAGAAACCAACCTTCCCTTGACTTTGTCTGCCTTCCCAACTCAGGACGACATCCCAAAGAAACGGGGTTTCTAAAAACTCATTTGTTTGCTTGGGCACTCCCAAATGATTTTTCAAAAACTACGTACTCTCTGGTAGAGTTAACATCTAAAATTTTCATCCTGGATTTACAGAAGTACATTCTTGGGGCAGCCTGGATGGCTCAGTTGGTTTAGCATCCAACTCTTGGTTTTGGTTCATGTTGGGATCTCATGGTTTGTGGGATCGAGCTGGTTTTTGGGATCAAGCCTCGTGTCAGGCTCTATGCTGACATTGCAGAGCCTGCTTGGGATTCTCTCTCCCTCTCTGCCCCTCCCCCGATTTCTCTCTCACTCTCAAAATAAATAAATAAACTTAAAAAAAAAAAGTAAAGGGGCGCCTGGGTGGCTCAGTCGGTTAAGCGGCCGACTTCAGCTCAGGTCATGATCTCGCGGTCCATGAGTTCGAGCCCTGCGTCGGGCTCTGGGCTGATGGCTCAGAGCCTGGAGCCTGTTTCGGATTCTGTGTCTCCCTCTCTCTGACCCTCCCCTGTTCATGCTCTGTCTCTCCTTGTCTCAAAAAAATAAATAAAAAAACGTTAAAAAAAAAAGTAAAAAAAAAAAAAAAAAAGAAGTACATTCTTTGTAACCAGGAGGTAGAAAACATTAAATATGTTATGATTTGAAATAAGATGAGAACTGACTGTAATTAAAAGGAATATTTTATGAGTGGTTTGAGAAAATAGATTTTAGGGGACTTCCTGAAATGCTGCTTGAATCAGAAAGAATTTGAAAAGAATCCCTGCTTGTGGGTTTCATCTTTAAAAAGTTGATAATTCTAGGAAACGTTCCAAGAACATTTGCGTGATCAATGTCATTAATCTATACTGCATTGATTATTCTGAAGTCAGAACCTCCCACACAGGTCAAATTTCATTCTATTTTTTTTAATTTTATTTTTTATTTTTTAAAATTTACATCCAAATTAGTTAGCATATAGTGCAACAATGATTTCAGGAGTAGATTCCTTAATGCCCCTTACCCATTTAGCCCATCTCCCCTCCCACAACCCCTCCAGTAACCCTCAGTTTGTTCTCCATATTTATGAGTCTCTTCTGCTTTGTCCCCCTCCCTGTTTTTACATTATTTTTCCCTTCCCTTATGTTCATCTGTTTTGCCTCTTAAAGTCCTCATATGAGTGAAGTCATATGATTTTTGTCTCTGACTAATTTCACTTAGCATCATACCCTCCAGTTCCATCCATGTAGTTGCAAATGGCAAGATTTCCTTCTTTTTGATTGCCGAGTAATACTCCATTGTATATACATACCACATCTTCTTTATCCATTCATCCATCGATAGACATTTGGGCTCTTTCCATACTTTGGCTATTGTGGGTAGTGATGCTATAAACATGGGGGTGCATGTGTCCCTTGAAAACAGCACACCTGTATCCCTTGGATAAATGCCTAGTAGTGCAATTGCTGGGTCGTAGGGTAGTTCTATTTTTAGTTTCTTGAGGAACCTCCATACTGTTTTCCGGAGTGGCTGCACCAGCTTGCATTCCCACACATTTCATTCTTAACAGAAGGAACTGAGATGACAAGAAGCCCCTATGTTTAAGGTGACTTGAATGATTAGCTCACCATAAAAGATCTGGCTTAAGAGAAGGGTATATCTTTCTTTTTCAAGTGTGATTTGGGCTATCAGGCAGTTTCAGAAAAGGACGTATAGAACATATAGGACACCGAAAAAAAAAAAAAAGCATAGAGGACATAGAGGAGATGAAGATCTAGAAACTGATTCCCTTCAGATGGTTTATTTAGCATCTATACCCACTGGAAAGTCTGTGGGTCCCTAGGGGTGTAAGTGTTGCTTTGTAGGCCTCTTGCCTTAGAGCACAATTTTGGGTGCTGTTACCACAGCGTTTGGCAGTAACACCTGAACTGGTCTCTTACAAGTCTCTTTTTGTCCCCTAACCAGTTACTTCCATCCCCACAAAACCTTTTTCTCCATGGAATGGAACAAATATCTTGACCAGGCAGGAAGCTTCTCCACAATATGGTCTTTGCTGACCTCACACTTTCTTTTCCTGCTCCCAGCCCCAGGCCCTAAGAACCCTGAACTCCAGCCTAAGGGATCTCCAGGCTCTTTCTGGAATGTGCATTGCCCTTTCCTGCCTCCGTGTCCTTGTTCTCTTTGTTAGGCACTGTTATTTTCCAGACATCTGCTTCTCCCTACCTATTAAGAAAGAGCTTGACTCCCACCATTAGAAGGGCTGCTCATTCAGTCTCTCTCCCTTCTCCCATTCTCATGTTGTCCTTTGTACCTCCCACATATCTTCTGTGTCTCCCATTAGCAATATCTGGACAAGTGTTTGTCTTCTGAATTACAGTCAAGTCCCTGAGCAGCCATGACTGTATTCAACTGTATTCAACTGTATTCCTCCTAGCACCTAGCACAAGGCTGGTTAAATGTTGCTCAATTGGTCAATTTAAATGGTTTAACCCCATTTCGAATATGAGAAGGGCATGGAATCTCCAAGAAGGAATGTTGCTCTTCCTTGTACCTGGGGAGCCCCCTGGCCTCAGGAGTTGGATATTTTGACATACCAGCTGTAGCCTGAGAGACCAGAGGAACAAGATGGCCGTGCCCCCAATCCACCTTAACTGTAATGGCGGCGGTATGCTGGTGATTGCAAGCAGGCTTAGATTTGTGGAACAGCTGTAAAATTTGCAAGGCTACCCACAAATTATACTTATTTGCAAAGGCAAATAAGTATCTCCTTTTCTTAAAAGAAAAAAAAAAAGTTTGCATACCCAAAGTGTTTTAGGTAAATGAAGACCTTAGTTTTCCCTAAAGGGCCTAACAAAGAATTTCAGTCCCTATTGTCAGAAATGTCTTTGTGGCAGGTCCCTAATCTTTCTTTTTCAAATTTCCTTCAAAGGATGGTTAAGGAGTCTTTAATTAACTATTAAAACGGGTGTTCTAACACGGAGGACAAGATTTAGAAAATCCCTTTAATTACTGGAACCAGATTTTCTCCTGATTTGTAAATACCAGTTTACTCCTCAACCAAATTAGGCTTTAATTAAACTGGGGGTAGGGGCTTGGGGGCCTGAGTACTGGGAAGTGCCTTAATTTGCATCAGCCCTAGTTTCAATGAAGTTGGTTTAAAGGTGGGGATGAGAGACTCTTACTGTTTATTGTTTAAACTGGAAAATCAGGCAAAATGGGATTTGCTTTCCATACAGGAACTCATGGAAATTAGACACACCCTTGCCACCTCCAATTTATTCAAATGCCATTGCTAGAGGATTACCATGGGGTCCCTCAGTGGTATGAGTTTATGAAGCAGCCCCGTGTTTCTTGCTTGCTTGCTTGCTTTTTTTCCTCTGTATACATTAATTAGGCAAAACGAGGCTTATGGTTCTAGTGACAAGGCAAGAAAAACCAGAGCTTGCTCGACACCTCCCTCAATATAATGTTTAACATTCAATATGGTGCACAGTTTGTTGAGAAAATAAGGTACATGTTTTGTCATTCCCCTTATGGATTTCAGTCAACACATGGAGGTGTTTGAAATGATCTGCTAATCCAGTTTCCTTTCCTTGAACCATCTGGTTCAAATTCTGTCTACCTGCTTGGAGTGCACCAGTCTCGTCTGCATGTACATATAAGGAAGTCACAACTCATTAACAGTTTAGGGAAAATCCCTGTGGAAATATACAACTTTACTATTGTGGTAGGTTTCCTCTTGGGAGAAAATTAGATAGGACTTTGATGTAAACCAAAGACACTTGAGGGTTTTGGGAAGACATGAGTGGTCCCGAAAAAAATTAAACCACTTTAAAAGCTTTTATTTTAAATGGGAATAAAGTTATTAGCTCACTCATACCACAGCTCAACTACCAGTGGTCATGTGAAGTGATGTGCCAAATGTGGTCTTACTAGTTTCATGATGGGCCCCTTGATCGAATTTTCGGAAGGAACATCCAGCAATAATAAAATTAATGGATAATTGGCTAAGTCAATAGACCTACTCAGTCTTCTTGTGGCCCATTTTGGAGGTTGGGAAATCTTAACACCCTCTTTTCCAGCGCCCTTGAATCTAGGAATGTCTATGTCACATGGATTTGGCCAATGAATTATAAGTCAAAACTTGTTGGGGGCTTCTGGGAAATATTGCTTTCCTGGTAAAAGGGAAAGATAGATCAGACCTACCGCCTCCTCTTTCTTAGACCCAAAAAGAAAGACTGAATGCAGACGCGATGTTTACAGTAGAGGCGATCATTTTACAACCATAAGAGGAAGTCTATAAACATTGCAGACATCAAACAGATTTTGTCAAGACACAAAACCAAAACCAGCAGCCGCTTCCCTCTAGATTTCTTTGCATTTAATCCACCTTGTTGATGACTTGAAGCTGAGTGCCGTCAATATAAATCCTACATACTTGCATGTGCCTTGAGAAAGGTCTTCCTAAGCTGAGTGACTCTGCCAACCTTCCCTCCTCCACTGGGGCCTCCAATGGCTTGGGATGTCTAGGTGAGCCTGGAAGGTAGCATCCAGGCCTGAGCACAGGGCCAATGATATAGTGTGGGTTGAAGGAAGAAGTCAAAGACCCAAGAAGAAAGACGAGAAATGATTCCCCAGTTTCCACTTTGCACATGAGGAAATGATGAAAGCAAATGTTGCCGTCTAATGATTTTGCACGATGTAAGTGAGATGAAAAGTCAGAACTCCATACAAGCATTTGCAGGTGCCCCCCCAACCCCCCCACCCTCATTCACTGATTCGCTGCATTTCTCTCTTCCCACGACCTTCCCCAGCACCTGGAATCTTCTCAGGAAGTCAGAGCCTTGCCATATTTGCTTATTTATCTCCGTGTTTATTTGTCATGGCTAAACTTTGATACTAGTCTACATCCCCTTCTCAATTCCTCCCACCTTTCCGTTTTTGAAAAGCGCTTCCCCTCAGCTCCCCGGGTCTCATCTTACACAAAGTTAGTTCAGAGGTACGTGCAAGTTTATAGTGTCTGACATTTTAGCCAGAAATGAAAATCTGTGGCGATGAGGAAATAAAAAGAGAACGCTTAAGAGCACACGCAGATGTTGCATTTCCTGATGTGGAAGAGGATATAATATCTAAAAAAAAAAAAAGCTGTCATAAACATTTTTACTTTTCCTGAGCTGGATTTTGCCTTTTTTTTTTTTTTTTTTAAGAGCGCTTCTCATTGACTCGATATATGGAATAAAATGGAAAATATGGCTACAAAAATCTGACTGTGTTCATTTTTTATTTTCCCCTAGAGGTGCGCTGCTTAAGGACAAAGAGACTTTTCTAAGAGGAGTTTTTCCCTGTGTCCTGGAAAAATCCCAGAGACAGACCCCCAATTCAGCAGGTCAAAGGCCCACTTGAGCAGAGGCGCTGCTAGGGCAGGAAATGGTGGATTTCCTCTTCAATAGGAATCCCTCCCAGAGCCCGGCAGGTTTGGGGGAGGGGAGGCAGCTGTTTTGACCACTCAAATTCAGAATTTAAATTGGGAGAGACTGCCCAGCGCTGAGATCCTGTCCCCAGGTCTGCGGAGATGGGAAAATGTGCCGCCTGGTTTTACAAACCCAAGTTAGCCCTGACAGAGATGCCAGGAGGGAAGCCCAGGTGGTTCTGTAGAGCCAGGGGTTGAATGCCCCAGAGACAGTGTTTCCCAAAATGCGTTTAGGTGTTGGGTAAGACCCTAAGATCCTAATTAGAGCTCCGCGAAATGAAGTTTCCTTGGCCAAAAAGAACTGGGGAAGCACCCACTTACCTCAACAAGTTTCTCCACTCTTGTGATTTTCTAAGAGAGGATTTAGTGTCCAGTGTCCCCCAAATGGACTTGATGGCAAACTTAACTGCTTCTGTTTTTCTTTTTTGGTGCAGTGGCGAAATATTCCTCAACAGTAGCAAACAGTTACTACAATGCAGGGAAATGCTTGGGGGCGGGATGGGGGAGAATCTGCTGCGGGGGATTCATTTTCCTCCCCCTTCTCACTCTTAACTGGCTACACAGTAATGACAGCTAACCGTATCTGGCCACTTGTACTTAACGTGTTCCTAATCCAGCTCTCCAGTGAAGAAGTAACCAAAGGACGACAGCGTTTAATATCTGAAGACTCTTCTAAAAGAACTTGGAGACTGAGTACATTGTTCTGCCTCTATTATTGGCAAAGCAAAGTTTACCTTTTTGAAGAAGGAGAAAGCTTCAGAGAACATGGCACTGTTTACACAGGCACAGGAAATTATTGGCAAAACTGCAGCTGTATTTTTCAGAGCCTCATGAATTACCCATTGCATTCATGTAGAAAGATGATCCCTTCCCCCTTTTTGTTTGGTCTCGAAACAGACCCTTGGCTAATTCCTTTGTTGGGAGAGAATGAATTTGAAAATGATTGTTCGTTTTTTAAAGAAGAAATTACTTTCTTCCTCTTCCTCTTCTTCTTCTTTTTTCTTTTGGCCAGCTGGGATGATCCATGATTAAGATCTCCATTCTTTTGAATAGCCCTAAAGCACTACATACGCTGACAGCTTGCAAATCAAAGTCTCAGCCCAGAACTTTCTTTTCTGAACTCCCAACCAATCTCTACAACCAGCCAGTGAGCAGCCATTCTAGGATGTCCCAGAGACACCACAAATTCACTGTTATTCCTGTTCGCCTCTTCCTGCATTTCTCTCCTGATGAACAGCCCTACTGTCCGTCTACTAACACGGAACGAAACCTGGGATTTGTCCCCCCGCATCCTACCCACTGACTTTCTGCATCCAAATGTCAATCAACTTCAAAATAGTTCTCAAAAATGTTGCCTCTTCTCCACCATCTGTCCCTTAGTTCAGCAAAGATGACCCTGGCATTGCTTACCATCCCTCAAGATGGGACTTTTCCAACTTCTCCTGTGTCCTCTATGACCCTGCGTCCTCCTCACATGTTCCTGGACAGTTACCCAAACTCCCCCTGTGGTTTCCATTGCTCTGCACTTTGCCTGCTGTTGCTGTTTCTTCAAACATGCCACCCCCTTTCCTTCTTTGCCCGATGAGCTCATACCCCAGATCTGAGGTCTGAGACCTCCATCAAATGCTTCTTTTTGCAGAGCCTTCCCGGAGCTCCCCAAGCAGAAATGGCCACTCTTACCTTTGTAGCAGTACTCATTCTTTCATCAAAATCCCTGATTTTTCCCTGGGCGTGAATATCATGAGAAGTAATACGTGCTTTCTGTTTTGGGGTGAACTGTCATGCAGCAAAAGCAAAGTGGTACAGCCTAGCACATAACAGGTGCTTCACAAAGGTTCAGTGAATAAGCCGGTTATGAATGCCTACCTGAGGGTATTTTATTTTCCTCTACAAGATGAAAGAAGATAATATTTTGTGACTGAGTTGCCTCCCTTAGAAGCTCACTAATGGAGAAGGAGGTCACTGGGGAAATACCAGGGGCTTAGTCGTTCTCTTCTTTGCCATCCCGGAATGGTCAGTGTGCAGATGGCAGTGGCCCGTCAGGTCAGCCAGGGCCCTTCCACATGGGCATATTTGATGCCCTGAACTCCAGTCTCAGAACCGTGACCAGATATCACCTGGCTGGCATCTCACCTCCATAGTCAGCTGAGCATCTGAGACCTTTTTTATAATGATCGAGTAAGTGTCAAATCATCTAGTACAAAGCCTGATACAGAGTATGTCCTCGCTGTGAGTTCTGTTGTCTTGCCATTTTTTAAAAGGCAAAAAATATGAAACTAATTTTTTTTTCTTGAAAATCTGTGCATAGGCTATGGGAAGACGATGGTTGCCAGTGTGCAGGATGTTTTGTGTGTATGTTCTTTTCTCTTCCTCAGGCAAACCCCTCTCCCTCCACACTGTTTCTCTTTCTCTTGCATCCCCAGTGCAAGATGTTGCTCCTGCCACGTCCCCTCTGCAGAAGTTCAAAGTTCTCTTGTTGTACAGAACCCTCCTTAATTCTGCTCTGCACGCACTCGGGCTATTTTCACTAAGTGACCTAAGAGCAGGTCTTCTCTTGGGGCGTCTGCATATCATTCCTGTTCTGGCCACTGCAGTCTGGCTGCTGTCCTAGCTATTCATACGACTCCTGCTAAAGTCAACTCTGACCTCCTGTTGGCTAAATTCAATGGGAAGTTTGGCCCTTATCAATTTTACTGCATCTGTTGCCATCAAAACTCTTTCAATTCACTCTCTGAAGCCCTACCTCCTCTTGGCCGCTGTGACATCACTCTGTCCTTGTTCTCTTCCTGCCCTTTGGACAGTATCTTCTCACATTTCCTCCCTTTTTCACCCTCTCTAAATATTGATACAAAATCTTACCCATTCTTTGAAACCCAGCTCAATTTCTACTTACTCCAAAAAAACCAAATCCCATTTCTATACTTAGTGATCGTAACTTAATTGTTCTAATATTACTATTATTCTATGTTAATATTATGATAATATTATTTCCAGATGGAATCAGTATTTTATCTCATTGTATTTATGAATGGCTATTTGTCTCGGGACTGAGGGATTCCCAAGGTGGCTGGGGAGTTGAGGTGGGCAGCTGGTTTACTCATCATTCCTTTCCAGCTATGGTCACATTTTCTGTACCAGACATTGCTCTCACTCATGATAACTCATTCTGTATTATTCAGTATAATTGAATGTGGGCATTTCAGTTCGATTCAGCAAAACCACGCTGAGCTGTCCACTGAGCGTGAGGCATCGTACCAGGCCTCGAGATGCACAAATGAGTGAGGCTCAATCCTTAGCCTCAAGGATTTCTTAGTTGGGCTGGAGCTAGTTTGGGTATGAACTACCTAAACTCCAAACTGACTTGGAAATTTAGCCTTGATGACTGCAATATGGCTGGTTTGGTGACCTTTGAAGGTTGGTTGAAGGGATAATTCACTATGTGGCCCCGTGTTACACAATTTGGAGCTATGGCGGCCTGAGTCTTTGAGGTGATTGTCTTCTGCTCATGTCAGTGAGATTGTTCAGGTGTGCGTTGTGTCCTAACATTTCCTGCTTCTTCATGGGCACAAGGCTGATTTTATTGGCCGGACTTCCACAGCTACTGGGTTTACCATTGTAGGAAGTTTGGAGAACGTGTCTTCAGATGTCTCTTTCCTGAGCAGCGGAAGAGAGTTTGGACTAGGTGAGATCTACAGCCCCTTTTGACCTTGAAACTCTGTGGTGGTATAAAAACAGCCCAGAGCCAAAGATCTGAGTCTGAGTCTCGGCCTCAGTATTCACATGCTGCCTGTTTGGCTTGTTAATCAGGAAGCGGGTTGCTAAGACAATATTTGAGAGGTAGATTCTACCGGATTAATGTGGAGGTGGGTAGAAGAAAGTATATTTTGAGGAGAACGGTGGCTACAGGGACACAAAAATAAATCTGGCTTAAGCCCCACTTTTTCCTGGAAGAGTTTTTATACTCTACGAACCTTCAGCTTAAGTAGCACACAGGCCTTTACAAAATACTCTGCACTTAGACCGTGAAGAACCTCTGACATAATGGTTTCTCTCTCTCTCCTCCCTCCCCCTCTCTCTCCTTCCCTTTCTCTTCCCCCATCACCTGTTTCATAAAATGATATGTATTTGGTTTGTAACGCCCAATGTATTTGAGGTTAGGGACCATGTCTTACACATTTTTGGGAAATGCCCCTTCTCTCCTAGTACCTAGCCCATGTTAGAGACACAGTATGGGCTTCAAAAGAACTTGATTGATTGTGTGAAAGTTTCCAAGGATTTTAACTTAAGCCTTCTGTGCTGGGAGGGCAAGGAATGCTCAAGGCCCTCTCTCCTCAGTACAGGTCCCTGAGGAAATTCTTACAGATAACTGGGGTGCTAGAGTTAGGTGATCACAGTGTAGCTTTTCCCAAAACTTGTGGACCACCAAATCCATTGCCACAGTGAACTGAGGTCTTTCGTGGTTGGTTTCCATGAAGAATAAACCAAGGACAGAAGATGATGACAGACTTTCTTTGGAGTACTAGTGGAGGCTAGCTTCCCATTCTCCCAGGGCAGCAAATACTTCGTGTCCCCAACACTGATTCCTACCTCTTGGTTCAGGTCCTGTAAACTCTTGGGTCCAAGGATGGCCACAGGAGTAATGGAAGCCTAGCTTTCCAAAATGTCATGCAAATGAGTGATGTGTAATTTTCCTGGAGAATGAGCCCATTGCTTTATGTTCTTGAAATTACTGAGAAATAGTACTTTATCCACATTTCTGCTACACAGGCTTTCTGGGGGATGATTTGTATGGGAACATGCACAGATCTTACAAGAGAGGGTGGGGGTAAGCAGGCCATTTGGCCTAGGGCCTGAAGCTCAAAAGGGGAGGTCAAACTTTGATTTAAAACAAAAAGACTTAATTTTTTTTAAAGAGCAGTTTTAGGTTCACAGCAAAAGTGAGAGGAAGGTACAGAGATTCTCCTGCTCCTGCACACATGCATAACCTCTCCCATTATCAACACCCCTCACCAGAGTGGTGCATTTGTTAGACATGATGAACCTACAGTGACACATCATTATCACCCAAAGCCCATAGTACATTAGGGTTCATCCTTAGAGTTGTACATTCTATGGGTTTGGACAAATGTATGTGTCCCCCACTCTGGTACCATACAGAGTATTTTCACTGCCCTAAATGTCCTTTGTGCTCTGCCTATTCACCCCCCTTTCCATTAATTCCTGGCAACTGTTCATCTCTTTACTGTCTCCAAGTTTTTGTTTTGTTTTGTTTTTCCTTTTCCAGAATGATTCCGGTTGGGGTCATATTGTTTGCAGCATTTTCAGATTGCCCTCTTTCACCTGGTAATAGGCATTTAAGTTTCCTTTACATATCTTTCCATGGCCAGGTAGCTCATTTCTTTTTATCACTGAATAATATTCCATTGTCCGTTTATACTGCTGTTTATTTATCACTTCACCCACCAAAGGAGAGCTTAGTTGCTTCCAAGTTTTGACAATTATGAACCAAACTGCCACAAATGTCTATGCCAGTTTTCCACGCAGCCATAAGCTTTTGATTCCTTTGTATAGAAACCAAAGATCGTGATTGCTGCATCATAGGATAAGAGAATTTTTAGTTTTGTAAGAAACTGCCAAATGGTGTGCCAGGGTGGCTGTACCATTTTGCATTCCCGCCAGCGATGAACGAGAGTTCCTGTGGCTCCACACCCTCACCAGCATTTGGTGTTGTCAGTGTTCTGCATTTTGGTCATTCTAATACATGTGTAGTGGCAGCTCATTGTCATTTTTATTTGCATTTCTCTGATGACATGTGATGGAGACCATCTTTTTATGTGCTTACTCGCCATCTGTGTATGTTCTTTGGTGAGGTGTCTGTTAAGGTCTTTGGCCCATTTTTAAATCAGGTTGTTTGTTTTCTTATTGTTGAATCCTAAGTGTTCCTTGTATATGTTGTGTAGCAGATCTTTTTTTTTTTTGACGTTTATTTATTTTTGAGACAGAGAGAGACAGAGCGTGAACAGGGGAGGGGCAGAGAGAGAGGGAGACACAGAATCTGAAACAGGCTCCAGGCTCTGAGCTGTCAGCACAGAGCCCGACGACGCGGGGCTCGAACTCACAGACCATGAGATCATGACCTGAGCCGAAGTTGGACGCTTAACTGACCGAGCCACCCAGTCTCCCCTAGCAGATCTTTATCAGATGGACCTTTTGGAAGCAATTTCTCCCAGTCTGTGGCTTGCCTTTTCGTTCTCTTGATCATGTCTTTCTCAGAGCAGAAATTGTTAATTTTAATGAAGTTCAGATTAGCAGCTCTCTCATAGATCATGCTTTTGGTGACATACCTAAAATGTCACCAACAAACTCAAGGTTGTCTCTATTTTCTCCTATGTTATTTTCTAGGAGTTTTATAGTTTTGCATTTAACGTCTATGTCTATGATCCATTTTGAGTTGATTTTTGTGAAGGATATAAGGTCTGTATCTGATTCATATTTTTTGCATGTAGATGTCTAGTTGTTCCTATTTTTTCTCCATTTTATTGTTTATACTTTTGATCTTTTTAGTGGCATACTTGTTCTTGCATGGAGTTGAGGTCGCAACACTATGCAAGATGAATAGTGATGATGAATCTACTTCATCATTTTGTCTCCCACCCCCACATTAGGTAAACAGCGTAGGAAGCCTGACTTAAGGTTAAGCGTCTTTCAAACTGGAAGCCCTGGGGTTTCAAGAACTTGGGCACTGTCTGGTTCCAGCAGTGAATTTGGAACAAAGATCTAGGAAAGCTTTTCTCCTTGAAGTAAGCCTGGAAAAGAAAAAGCTGGGAGAAACCTTGCCTGAAAGGCAAGCAACTCATACAATAGTAGGCCCAGAAAAATTAGATAGTAACATCCCAATCCTGTGGCCGGAAGGCTCTTAAACAGAGTTCTCTAGATTTCACAGCACCCTATCTTTGCACAATGAGAGATCTGCTTTTAACTTCCACTTTGAGCCAGAAATCCTTTCTTGCTGAAGAGGGATTGAGCTGCCGCCCCCTTTTCCCTTTGCTGCATAACACATTAAGACAGAAAGTGCTTAGTTGGGGAGCAGGAACTATAACATTATGCAGCCACTCCTGGGGTTAACAAGCAACAAAAACTAAGAAATGCATGTGAGTGGAAACTAGAGCCCCTAAGCAGGTGGTGTGCACCAGGCGTCACTGTCACGGTCAACTTGGGAAATACAGAAGGGGCTCCACATTGGACCGTTCCTATTTAGCACTGCTTAACACTAGGGAAACCACCCTGGTTAACACGAGGAAGGAGTTTGCTACTGGTTTTGCACTAAAGAGAAATTAAAACAGAAATCCTAAAACTGAGCCATTGCATCTCCTTTTCGTTTATATCAAATACACCCAAATCTACCGTACCCAAACTATACATAATTCTCATAGAGAGTGGGTTCTTTTGTTCCCAGCAAAATATTTGGTTGTCCTCCTAAAGTCCTGAGTTAATAAAGAACTTGGAGGTAATATTACCTTGTGTCTGATTTGGTCGATCTTCCAGGATGAGGAAAACCAACATCAGAATTCACATTGGGCTAATGTGGCTAATTAGCCATAATGTGGCTAATGTGGGCTAATGCAGAGTTAGCCCAGAGTTTTGAGATCATGGCTATTGTGTTGAATGTTTCGGTGAGCTCAAATCTTATTTTTCTCTATTACTACCTCTTTGAGTTTTAGTCCCTTTGGTTAGAGAGATAGGAGGGAGGAATTTTTTTTTTTCTGGTATAATTATTGAGTAGCATATTTTTCTAATAATAACAAGATTAAGAAATGGTTATTGAACATTTATTATAACTTTGGTACTGTTTTAATTGCTTTACATTTATTAAATCAGTGACTCCTCACCACCACATAAAAAAATATCGTGATTATCCCCGATTTACAGATGGAGAAACTGAGGTGCCAAGAAATTAAGACCTTGCCTGAGGTAACAGCTAGTAAGGAGCAAAGCTAGGATTCAAACATAGGCAATCAGTTGCCTTACTCATGCTGTGTTTTTCTTCAAAGTATTCAGTCTTCCAATAAGACTCTCTAGAATGTTGTAACGACGATTTTGGTCTTGGTCAGTTCTGTCACTGCTAGGTGAGTGGGCTCTCTTTTGTATCCTGATGAGCAAATGAGGAGAGTGGAGAGAAACCAGGGTCTTCTTCCCAATGTGTGCAAGCCTCTATTTAAATCCTAGGGCATCTGTGTTGGGCACCTAGTGTTGGATGAGTAAGGACAGAGAATCAATGTCTAGTGATCTGATTTATTTTCCCTTGTCCTATAAGGAATATTCCCAGGGCAAGATGATGTTTATGGTATGAAGGCAAAATGGAAATCAGAAAATGTGAATGTGGTCAAAGTCTGACAAGCAAAATTTGGTAGAATTGGAATTTCATTTTCTATTAAAAATAGATTACCTGAGATGAAACATTATTTGATATGATTTATGGAAAGACTCCTCCCGTACCCATGCTGACAACCCACCCTTTTCCACACAAACAAACGAGCACAACAGACATGAAGGCACATGGACACCGAAACAAGGAGCTAGCCCAAATCCCCCATTAATCTACCTAATAAGCTTTGAGGCTTAAGCAAATGCCCACCCTGTGGCGAAGCCAACCTTGCCACAACCTAAATAAGCCTGCTCTTCTGACGTTGATATGGCTCTCCAGGTGGCGAGTGGCAGCAGAATGCACCAAGCCCTATGGCCCAAAGGGTGGGCTTTCTAACTGGACTCTTGTCAAAGCACAGTAGAGCTGAGGACGGAATTGGTGGGGGACTCAGGCTGACACTGACTTGATGTTTTTCTGGAATCCGAGGGAAGTTCTGAGACTTTTGATCCTGGCCAGGGATATTTCCACAGAGCCGGAAACCAACTCCACCCCCCGCTTCCCCCCACCTCCTGTCCCCCCTGCCCCCAACTCTTCCTCACTTCCCTTCACTCCCAGTAGAATACCATAGCAAGATTAGAAGCAGATTGTGTGACAGCAAAATGACGAAACCATTTTTCACAAAGGACAATTTCAAAAAAAAAAAATGAAGACTGCATTGCTTGAAATAATTGTTACATTAAAGTGTATTTTGAATTTAGTATTGACTGTTGCTCGGAAAAACTGCAGTTATGAGTATGCACTTGGGAGAGAAGGTGAAACACATTTAAGGATGATGATCTCTTCCTTTTGTAGACTCTATGACCTAATGAGTGTGTTCCCATGCATCGTCTCATGTAATCCTCACAAGTGACCTGTGAGGTAGGTAGGACTCATCACTATTCCACAGGCTATCGTTCACTATGATCACCATTTCACAGACAGAAATCTCAGAGGCTGTGACCTTACTAGGGTCCAAAACCTGTAAATGGAGCCTCAAATTCAGATCCATTGCTGTAGTAGCCTGATCTTCCCTACATAGAGCCTTGATGAAGCGCACTGTCGTACAGGTGGTGTTTTTCTAGCTGCTTCCTAAAATTCTTTACACCCCAGAGAAGTCAAAGACCTGTCCTATTGTAGTTTACAGTGTCAGAGGCTTCTTTTGTCATAGAATTTTCGGTTGGGGGGGGTGATGGCTGAGCAGGAGAGCTTTATTTGCCACATTGAATGCTAACCACCGCCTGCCCCTCCGTCCCCCACCACCCCCCCCCCCCGTCCCCCACCACCCACTCCCCAGTAATCTTTGGCTAGCAAAATTGGAGTAGAAGTAGTTCTCGATTCATAGTAACATCGCACTCTTAAGCCAGGAACTTGAATAATGGAAGTGAATTAGGTGATTCAATTATACTATTCAGTTAAACGTCAGTAATTATAGTCATCTTTGTCCTTTGTAATCTTCTTAACCTTGTGGTATTTCCTAACTCTGACATTCTTGGTGTGATTATATCTATCAGCTGGGATGATGACTAATTCCTCTGAGCTATTTTCTGTCTGCTTGTTCTTATTTGTAATGGGGAACTATCTCTTTGTAAATCTGTACCAAAAAGACCAATAATTATTATCACTTTTATAAATGTAGCTTAACGCAGTACCTGGGACATAGCGCCCAATACATGGTGGTTATGATAATGAAAAAAATCAAGGTTTGCCCAGGAACCTGCTGAGTGGGTGATTTTTGAAGCCCGACTGTCACAGAACTTGGGAAATCTGGTAAGTGTTTCCAAAGTGGCTACATGAGAAATCCAAGGAAAAGCAGTCAAACCAATGCTTTGCCATACCATCGTTTTGACCATTCCAGATGGCTCTGCTCACTTTAGCTCCTCTCAACTTCAGGTCAGAGAACATTCCCCAGAGACCTGCTCCGCCCTCTTGGTCCTAAGCCATCAGGACCAAACTTGACAGAAAGTCAAACATCTGATTCCTATGTGCAGGTTAAGGAGTGGAGTCAGTCTTGAGTGCCTAATAAGCTGGAAGCTTCCAACTCCCACTGTGTGTGTCCAGTTTCCTGCATCCTGTCACTACCTGGAGATTCCTGTAGCTGTACCTTTTTCATCAGAGTAGACAATGATCGGCACAGTTGCATTTTAAGTGCAGGTCAGTGGGATCACTCCCCCAAGGGTACAAAAAATAAGGGGTGCCTTTTCCAAGTTCTAAACAATTGATTTTTTAGTAATTTATGCAGATGAGCATATGTTTATTATTGTCCTTTAATACACATGGTTTGATACAGTTGTGTAATACACATTTTAATATTACTGTCTTGAAAAAAAATTTTTTTTAATGTTTATTTATCTTTGAGAGAGAGGGCTAGGGGCAGAGAGAGAGGGAGACACAGAATCTGAAGCAGGCTCCAGGCTCTGAGCTCTCAGCACAGAGCCCCACGTGGGGCTTGAACCCACGAGCCATGAGATCATGACCTGAGCTGAAGTCAGACGCTCAACCGACTGAGCCACCCAGGCGCCCCTAATATTATTGTCTTTTAATTACACATTTCACAAAAACATGGACTTTAGTTCTGTGGACACCCCTCATTATACAGTTGGACCTCAACCCAGGTGGAAACAGATGTTTGTTTCCTAAATTCATAACAATTCAAAATCATTTGAGCTGGGTGTAGGGCATAAGTTAGAGGGTCCAACCCCTGTGATACCAGCTATTGCTGCATTTATTTATTTATTTTTCAGATGTCGCTGCATTTAAACAGTAGATTCAAAATAAAAAATGATGGCATAATGATTGCAAACGTGAAAGAACAAGATCACGTGGAGCTTCTGTGTTTATAATTTTAAAATGTTTAAAAAAAATTTTTTTTTTAAATGTTTATTCATTTTTGAGACAGAGACAGAGCATGAATGGGGGAAGGTCAGAGAGAGAGGGAGACACAGAATCTGAAACAGGCTCCAGGCTCTGAGCTGTCAGCACAGAGCCCAATGCGGGGCTTGAACTCACAGACCGCGAGATCATGACCTGAGCCGAAGTCGGCCGCTTAACCGACTGAGCCACCCAGGCGCCCCTCTGTGTTTATAATTTTAAACAGCGAAGCCGAGTGCAAACTGTGAGATTCATTACTGTAATAGACTGTAATAGACCAATATGTACTTATGAGTTACTCTGTTTCCAGAAAATATGCTAATGTAAATTAGAAAGTATTAATATTCATGTTTCTCTTTTATATACTTTAGCGTATTTTATTATGATGACTTTTTACAGGCACAATTATACACAGGAAGTTCAATAAAAGAACACTTTCACTATCTTTATTCCTTTTCTGGCCATTGTTATTTTTAGGTTAATTTCGTGATTACTACTAAAAATAGCTTTTTAGGGGTGCCTGGGCTGGTTAAGCGTTCAACTCTTGATTTTGGCTCGGGTCATCATCTCGAGTTTCATGAGTTTGAGCCCCACATCGAACTCTGCCATGACGACATGGAACTTGCTTTGGATTCAGGGTCTCCTTCTCTCTCTGCCCCTCCCCTGCTCGGGCTCTCTCTCAAAAATAAATAAACATTAAAAAAATAAAAATTAATAAAAATAATTTTTTGGTGTTGAGGGGAGCAAGGGTGTTAAAAATGATCTCCTCGCTGTGTCACATACTCTACCTAGAGCATGGAGTCTGAGTTCACTGTGCTTCTTGGACACTATGATTTGAATTATAGGCCATCCTTTCCACCCAGAGGACCCCTCCTGTCCTCTATCTTACTTGGTCTTTCTATTCCTAGTTTGTGTCTCTGCTGAGATACCAGCACGCCTTGCATCAGACCCACCAGGGTTTTGACACCTGAAACGTCAGACGACAGCATCTCCCTTGTAGCAAACGTCCAGGTGAAAAGAAAATTCCAGTTAATCATCCAGATCTTTTGTTTCCTTGAAGGCAGGCGTCTGGTTGATTGAACACTTTTATCAGTGTAATGACATGGTCACCGTCAGCACGGGACACTTTCATCTTTCAAATCTATCGGGGGCAGCAGTCAGGCAGGTGTCATGGTCATTGGTGGATATGGCTAGGCATTGTTGGCAAAAATGAGTCTCTGCACTGAATGGGCCTCTCATCTGCCATGACCACAGCATCCTATTTCCATTTTGTTTTGCCACTACTGTGTGGTTTCAAGGGTGACTTGGTTATAACTGGTGCCCCATGTGGCCCAGTCTTGGGGTGGTTTAAAGAAATAGTTGTTTCACAGACAGAGAAACCTAACAACGCGTTCCTTTTGAACGGATGCCTGGAGAAACTACAAAAGGACAGAAGAAAACACACGCTGTATGTAGGCCAAATGCTCTTCAAAGTCTAATGCTCTCATTTCCGTCACCTGGGTGCTTTGCAGACAGGGACGGTTCCTTCATCTCTCTCTCTGTCTCTCCTCACTCTTACTCCTAACCAAAAAGAAACAAAACAAAACAAAACAAAACAAAACAAAACAAAACAAAGCCCTTATCACCAGGAAGCAAAAACTCTTGCCCACCCAGCTGGTCCAGCCCTTTTCTTCTCCGTTTGTTTCCTGGCTTTTCCATGACTTCTCTCCCGTCCTCTATTCATGTCCCTCTTTCTGTATCACAAATGCACAGAGCTGGATGAGCAAAGACCACTTCCTCTTAAGCCTAGAGGGAAGGAGGAAATGCTGTGAACATACACATAAATGGCTTTGTCTCATAAGGCTTCCTAGGTGTGCTGCTATCAGAATGACACCTAAGGGCCTATTATATTTGATATAGTGCTATGCAAACAATATAGTTACCTTCTGCCCCCTGGCACTTGTCTCATACCCGAGGGGAGAGCTCCAGTTTGGGTATCTCGTACTACTGATCAGAAACCATCAAAAGACCCGGGGAAGTATAAGGTTTGAGACGGATGGTAGACTGAGATGCCTTAACAAGTCATTTGATTCAAGCCTAGCTCATCCTCAAGTCATTCCCACTTAATGATTGCTCAGAGGCCTGTGCATGGTTGTTTGTTGGTCTCAACTAGTCATTGGTGGCCAGCTGTCCATGACCAACGGCCCCATTGTTTGACCGGGAAGTGCTGTCTGTTGAGCTGTGTCAGATCTCCTTTTGTATTCCTCTTCTGAATATGAGCTCAGGTATTACAGGGTGTTGGGGTCGGGGCGGGGGAGAAGTTTGGGAGAGGAAAGGACATTTCGAAAGGTGAAATTACTGTTGGCTATCGCTTGTTTTTTGCCCCAGGGGACCAGAAAAACAAGCTCAGCCAGTGTCAAACTCCAACAAGTGTGTGAAGCTGCATGTTAATGGCTCAGGCTGAGTGTAATAAATTGCCATGACTGGGGCCTTGCCAGGTTGTTGTCGATTCTGAGGGAAAGTGGCATTTTCATAGGCTCCTGGTTATTCTGAGCTGGAGAACTTTTCAAACATGCTAAGGAAATATACAACTGCACTTTCCGCAAGGCTAACCTTTCCAGAAGGGTGTCCAGTGTCATGTCTGGAGACGTTTAATCTTAGCTGCTGTGATGGCTTTTTGATCAGTGAACTTTTTCTGTTTCCTTTTCTCCAATTTCACGACCCAGTTTACTAGTTCACTTCCTATTGTACATCCACGCTGTCAAAAGCAGTTTCAGATGACTGGCATTTTGTCTTGATCAAAGCTAAGGAGAATTTTATGTTTGCTGTTTCCTGGTTGCAAGTCAATGGGGTAATTTCTTAGGAGATAATAGAGAAGTGGCCAGAAATACAAGTCTTTCCTTACTTGGAGATCAGGAACCAAACTCTGTGGACCTCAGGAGGTCCCAATGTGGAAATTATTAAAGGAATATGAATTTGAACATAAAACCCAAGACAAACCAACACAACTTATTCCAGAGTTAGCATAGCCTTTCTGAAAGCAGAGCATCACCTCCTAACTTACTTCAGTACAAATCAAATAAAACGTAGAGTACATTTTCCCATCATTTCCCTACTTTAATTTTTTCCACAGTCAGCGACCGGCAAGTGCCTTTCTGATCTCTGAGTTGGAGGGACCCCGGGGGCTGCAGTCACGCTGCCCTCCTTCTCGCAAGAAAATCTCCCAGGTCAATAACCTTTTATTTCTGACCTTTTAACCAGCGCTAGTGGGCCATGAAAACCTAAATGCCATTTCTTTCAGGTTCCTGGGAAGCTTCAAGTCTCTTGAATCCAATTCTCTAGGGGAGTTTACCCCGTCTGCTCAGGTCATTGATCCTGGAATAACAGCCTCAAGTCATTTGTGCCAATCCTTCCTCGAGGGGAGGGCAGCGCCTGCTCGACAGGGGGAGGATGATGTCATTAGACAGCTGTAGTCCTCCCCAAAGCCAGGAAGCTGTCATTTCTAAGGTCAGGGAGACTCGGATAAGCATTAGGAACAGGGATGTGGACTGTTCTCATGGCGGAGAAGTTTGAAAGACTAATCGATATGGGGCGTTGCTGCTTACTCTGACGCTTGCTGAAGAACCTGTGGGTAAAATGGGTCTTGAAATAAAGCAGGCGGTACCCATGTTCACATGTGCTTCTGATGCTCATGTGTTTGGACCTTGAAAGTATTTGGATGGAAACCTCAGGGGCTACGACGGTTGGTTGAGATTGTATGAAATATTTGCAACAACTGGAAGCTTCAGCACAGGTCTGGCCTGTAAAGCAACAATATGGCCCAGAGCTGGGGGACTGGGCCACTGAAGGCCTATCGTAAGTGGGAGGTCATTTCTAGCAGACTTGACTAAAATGACCGGTCATGTCATTTCTAGAGAGTTCGTATCCTTTTGCAATCAAGAAGTTGATATTCTACGTTAGCAATTTCCAAGAACTTGATTGGGAGTCAACATTCCTGAATTCTAGCCCAGGCCCCGTTGGTAGATCAGATCAGCTGTCTGATCTTGCACTCTGAAATTTCTGTCACAATTTCTGAACCTGTGCAATGGGAACACTATCACCTGCTGGCATCTGCGTGTCTATTCCATAGGGTTGTTGTACCAACAATAGATGTGAAATGCCTTGGAAATAACAAAAGCAATTGTGCCTGTCATGGCCTTAGAATTTATTCAAATTTTTCTTGTCGACATCCTGGGGAAATGAGTCTCAAAGGAAGGCCACTCACCATAGAACGGGTGCCTCTTCACCCCTGCTTGCTTTTTTTTGGAGGAGACGTGGCAGGGTTTAAGCTTGTGTCTTTCAAACTTAAGTATGCACTCGATACAGAACGTCTCTTTAAACTTTTATTTACCGAGAACCGTTACCTTTGAAAATGTAGGAGAGTGTGCAGCTGAATGACCGAAAAATAAGCGCATCAGTGTAAACGTTATAATCTAACAGCAGTTAGCTCTGTGTTTACAGCTTCGATCACCCTTTATTGTATTCCACGACAGGATATGGAATGAACAGTTGAGATTTTATGAAAACCTGAGGTGAATTGTTCATCTTCCTTACCGCATCCTGGCTGTCCTGCTGTGCGGGATGTGACTTACGCTCCTCGCTTCCATTTTATAAACATAACAGCACTGGAAAATTATTCAGCAAGGACAGTGTGAGTGGCAGAGCGGTGATTTGACTTGAATCACTGCTGGGCTTGGCAAATGAATCTTGGCCTGCGTGGTAGGTAGGTTCAAATTTAGTCAATGATTTGTGGCTCTCAACAGGTGATGGGTTATCTTTAATTTGATCAGATGGTTAAACCTGATTTCATTACAGAACGGGATCCTTGGATTCCCTTAACTCTTTGCCTCGGACTTCCCTCCTATGCCAAACAAAATAGTCCCTTTGTTGTTGAAAGGGCTGGTAAATGATGTAAATGACATTGCGGCCATATATATATACATATGCATATATATGTATATGTATATATATATATGCATATATATGCATATATATATAACCTCAATTGGAATATATATACATATATATGCATATATATATACATATATATACACATATATATATGCATATATATGTATATATATTCCAATTGAGGTTATATATTTCATTAAATTTCCTAATAACCCCTTAAAATAAATTCATATTTAAATATACCCATGATGCACGAATACACTCTAGTTGTAAATACACTCTAGTTGCAAAACCCCCAAATGATACAGGAAAATCAAACCCTCCGGCCAAATTGTGCCATTGCCCTCTCTCCAATGAGCCAGACTGCTTTTCCCCTTTTTCTCTACACAGTTACATTTACATGTTCCCATAGGAAAATCATTTTGTTTTTGTTTGGTATATGTGTGTACATACACAAATGGGGTTACATTTGTTCAGTAACTTGCTCCCCCCACCCCCTTAATATGTTTTAGACATTGTCCCAAGTCACTACATGAAAATCTACATTGTTCTTTTAAACTACTGGATAGTATTCTAAAATATGGGTGTATAACAGTTTATTGTAATTAGACTACTTGCGATTTTTCAAACATTAGAAACAATACTACATCTTGCCATTTGCGACGACACGGATGAAGCTGGAAGGTATTATGCTAAGCGAAACAATCAGAGAAGACAAACACCATACGATTTCACTCATATGTGGAATTTAAGAAACAAAACAAATAAACGTAGGGGAAAGATAAAAAAAAAGGGAGGCAAACCAAGAAACAGACTCTTAACTGCAGAAAACAAACTGATGGTTAGTGGAGGGAAGGTGGGTAGGGGAATGGGTTACAGAGACGATGGGGATTAAGGAGGGCACTTTTGAGAAGGACCTGGTGTGGTATTGGAAGTGTTGAATCACTAAGTTCTATGCCTGAAACTAAGAGTACGTCGTACGCTAGCTAACACGCATTTAAATAAAAACTTGGGGAAAAAACCCACAATGCTACAGTGAATATTCTAATACATGCCAAATTTAGAAGTGGAATTTTTGGACAGAAGGATATGAAGGATATAAAGAGACCAAGGGAAAGGTAGTAGTAAGTTACATGTTTGCTGGGCTGGTGACTGTCTATTTATTTTGTTTCTGATGCCAGAGATTCTGCTTTCGTTTCTGTTTTCATAATCCTCTCCTTCTGCAGCCCCTTTGGGGCTATACTTGTGTTCATCTGCCCCTGAAGGATAGGTCACTACTCAAAGTCAATTCCAGGAGAATATGGGTTATAGGAGCTTGGACACCCTTAACAGTAAAGACACCCAACAACAGAGCTACCAAAGGAACAGCTTGGAGAGTGCTTTGCTCTCTCTGTTCTGAGTTGGCAGAGGTGGCTGGGGCCAAGGCAGGGGTGGGACCAGGTCAGGGGTTATTCCTCCCAGGAGCCAATGAGGCCTAAGTGATGGCAGGCAGGGCTGTACTTCCTGGCTCCTGGGAGGCATGGAGACTCTACTCAGAGCACAGTTCTTTGTTTTGTTTTTGTTTTTTTCTTTTTAAATTAAGTTATAATCGACATGTAACATTATATGAGTTTCAGGTGTGCACCGTAAGGATTCGATATTTGTACATACTGTGAAATGATCACGGTAAGTGTAGTTTAGTCCACATCCAACACCACACATAGTTAACAAACTTCCTTTATTCTCTCGACGGGAACTTTTAAGATCTACTGTCGTAGCAACTTTCAAAATTGCAATAGAGATTTATTAACTAGGGCCACCATGCTGTGATTACATCCCTAAGGCTTGTTTATTTTAATAACTGGAAGCTTGTACCTTTTGACCCTCTTCACCCCTTTTGTCCTCTCCCCATCCCCAGATGGGCGACTACCGATCCGTTCTCTACATCCATGAGTGCAGTTTATGGTTTGTTTGTTTGTTCGTTTTTTAAGATTCCACATGTAAGTGAGAGAGGACCTTTTCAATGGCCTGTGTGCCAGTGGGAATGACACCCAAGTCTCCTGAGCAACAGCCAAGTGGTGGGCAACACGGTCACAGGCATCCTCTCTAGGAAGAAAGGAATCCTATGCTAAGGAATGTTCCTCCTCCTCCCCTTTCCAATTGACTCCTGAACTTATTTGTACTTCTGATAAGAACATTTTGGATAATATCGTAGGTCAGGGCATTTTTGTTTTTTTGTTTTTAGAGAGAAAGAGAGCGTGGGTAAGTGGCAGAAAGGGGCACAGGAAGAGAGAGAGAGACAGTGACAGAGACAGAGAAAGAGGGAGAATTCTTAACAGGCTCCAGACTCAGCACAGAGCCTGACGCAGGGCTCCATCCCACAACCCTGGGATCATGACCTGAGCTGAAATCAAGAGTTGGGTTCTCAACTGACTGAGCCGCTCAGGCTCAGCCCCATCCATCTTTTTAAATAGAGGGATCACTACATAACAGAGAGAAATCTGGATTTACACTCAGAGTGTGAACTGGTTTTTGTTTGTTTGTTTGTTTTAAATTCAAGTTAGTTAACATACAGTGTAGTATTCGTTTCAGGAGTGGAATTCAGTGATTCATCACTTACATGCAACAGCCAGTGCTCATCCCAGCAAGTGCCCTCCTTAACGCTCATGAACTCTTAACATTGATCATAATTATACTCCTGTACACTCTTGCCTCACTTGGTCTTCTGAGAGAGAATTTTTTTTTGCCCGCATAGAATATCTGCCCCAAATCCCCGACTCTTTCTTTAGCATGATGATCTGGGGTGTATTAACCCTAGGAAAACCTGAAGGTCTCCATGCTATAAACTCAAGGGAAGGAGAGACTAATTCTGGTCCAAGTAGCAGATGAATTCCTTTGGAGAAAAAAGGTGATTTTTTTGAGCTATAATATCTCTCTCTCTCTTTTTTTTTTTTTAAGTTTATTTATTTTGAGAGAGAGGGAGAACGACGGAGACAGAGAGAGCACGTAAGTGGGGTAAGGGCAGAAACAGAGGATCCCAAGCAGACTCCACACGGTCAGCACAGAGCCTGACATGGGGCTTGAACTCACCAACTGTGAGATCATGACCTGAGCTGAAATTAAGAGTCGGATGCTCAACCAATTGAGCCACCCCCTGCTTCATGCGCTATAATATCTTGATAAAATATTCCTCCAGTCCAACTCTCTTGGCTATGATTATGCTTACCAAGTAAGCATCTGCTATTATTTTGTTTTCCCTGATGAGGACAAAAGGTTCTAAGAGGTTGACATGCGAAGTCTGGTCATCTTGACCGTTCTATTTATCCCTAAATGAAGAGACCAGAATTTTGGATTTCTGGCTAATCTCTTGGGATCTTGCTAAATAGGACATGGAGAGCATCCAGAGCAAAGGAGGGGAGGAAGAATACGTTTTAGACGACTGTGCTTTTCTCCTTGACCTCAAGCATAGAAGACTCCATGACTGGAGTCTTCCTGGTCTTGAGGAGAAGACTAGGCCATCAGTGGGGCTGCTGGCTGCTCTGCTCCCGGGAGGGCTGCTGGCCACTGTGATTCTACGCCCTGGACTCGGAGGGCGACCCTGCATTCATCCACCAGCTCGTGCTCTAGTTTCTTCTGTTTTTTGAATTTATTTCCATTCCTTTCCACCCACCATTTTGACTCCCTTTGACCTCTTGCCATTCTCAGAGAACCTGAATAATCACATGTAAAAATAAAATCTCTGCAAGGTTCCTGCCCATGGGGACGCCACATTTAGACGCGGAGGCTGTGAATGACGGATGGCTATAGGCCATTTTAAGGGCCACAGCATCCACTGTTCATTTGTAAAAACTTACTCTCCTGCCAGTTTCCTGCCAGAACTGATGTAAATCAATGTGTCAGTTTCTTGACTAAAATAACTTTTTTCCCCTCTGCAAAAACAGGTTTTCAGATAGAGTTAGCCTGACCCTCACTGTGCCCCTGGGGAGGTGTAATAGCTCTGTGCCCTCTGACACTGCAGAAAGAGTGTGCTCCTGCACCCAGCCACAGCTCCTCCTGGATTCCAGGCTTCACCGGGTCCAGGACTGAGTGCAGCAGGGACCCAGGTAGCCAGAGCTGACAGCCTCTGGGAGCACACTTTCCAGAAGTGCGTGGAAACTTTGCATCCAGGTAGAAGGGCTCCAGCTACACATAGTGGAAAAGGCCAGGGCCTGGCCAGGGTGATCCAGCTTCCTTTTTTATTTTATTTTATTCATTTATTTTTGAGATAGAGAACAAGTGTGAGAGGGGCAGAGAGAGAGGGAGAGAGAATCCCAAGCAGATTCCATGCTCTGTGTAGAGCCTGAGCCTGAGAGGTCACAACCTGAGTCGATACCAAGAGTTGGGTGCTTAACTAACTGAGCCACCGAGGTGCCCCAAGAGTGATCCAACTTCTTTTTCAAAAATTTTTTAATGTTTATTTTATTTTTGAGAGAGAGAGAGAGCGCGCGCGAATGGGGGAGGTGCAGAGAGAGAGGGAGACACAGAATCCAAAGCAGGCTCCAGGCTCTGAGCTGTCAGCACAGAGCCTGATGCAGGGCTTGAACTCACAGACCATGAGATCATGACTTGAGCTGAAGTCGGACACTTCACTCACTGAGCCACCCCAGGCGCCCTGGGTGATCCAACTCCTTATACCACACTCCATACATTCCCCTAACATGCAAACACACACACACACACACACACACACACACACACACACACACAAACTCACACACACACTCTTCTCTAAATAGGACTCAAGCCCACATTTAGGCTGGTGTCTTACAAAATAAAGCAACTTTGCAATTTCCCTTCTATAACCTAGCTAAGCTTTTATAATCCTGACTCCTTCTAGGTTCAGGGAATAGACATAGGCTGGAGTTCATCTTCTTAGCTGAGCTATTGAGTTATTAAAGATCTCCCTAACAGATGCCTATGTCAAGTCACGTTCACAGAAATTATGTATTTTTTTTTTTCCGTATGAGACCAAAAATGTGCTGGTCTGATTTAATTCCTTTCCTTCTCTCTCATTTATGACTTAGTTTTATCACGAAACCAAAAAGGTGGGGGGGGGGGGGGCAGGGCCGCATTTGATCTTTCAGTTGACCATTTCTTTGCAATTCTTTTAAGCCGTAACAATTTTCCATTAACTCATCTTTACCAAGATAAATGAAGGTGAAAACAAGCCTATGGGGTGAGTAGTCTGGGAGGTGAGGGCTGGGAGGAGAGAGAGCTGGAAATGAACAATGCTGAACACGTGAGGGACCTATGCCCCTTGTCTCAGATTTAACAGCCATTTGCCACGATTTACAATCCAAGGTACCATTCCTTGCCTCTTCTATCCCCAAGACGTGAAGAACGGAAAGAACAAAAATGTCATGTATTTCTTACATTGATGACTTATGGGTTTTTAAGGAGGTTCTCTTGGACATCAGAGCAAGTTGCCCTTGACAGATGACTCTGCTACTGTGTTTGATTTCAAGTTCCCACCAAGGAGTGCCAAACAAAATCGGTTATGTTTTAAATTGTCCTATAATTTTTGCCCCTTCTCTCTACTCTGCTGTGCCCCCAACCAACAAATAAATCACGCCAAGTTCTTTTAACCACATGCTTTAAAATGAAACAAGCACAAGGGACATTTTTCAAGCTGACATCTGGACCCATTGTTCAGGAAGAACTTTACCAGGTAATGTTCAATTTCTCATGACAAATCACAGCATCCAGTCCATCTGGGAGAGCATTCTAGGGTGATTCGGGGAGGCTGCAGGGCTTCCTTCTGCATCTGATATAGACAAACGACCTGTGCTGACACAGAGGGCTTTTAAGACTATCTAGTCACCCACTGAGCAAATTGAATCATCAAGCATGGATGCTGCCTCCACCAGATGGTCCAGGTCCAGATGATGCAGCTTATAGAAATAGCCTTCTGAACCCAAGGCGATTGAAGATGAAAAGAGAAAAAGAAAAGACAAACTTTGAAACTCAGCCTCAGTTCTTTCTCTCTTGAAGTTCTCCATTAGTCAATCCAAGGAGAGTATGTTCTGGAGAAACATATTCTCATGTCTGAAAGTCATGGAAGATAGTTAATCAGGAAGTCATTGCTTTTCTTTCTTTCACTCTTTCTTTCCTTTTCTCCCTCCTCCCCTTCCCTTTGTTCTCTCTTTTCCCCTTTCCCTCCCTCCTTCCTTCCCTCCCTTTCTTCTCCCTCCCTCCCCTCCTCCCCTCCCTTCTCTCCTTCCTTCCTTCCTCCCTCCTTCCCTTCTACCCTCCCTTCTCTCCTTCCTTCCTTTCTCCCTCCCTCCTTCCTTCCTTCCTCTCTCCCTCCCCCCTTTGTCTCTGTCTCTCTCATTCTTCTATTTCAGGACTTAAGATAGTTCTGGGCTCACAGAAGTTATGACATGGATACTTTGTGATCTTGCTTGGTTCGATGGTTGAGAACACCAGAGTCAACAGGGGACGAGTGCCCTACTTGAATAGTAGCTATAGCAGGAGGCTCTAAAGGATGTTACCCTGTGTTCTCTGCACAAGAAGAAGAAACCAGAGGGTGGGAGGAAAATTCCCAAAGAACAATCTTAGCTTCTTGCCATGAGTGGAGGGAGACAAAACCCGCTGAGAAATGAGCTATCAAAGGGGAACCTCAAAAGCCAGATTCCTGGGCAGAGAAGTCCTTACGCCCCAAATGGGAAGTTTTGAAGGGAAATTATGGACATGGCCTATGAGGAGAAGCTATTTTTGAACACAGAATTTATTAAAAAAATTTCTTATTGTTTGCTTATTTTTTTTTTTTTAATTTTAAAAAAAAAATTTTTTTTTTCAACGTTTTTTATTTATTTTTGGGACAGAGAGAGACAGAGCATGAAGGGGGGGAGGGGCAGAGAGAGAGGGAGACACAGAATCGGAAACAGGCTCCAGGCTCCGAGCCATCAGCCCAGAGCCTGACGTGGGGCTCGAACTCACGGACCGCGAGATCGTGACCTGGCTGAAGTCGGACGCTTAACCGACTGCGCCACCCAGGCGCCCCTTGTTTGCTTATTTTTGAGAGAAAGGCAGAGCATGAGCAGGGGAGGGACAGAGAGAGAGGGAGACATAGAGTCCAAAGCAGGCTCTGTGCTGACAGAATAGCAGCCTATTCAACCATGAGATCATGACCTGAGCCAAAGTTGGCCGCTTAACCGACTGAGCCATCCAGGCACCCCTGAACACAGAATTTATAACCAGATCTCAGTTTTGTTCCTGTTTGGAGTATATTACCCACAGGGCCTTGTGTCTGATGATGACAATAGAATTTTAAAAATTCTTCTGAAACGAATCAGTTGGCTAACATCTGGCAGGTCATGGGCACATGTGACTAGAAGTGAGGAAAATGTGTTGATGTGACTCATGGTTTTGTGGAGTGAAGAGAGGGTCTCAACCTCATTCCTAGCTTTCCCTTCCTCTGTAGGCAAAGAGTTCAATGTTTCATGTTTTAGAAGCACAAAGAACATGTGATAACACTCGCATGTTTATATTGATTTCTTGGCTTCGAGAAAAGGGTTTCTTGCTATCAAGAGCTTGGCTTTCTTAGGGGTCTCTGAAAAAAAAAAAAAACCAACAAAGAGAAAATGCTTGTGGTGTTTTGAAACTTTTATCATGGAAAGTTCCAAAAACATACACACATAAAGAGAGCATTGTCTACTGGCCCCATCCTCCCATCACGAGGCATCAGCAATTATCAATTCAAGCCTGAGTGTGCTTCCTTAATTCTCCACCCTTTCCCCTGCCCCCAACAGGACTTTCTTGACCAAGATCCCAGGCGTCATATTTTTTCACTGGTAACTACTTCGAACCTTATCTCTGAGAGCTATGGACTCTTCCTCTCTTTCTTAAACGTAACCGCAATATCATTATCACACCTAAAAAATCCTAACAATAATTCTTTAATGTCATCCAAATTTCATGACCTTTTGCGTTTGATTGGTTTGAGAACCTTCCGGCTGGTGGGAAGGGGCTCTCAGGCAGGTCACTGGGCACCATGTTAATGCTTCTATTATGTGGTGTGATGTCCACAGGTATAATTAGGCCTGTGGCCTTCTCAGCCCCAGGCAGCCACTAACGAAAATGCAGGGCAACAGCTAAAGGAAAAAAAAAAAAAAAAAAAAAAAAAAAAATCTCTGATTTAGCAATTCCCCTCAGGCGCTCTCTTTTCCTCCTGGTTGTTATCCCACAACCAGTTACCATTTTGTAATTTCCCCAAACCACCCCCATTCTTGTATTATCTAATCACTTACAGAGCATCATAGATGTTGGTAACATTGTTGTGTTTCCGAGAAAATACTTTTCTATTTCTAAGTCTGTCACTGAGGCGAGAGCCATTGAACTTTGGAAAACTGTCAGGTTAGCTGTAATTATGGTGTGGGGTCAGGGACAAAGATTTGGGGAAAACACCAGGGCTCCTTAGAGCGAAGAAGGGGACCACTGAGGACAAGGCACCCTCTGTTTCTGGCATATAATTGCTTTAGCATTGACAAAAATGGCAATCCTTGACCTCTGAGTCTGGAACTTTCTTCAGCATCTCTGACAGAATGTCACTCTGTTTATGACTGTGGTGAGATGATCTTTACTCCCAGTCTTCTCAAGAGTTGTGGATCACGACGAATATTGTCTGGCGGTCTCACGTTGAGCGTTTTGAACTACAATGAATCTAAAAGCTCTTTGGATCACTGTGTTTTGGGTTTGGTAATTTTTTCCAATTTGCAGGCACAGCCACTCACATCTAAGAGCACCAATTCATCGAGTTAATTGAAGTGGCCCAGCAAGGGCTTTTCGTTGCAAAATGTTCATTTGGAATAGGCCTTCAAACCTTTCTCTTCCTGGTAGAGCCACATGGCTCGACAGAGGCCCGTCCAGCTCTCCAGTGCATGAGGACAGTGTTGATTATACAGTTCCATTTCGGCCACGGAAAGGTTCTGTGCCTGTGCCCTCAGGTAGAGACAGGGGAGAGTTACAGTTGCCTTTTGAGTTCCCACGCCGCGTGTTCCTCCCTGCAATCCTATTAACTCACTCTGGGAAGGTAAAGGAGGGTGGGATTTGTCCCTTCCTTTTTGCATCACAACTGCACCTGTTAGACTGGCTTTCCTCAAACCTTTGCTCTTTTATGCAAATATCCAAAGCCAATCAGTTCAGCAAACCTACTGGCCCTCTCCTACTAAATGCAGGGTCTGGAGTTAGGCTCAGGGAAGCAAGAAATACTGGAGATACAGATTTTTGTCCTCAGGGAAGAAAGATCTACCCCCAGGTAGCCTCATCCAATACAAACCAATGTCCTGTTGACCCACCCTCTGAAATACCATCGAATCTGTCAACATTTCTCCATGGCCATCTGGCCCAAGCCACCGCCACCACCACCACCATCATCTGCGTGGCTGCTTGCAGGGACTTCTATCTGGTCTTTGTGCATCCACCTTTGCCTCTCTACAGTCCCATGTCAATCCACACAGCACATGAAACCAACTTTTCAAAACAGACACAACGATAAATCACCCCTCGGCTTGAAGGCTAAAGGTACAAATTCTTAACAAGGCCTTCAAGGCCCCCCTGCCCCCCCCAACCATCTCCTTTGCCCCCTTTGGCTCATCTCCCTCACTGCCGTGACCTGCAGGTCCTGTCCTCATGAGACTTCCTCCTGCCCCAGCTCTCCTTGATAAACTCTTCCTTCCATTTGCCTAATGAGTTCCCAAGCAGCCAGGAGCTCTAGGCTCAAACATCTCTCCTTAGGGACTTTCCCAGAGAGCCACATAGCATCATGTTCTTCTCTGCAGTGCCCCTCACAGTTATCATCTTCCTCTTGCTGTGTGATTACTTGATGTAGGTCTGTCTCTCCATGCCTTTTGGACCATAAGCAACATGATCCGTGAAGAAGACAGGGACCACGGCTCCTTTATTCACTGTTGCATTGCTAGTGCCCAGCACAACCACTGGTGTGGAACGAACGAACAAGGCAAATGCCCTAGGTCAGGGAGACAAGTCACATTGGGAAAGGTGGTCTGGTAGCCTTAGAAATGAAAGGCAGTGCTAAAAGATAAACTGAGGTACATTAAAACTTTTAAGAGCTTGTTTGAACAGAAATTGATCTGGGGGTGCCTTGGCGGCTCAGGCGGTTCAGTGTCCGACTTCGGTTCAGGTCATGATCTCGCGGTCCGTGAGTTTGAGCCCTGCATTGGGCTCTGTGCTGACGGCTCGGAGCCTGGAGCCTGCTTCAGATTCTGTGTCTCCCTCACTCTCTGCCCCTCCCCCACTCATGCTTGGTCTCTCTCTCTCTCTCTCTCTGCCAAAAAGAAATAAACATTAAAAAAAAATTTTTTAAGATTGATTTGAAGAGGGCAGCAGGAAACAGAAGAGGTTAAGGGCGCTCTTCTGACCAGAGCACAAAGAGACTCTCATAGACCAAAGGCGAATGCAAAGCAACGAAGTTATTGATTAGCTTACTTATTGCCTTACTTGGAAAAGCCTAGGTAGCCATTTGTGATTGGTTGTCCTTAGGTTCCCACTGAGTAACCTTGAGGCTTTACAGGCTTCAGTTTTGGTTTGTTGATGTTGGTGGTTGCTAAGCTATTAGGACCACTTCAGTCTAATGACCACCTTGATTAACTAATTTAGCAGGAGAGAAGGGAAGGAAAGCAGAGATGAGAGACTTTGGGAGACAGAGTCGAGGTGACTCGAAAAGCACCAAAGGTAAGAGAGCCTTGACGTTTATGAATTCCCACACTTGATGGCTATTTCCCAGAAATGTATTCTGGGAAATACATTGCTCAGCACACTTATCCCAAGAAGCGTCCCCTAAAAGAAAAAAAGGGGTCCACGGACAAATACTTTTGAAAAGTATTCTCATCCATATCTCGTTTTTGGAGCTTCACAATACGAATGATCATATTTGTACCTGATACTTTAAGGTTACTTAAAGAAAGCCTATTTGACTTGAAACAAGGAAGAGCTCTTTGGTGGGTGGGGAGGAGTTAGAGGGTAATTACCTTTTCTGATCTGTTGAGTGAAAATGCCAGCGACTTTCCGAGTGGGGATGTTAAACAGGTCATTGCAAATGTAGCTCTGGAGATGAGAGGGTAGATATGTGAAAATGCTCAGAAAAATGTAAGTTCAGGCCCGAACACGTCCATCTTCTACAGGAAGAAGGAAGCCCATTCCTGTAGAAGAATGGGCTTTCTGGGGATACAGTCCTTTAGCCTCCAGATAAACTATCTTGGAGGAAATTTCAGACAAAATGTGCTCACCAATCTCCCTTGCAGTTAAGGGTGGCCAGTAAAAATAAGTGGGAGTTGGTTGGGACTTCATACCTGAGCTCCTAAGGAGTGCTATTCACCGCAGCCAAAAAGGGGAAACAACCCAAATGTCTACTGACATGCATGGATGAACAAAATGTGGTGTTGCTTTCTAAAGGGAAGAACCAACAGACAAAGAACCACGGGCAGGCCAGGGAGGTCTGGGTGCTTCTTGAGCGATAAGCAGGAGAATTACATTTTTTGCATGTTTCTTTAAAGGTAAAACCTCTTGGTAAAGAATTCAACGCGATCATAATTTTAGGGGTGAGACTGCCAGGTTCTTGGCTACAACTCATGGTTGAGTATTAGTTGCACTATCTATGATTGAGCTAATTGTATGTTACCGATGCCGTATGTATATTTATTCAATATCAACCCACATTTGTTTGAGTCCCACTTTGTACGTGTAGTGAGCAGCAAGGAACAATAGACCTGAGTGAAGCCACAGTGATGGATCTTATTGCAAACCACAAGCTTTTAAAATTCCCCATTAAATGCAGAGAGTCCTCATGGAAGGAAGGAACTAAGATCCCTATTGATAAATACAGACACCGGATGACCTCATTGCCTCTGCCCCCTTCCACCCGCCAGAGTGTCTCTCAAGGTCCCTGGGTGATTGTGACACTAACAGCCTCCTTTGTAGATCAGCCATTAATTTTAATTTAAAAAAAAAAAAAGTCTTGGGATTGCGTTTGAGCTCACAAGAAGAATGAAGCCCCTGCAACCAAGAGTGATTGTGGGGCAGGTGGAGAGTAATGAAGACACGACCTTGGGCAAGCCTTCTCTGCAAAACCCAGCTCCTCATCTATAAAATACAAGTGTTGGAAGAGGTTACTTCAGGAACCTTCCAGAGCTGATAGTCTGTGATGCTAATTATTGAGCTACTTAAATGAAACGGCTTGTGAGGAATTTGAAATTATGTCTCTCCTGGACTGTTAGAGCCCTAAGTTACGGGATGTTCAGTCACACATTTACTCATCCATACTTTCATCCACCGAGCATTTATCAAGGTCATACTGTATGCCTGTTCTTAACCGCTAGAATTGTCTTGATGGATATGACATGGTTCTTACCTAGAGAAACTCAAGGTTCACCTGCTGAGGCACAAACACCTTAAGAGCTTTAACAAAGGTGAGATTGCAAAGGAGGAAATACCTGCAATATGTTTATGCAGGTATTATGCAGGACAAAAAAAAGTTTCTAAAGCAATTAAATGAGAAGATAGGATCTTAAAAAGAGTGGAATGCTCCAGCTTGGGAGCTAGAGAGGGAATGAAAGGGGTGAGGTCATAGGGACCTATCATGCTAAGAATTTTGGTCATTTTCTGGTTGAGAATAATCAAGGACAATTACTAAATAATCAAATAAACTAGGATAACAATCACATGATGAACAAACAAAGGAATAATCAAAAGTAGGTTCTAAAAGCATCCCACTCCCCTTTTTAAGAAAAGATTTTATTTTTAAGTAATCTCTACACTCAATGTGGGGCTCAAACCCATAACCCCAAGATCAAGAGTTGCATGCTCTGCTGACTGAGCCAGTCAGGTGCTAAAATCATCTCTGAGAGCTTAGGATAAGAAAAATCCAAGGACTTGTTCATATCCATAATCTCGTGGAATGTGACAGCCGAAACTGTAAGGACGTCCCCAGGAAGGTTCCACAAAGCTCAAGAGGTAATCATCCCCCCTGCCTCATATTATCACTTTAACAGAGTAACATGGCCTGCAAATGGCAAGATTTCATTCTTTTTCATGGCTGAGTAATATTTTACTGTATATATGTACCACATTTTCTTTTAAAAAAAAATTTTTTTTAATGTTCTTACTTATTTTTGAAGGAGAGAGAGAGAGAGCACACAAGCATGAGCAGGGGAGGAGCAGAGAGAGAGGGAGACACAGAATTCGAAGCAGGTTCAGGTTCTGAGCTGTCAGCACAGAGCCTAACGCTGGGCTCGAACTCACAGACCATGAGATCATGACCTGAGCCGAAGTCAGATGCTTAACCGACTGAGCCACCCAGGCGTCCCTGTACCACATTTTCTTTATGGAGCTAGAGAGTATACTGCTCACATGTGGAATTTAAGAAACAAAACAGGGGTGGCTATCTGGATCAGTCATTGGAACATGCAACTCTTGATCTTGGGGTTATGAGTTCAAGACCCATGTTGGGTGTAGAAATTACTTAACAGAGAGAGAAAGAGAGGGAGAGAGGGGGAGAGGGAGAGAGGGGGAGAGGGGGAGAGGGGGAGAGGGGGAGAGGGGGAGAGGGGGAGAGGGAGAGAGGGAGGGGGAGAGAGAGAGAGAGAGAGAGAGAGAGAGGAATCAAGAAATAGACTCTTAATTATACAGAACTGATCGCTACCAGCGGGGAGGGGGGTTGGGTTAAACAGGCAATGGGGACTAAGGAGGGCACTTGTGATGATCACTGGGTGATGTATGGAGGTGCTGAATCACTATATTGTACACATGAAACTAATATAACACTGTATGTTAGCTAACTGAAATTAAAATAAAAACTTAAAAAAACCCCAGAGTAACATGACCTAATGTGTCATGATTCAATGTCAAAACGCTCAAGTTAGGTCCTTCTTTTTTTAGTGTTTCAAGAATGCAGAGGGATAGCTTTGAACTTGGACTGATGTAGATCAAATAGCAATTCCATGTAACCTTACACTGATCACTTAATCTCTCTGAACCCCAATTTACTCTTCCATAAAATGAAGGTAATACTTCCTACTTTTTAGGGTTATGAGAAGCAAATAAATCAATGCAAGTATTTAGAATTTGTTAGTGCAATTACACATTCATTTCTGTGATTTTTAAAAATAAGATCTTTCCCACTACATTAGAAGTTCTGTGAAGGTAACAGCCCTGCTTTTCCTCGTCCTTAGGTGGATGGATAGTGCCCAGCCCACGCATGGACTCTGTTAAACAGTGGTGATGATGATAGATCTTTTGTAAAGCGTACGGGGGTGATGAGAAGGGGGAATCTCCTTAGGATGTGTTTCTACAATTTTTGTTAAACCAAGAAGTCAGATGCAATAGCTCACCCTATTTGTATAGACCTAATTTCTGGGCTCTATTCTGCCAGCAACGTATTGCAAACACATCAGTTAGGTGAGGCCGATGCTCATAAACAATTAGGTTCGGGGCGCCTGGGTGGCTTGGTCGGTTGAGTGTCCGACTTCGGCTCAGGTCACGATCTCGCGGTCTGTGAGTTCGAGCCCCGCGTCAGGCTCTGGGCTGACAGCTCAGAGCCTGGAGCCTGTTTCAGATTCTGTGTCTCCCTCTCTCTCTGCCCCTCCCCTGTTCATGCTCTGTCTCTCTCGGTCTCAAAAATAAATAAATGTTAAAAAAAAAAATTAAAACAAACAAACAAACAAACAAAAAAACAATTAGGTTCACGGCATCAGTAGGAAGAGAGTCCCGAGGCTAGGCGATTCATTCCCCATGTTAAATCCAGTCATCCATACCATCCTTGTGGTCAGCCTCCGGATCTTTTAAATGATGCTTTCTCAGTCATGACTTCATTTTTCTTGGGGTTAGTCTCCGCGGTAATCGTCTTTCCTTTTTTCTATAATTGAAATGTATTTGACGTAGCACATCGTGTAAACTCAAAGCGCACAACATGCTGATCGGATACCTTTGTATATTACAGCATGGTTGCCACTGTAGCAATTATATGCGACTCTCTGGTCACATAATTATCATCTCTTGTTAGCGGTTCGAATAATTAAGACAGCTTCTTAAGCAAGTTTGATGATTGCAATACACTGTTGTTGTCTGCATTCACTATATTGTACATTAGATCTCTAGCGCATTGCAAATTTGTACCCTTGATCGGCATCTGTCCCGTCCCGCCACCCTCCATCCCCTGGTAACCATAATTTTACTCTGTTATTACAAGTTGGTTTTTTTTTTTTAAGATTCCACATATAAGTGATATGCGATATTTGTCATTCTCCATCTGACATCTCGCTTAGCGTAATGTCCTCAAGGTCCATCCATGTTGTCACACTGCAATTTTCTAAAGTGGATAATGCTAAGGTCTAAGTACTTCGGGTGCTTGGGATAACCATCACATCAAGATAAACTCCTCTGTCAGATTTTAAAGTTACAGACGGATCTGTAGCAGACTCAAATAATAATTTGGGTGTTCTAGGCATTATTCTCACTGGAGTATGCGCAGGGAAATTCTTCTGCAGGCATGATTTTCTGCTTGACACTTTCTTCCTGAATATGGAAGAAAATGGCCTTTCCCCATTTCCCTTTCTTCAAGATTTGGTCCTTCATCTAGACCCTCCTGAGATAACCTCCAGATCACGGTGTCTTGCAAAACACATGGACTTCAAAGTCAGACAGATCTCAGTTGCAATCTGGACTTACTACTTACCAACTACGAAAATGTGGGCAGAGGCTTTGGATTTATTGTACATCAGGTTCTTCTTCTACAAAATGAAAATAATAATAACGTGTGTTTCAGAGGGTTATTACAGATGTCACCAGATGTGGACATTTTATTTGCCTTAACTTCTCTTGTAGAGAACACTATATTTGTCTGGAAGAAATACCGGGGCGAGGGTAAGACCCCTAAGGGCAAGCTCAAGACACCCGTTGCCATGAATACACTCAATTGCAGGCAATACGAGGAGGATTTGACTTAGCTTATAAGGAAAAAGGGAAAGGGAAAGGAGGAGAGAGCAGAGATAGGGTGATGGTGGAGGGCTCTATATTGTTCAGTTAGACATTTCCTCAAGCCCTTTTCTTGCCACCCTAGCAAATCTATAAATTTGATTAAACTCACCAGATTGGTTCTAGAAACACGTGAATGGGGCTGGATTTCAGTTTGGGATCAAAGAGGAGATAGCACATGTGGATGTAAGCCAGGTAAAAGATTAGACTAATGATCTAGGAATTCATGGAAATTGAGGGAAGGGCTTGGAACTTCCATGGTTTTTAGAATTGAGGTTCAAGCCAAGTTCACTAGAGGTCAAGGAACAAGGAAATCCTAGGGGATGGCTGGATTCTTGAGGATTTGAGTTAATGTACCTAAAATTGTCTACTATGCATTGTTCATCTAAAAACTGATGGCTACTGGAGTGCCTGAGTGGCTCTGTCCATTGAGCATCTGACTCTTGATTTTGACTCAGGTCATGTTCTCCCAGTCTGTGAGTTCAAGTCCTGCCTCAGGCTCTGCACTGACAGTGTGGATCCTGTTCGAGATTCTCTCTCTCCCTCTTTTTCTGCCCCTCCTCCAATTTCTTTCTCTCTCTCTCTCAAAAGAAATAAGTAAACTTTAATAAAAAAATAAAAACGATGGCTGCTATCTTTGGCCACATGCAAATCCAATGTTGAGTATTAGACTTGAATTGCATTTCAAGGCTGGAGCTAAGCCCAGATGGAGAAATTAGATATAAGAAGACTTCATCTGACTTAAAGAGGGGAGGGAGGAGAGAGTGCAGAAAAGAAATGCCCAAAATAGGTATTTCTGTCCATCCAGTCCTCTGTTTGTTGTTTCTAAGTCCAGAAATAAGAGCTGTCATTTTTACATTCCTAGTAACTAGCTCTGGAGCCTTTAACATGCCTTCTAATGTCTCAGCCTTAGCTTGACTATTTTTGCAAAGTGAATTTCCCTACATTGACCTCAAAGGAACCATGTCTGGTTTGAATGAAATAAGGGAATGTGAAAGTACTTTTCCAAATATGAAGTCTTACACAAGAGCGATTGTGAGCATGATCATGGCTGCCCTGACCACCCACCACCGCAAGCTACTTAAGGGCATGGGCTACTGTCTTATTCTTGGCCTTATCTCTTTGCCTAAGACAATGCCCAGAAAGTATTTACTGAGTGAACAAATGACTGCATTCAGCATTTTTCACTTTTTGAATAACCACCACACCTGAAAGTTTATCGTCTACACTGTCTTCATAGCACCTATGCCAACGTTTCTCTGTTCCTCTGACCCCCCACCTCCATTTCTTCTCTTTGAGCTCATGACTTCATCCACTAAAGAAGAGTAAAAAAAAAAGTTATTGCAATTCTTCCTCTTGAGCCAATTCTGTGCATCTGGGATTTCTATTTCCTACCCATAAACCCAAGTGATCTGGTTTCTGTCCCGACACTCGACTGAAATTGTTCCCAAATAGTCAATGTAAATTCACCGATTGGAAAGCCTGATTACCTTTTCTTAGACTTTATTCTTCTTGACCTCCTTGAAACACAGGACACTCTGGTCACATTTGGCCACTTTATCCTTTGGCCACTGGACTCTACCCCCCGGGGTCTTTTACCATAAATAATGTATATCCCCCTTGGCTTCCCTCCCTTCTTCTATCTGTCCCCATTTCTGGACCAAATTCTCATTCCCTCCTCAATGAGTCTCCAATGGTTTCTACCTTTTCAACTTCCTGATACATGTGCCCTGCCTGCTTTGGGCACCAGCACCTGGATCCTATTTTCCCATGTCATAGACTCTCCAATTCCCTAGTGCTCCAACATGCTGCTCTGTGCTTCTGGGAGGATGCTTGGGATCCACCTCCACCT
Source organism: Panthera pardus (assembly GCF_024362965.1). Taxonomy (NCBI): domain Eukaryota; kingdom Metazoa; phylum Chordata; class Mammalia; order Carnivora; family Felidae; genus Panthera; species Panthera pardus. The sequence continues at coordinate 99,904,694 of NW_026526765.1, forward strand.
CTACCTTGGGGCAGGTCTCCCCTTCCTGAAACTGGAAGACAGCAGCTGAACAGAGGGACATAGGGACAGTCTCTTCAGTCTTCCCCTCTCTTGGAATATAACACAACATCGTCTGTGATTCCTGTTTAGATGACTCAGGGACACATTTCTCTGGCTGTCATGTCACCAGACATCAGTCCACATTTCCCATGGCTTCCTAGATACTTCTATTAGAAGCCCCTGCCACCTTCTCAGCCTCAACTCTATTAAAATCTGACCCACCTTCCCACATAATCTGGATCTCCCTCTTTACAATCAATAGCACTACCATTTTCTCCAATTTTTAAAGTTTATTTTTCATTTTCAAATTCATCTCTGATTCTTTCTGCTACTTCTAACTTATTTCTGCTCTGTTTAATTATAGTAAAATAACTTGCTGCCTCTTCCTCTCTTCTCTGTAACATCCCTCTCATTTTCCCTCCTTTCCATTTCCACTCAATTTCCATTCCAGCCTCACTTTTGTGTAGGTCATCATCTCAGGTCTGAATGAATACAGAATTCCTCAGCTTACCAGGAGTTGGAGCTTGGAGTATTTGGAGTTGGGCTGCCTAGGTTTGTGTCCAGACCTTACTCCTTCTTACTGTGTATTGAGGACATTGTCCTTGTGCCATATCCCTGGCCAGATATGCATGACCTGTTCCCTCTCACTGCTCAGCTTCTACTCCCGCTGCATGGCTCAGCTTGTCTCACCTCCATGTGGCCCCCGTGACACAGCCATTGCACACTGCTTTCTTTCTCCTCTGAAACACACTAGCCTTTATGTATCAGTAGCACCATTTCCTAGTTAGGAAAACTTACACCGTACTACATGAATGTATCCAGTAAATATTTACAGAGCGCTTTCCTAGGCACTGGGGAAATAGTGTGGCATAGGGTATATAATGAAGCCTACATTCTAATTATGCAGGTATGGAAGATGTGGTTGGCAATTATGTAAACAAGTCGGCAATCAAGAACAACCTAGTAATAAGTACTATGACAAAAATTTAATGGCGATGGATCTGAAAGTGTTTCATCAGCTATTTTGGGTTGGTGGTATAGACAAGGAGGATGTGTTGATTTTCTGAGGAGGGAGCACTGAAACTGAGATCTGAATCACAGAAGAGTTAACCCTGAGACGATCTGGGACCAGAAGTGTCTAGGTGAAGAGACTAGCAAGTTCAGTGCCCCAAGAATGGAACAAGCCTAGTGACTGGAGAAACACAAAGAAGGTCCATTTACCTGCAGGGTATATATAGGAGGAGGCAGATAAGTCAGAGAGGTTGCCATGGGCGTATGGGAGCCCCAGATCAGATACAGCCTTGTAGCCTCAGGTAGGAAGTTTTAGATTTAAGTTTAGATGTGGTGAAGCAGAAGAATGATACGGCCCGATTTATTTTGAAAATCTCACTCTGGCTGCTGTGTGGAGAAACAGCAGAGGAACATCCAAGTGGAGGCAGGGAGGCTGGCTGCGAGGCCACTGCAGGAGTCCCAGAGAGTGTTGGTGGTGGGAAAGGCATGGGATGGGGGAAGGGTGCACACTGGGATATGTTTTGAAGGTGTGGTTGGCACGGCTTGCTGACAGATTGATGTAACCGTGGATGGGAAATGACAAACCAAGGATGTTGGGGTCTCAGCTTGAGCAGTTCGCGGTAAGAGTTGCTTTTTACTAAGGTGAGGATGACAGGGCTCCCCTCTGTGAGGTGGGCAGAAGGTAAGTGTTTTAGAGGAGAGAGAAGTCCCTATGGGCGAGAGGGCAAGTTGGCTCCTCGGAAGGGGACAAGCTGAGCCTTGAACGATCATCATGGAACTTAATCTAAGAGAGGTTCAACTTATTTTTTTACATTTCGATACCGGGTTTTAATAAGAGATATTCAAAATCATTATGGTCGAAATCATTACATCAAAAACTTTTATAATAAACGCTTGTTGTTAGTCTACATACAATTTCGTTTTTGGTGCAAAGTTCTTTGACTGCAAGAAAGAATTTTTGGCTTACTTCACTAATAGGACTACTTCTTAATGTTGGGATGGCCTCTTCTTCGTATTTCTTCTGCTGTTGATTTTTAGCCTAGTTATCTGTGATGGCACGAGTGGAGTTGAGCTGAGAGGTACTCATCATGTTTATTCACAACAAGAGTACGTAACCGATTACTATAGTAATGAGGAGGTAGACGGACAATGCAAATGCCCAATACTTTTGAGGCCAGTTAGGTTAAGCCTAAGGAGTTTAGCCAAGATTCAGAAATAAAAGCTCATACAAGATATAGTATGAAGCCACTTTGGGAGCTTAAGAAAAGAGCAAAGCCATACATCGCTCTTTCTGGCAATGGTGATGGTGAATGTTCCACCATTTCCCCTGTGGCTTTAGACAATCTTGGGTCCTCGAAGTGCCCACTCAGGCCCCTCCTGACAGCTCGGCCACCTCAGCTTCGAGTCCCCTGCGCAAGTGCTGCCCTGGGCTTTCGATATGTTAGGGTGAATGGATATATGTGATGAGAAAGCTAAGGACAGAGAGACTACATATGTTAAAACCAAGTCTGTTCTAATTCACACCAATGATTTTTCTAAACTCAAACCTCATTAGGTTTCGGCACTTTACTGGCCCATGTTGCTGAAGCGTTAGCAGTGAGGTGGAGGGAAATGTAGAGATTTGAAGAATGGGATTCGACAGCTGAGGGACTTCAGGTACATTCTCTGACCTTCTCCCATGGCTCTGACTTCTAAAGCCTCACCTTTTCTATTCATACTTGTGCTGGTTTTATGTTTGTCTGACTTGTCTCTTTGTCTTTGATGGCACCCCTGTTTTTGTTCCCTGGGGGCCTTCATTTAATACTCTTCACTGATCTCCTGTCTCCCTTGCCTGAGGAATTCTCTTTCATCATCAAAAGCATTTCATCAGGCACCTATTTAGCACCCTGCTCTGTGTTAGGAGCTAGACATGTTTCTGGCCTCCAGGTTTCTGACAATTCTTAAATTCCTCTTATATTGTGCCTTTTTGCAGAAATTGTTGTGGCCGCCCGGGTCTACACCACCAGACTTCAGAGAGTTGGTGACGGTGGACCTTGTTCCAGCTCTATGGCAGGTGCTCGGATGTGGCTGGTAATTAGAGAAACTCTACGTTTCCTGGGCTCTCTGTGTTTTAGGGCAACGGCTATGGCCAGAGTGCTCATGAGCCAGATAGAGCAAGGTTCGAATGCTGATGGCCACTTTCTAACTGTGTGATGTGACTGACAGTCCTCATTTTCCTAAACCTCGGTTTCCTCCATTGTAAGTAGGCTATTACACACATACCTAGCAGTGCTGTGGAGACCTACGTGAGCTAATGTATGTAAATCCCCAGCACAGTGCCCGACACAGGTAAGGGTTCAATAAATGATGGAATTTCTTATTGATTTATCAATCTGTCATTATTGATAAAATGGCATGCCCAGTAGAGCATTAACAAGGAATAGAAAAACAGACACAAATACGATGAGAAAGTGATGATAGAATCTTAGATGTGGAAGAGGCCAAAGTAGTAGAGATAAAAGTTATTCAGAAAATAAATGGTGAGTGCATACATGGAAATTTAAAGGCTTGTGTTGTCAGCCTGATTGAGTTCATGGGGGTCTGAAAGGGCAGGGTAATAATATTTCCCAGGACCCACCCCATCAGGAATAGTAAGCTATGGGACTTCTTTCTTCCCAGATACACAGAAAGGCAGCAGCACAGTGGATAACTTCCCGAAGCCTTCTTTAGGAAGCCTTGCAGGCAGGGATTGAATCTCTGAAAAAATCCACTCCAGGGGGGCACTGATGCTCTGAGGGCCAGGAAATGGTTCTCTGAAGGGCCTTCTCTTGGCTTTGCCTCGGACAGGATTGTGCTAACTTCTTCGAGGTAGCCTATAGTTTGGCAAAAAGCCTTCCCTCCTGGGTAGCTGAATAATTTTCAGATGATCCAGCTGGCACATTCGAGAAACGGGCTAATGAGTCAGGAAGGATCTTCTAAGGCTCTTCCACACCAAACTCGCTCAAGGGTAGAGAATTTCCAGGAAAGTCAGTGAAAGATTTATGAGACGAATCCCGGAACTATTTTCTCCTCCATCTATTGTTTCAGAAACAGTGGGCTTGCGGTGCGAGGGGTGGAGAGGGCAAATTAGCGTGGGACAAAGACACGACTCCTGCTTTCCAGAGAGAGCTGGAGAAAAGAGTGACTCCAGAAGCCAGCTAATGAGGATTCCCTGACAAGGAAATATTCAAGATTGGAATGCGCCTGCCTGCAGGCCCCACAGAGCCTCAGAGATGAATTTGAGGAGGAAAAGAGGTGCAAAATTCAGAGGCACTGAGGGGAGAAAGCTTACTCCAACTCTGTGCTGGAAGGGGTCTGATCAGCTGGCTCCTCTGTCTTCACACAGATGGGGAAGAGGTGGAGGGAGAGAAGAGGAGGGGGAGTGGGAAGGTGGAGGAGGAGGAGGAGGAGGAGGAGGAGGGGGAGGAGAAAGTGGTAGCTGCAGTGCTGGAGCCTGGTGGTGTTTCTTGTCACCAGGTGAAATTCCTTATTCACTCCCCGCATGTTGCTGCCTTTTCTTGGAGTGAGATGGTCTTTCCGTTACATGGTAGGCTGGAGAGCTACCGAGGCTTTCATAGAACCCGAGAGTCCTTTACAGAAAACTTAGGGGATATGACTTGGATCGCCATTGGATCATTGGGAGAATATCTACAAGAGGGTGCTGCTCTTTGGTAAAAAGGGCTCCTACAGGCACTCAAAATATGGGGACTTCTGGGGTGCCTGCCTGGCTCATTTGGTGTAGCGTGCGACTCGACCTTGGGGTGGTGAGTTAGAGTCCCACATTGGGTGCAGAGATAACTTAAAATTAAAATCTTAAAAACCCCCACATTTATATTTTTAAGAAATACAAAACGGCAAAATGGAATAACAAGATTTGATTAATTTGGTTCCATTTCGGTCATGCAGGGACAAAGGGGATAGATCCATCAGGCATGATTTACATGGATAGATTGTCCAAAGAAGCTTGATTATGCCACAGCTTTAAGGTTTCTTCTTCAAAAAATCTTGTAGTTGTAAAGAGTGGAACAATTGAATTATTAGAATTGCACCTCCTGGATGTCCCCCAGCCAGAAATAGTCAAAAAGTATGCCAACACTGGGGGAGACATCAGGCACATGTGGAACCCACCAGTTGAATAATCAAGATATAATAAGCCATAGGCAAGGTCTTATCTTGGTTAACAAGGTGGTCACAAGAAGAAGAGGTCTTCTGGAGGCCAGGGACAGTGGTTGGGACTTTCAGTTCAGATTCCTCCTAGGCCCTCAACGGCTGCTGTCACATGGGCACAGCGGTTGGCTTCCCACCTACTTCCAGCTCCACCCAAAGCTTTCCAAACATGGATGAACAGTTTAATAAGTAAAACTGAGAGGCGCCTGGGTGGCTCAGTCGGTTGAGCGTCCGACTTCAGCTCAGGTCATGATCTCGTGGTCTGTGGGTTCGAGCCCCCTGTCGGGCTCTGTGCTGACAGCTTGGAGCCTGGAGCCTGCTTCGGATTCTGTCTCCCTCTCTCTCTGCCCTCCCCTCACTCATGCTCTGTCTCTGTCTGTCAAAAATAAATAAACGTTAAAAAAATTAATAAGTAAAACTGAGCTTTTCATAATATAGTAGGCTTTAACTACTGACAGTCTTGGTAGCAGAAAGGATGTTCACATCATTTCCCTTCCAGACATTTCTAAGAGGTCTCCAACGCTCTCAGAAATGATTCTTTTCTTTTTTTTAATTATTATTTTTTAACATTTATTTGGTTTTGAGAGACAGAGACAGAGTGTGAGCGGTGAAGGGGCAGAGAGAGAGGGAGACAGAACCGGAAGCAGGCTCCAGGTTCTAAGCTGTCAGCACAGAGCCCAACATGGGGCTCCAACCCAGGAACTGTGAGATCATGACCTGAGCCGAAGTCGGCCGCCTAACTGACTGATCCATCCAGGTGCCCCAAGACTCTTATTTTCAAATAAAAGGAGTTTTCTTGGATGAATCCACCATTTTTACAGTTGATTTTTTCAATACTTAAGGTCTCTAAAATGTGTTTGTCCTTCCCACTAATATGAAATTTTGTGATGGCATGCATACGTGTGTGCATGGGAGAAGTGAAGAAAGGGCTCAAGTGTAGCAAAGAAAACTTCAGTTTGACTACAGGCCTCGGGCCCTAACCATAGGCTCCAGATTTGGGAGCCTTCAAAACTATTCCCTTCAAAACCAGAAATAATAATAAGTAATAATCTTCTGTTAATGGTTCATCCCGTATACCGTTGACTTATCTTTTGGAGGAAGATTGAAATGAGTTACCGTGTCAGAACTGGCAGCCACAGGGCACATGTTCAAGATTTGATTATGAGAACAGAACTTTTCATTAAGACTTTTAATTTTGACTTCTGTTTGTAAGATGTGCAGGATTCCAAGCCTTGCAACACTTGGGAATACCCAGTGGATTTTTTTTTTTTTTTCATAACTCTAAGTCTTTGCTAACAGGAAACAGAAAAGACTGATTAGAAATTGTTTTGGAGCTGGGTCTGGTGGGAATTAGAATGACACCCATGATGCATTTCACAGGGGCTGCTAAACAGCTTCAGATAGAAATTACTTTCGGCGCTTTTTTCCCTTCTTGTCCTGAACAGGAGCTTGTGTTTCCTGCTGATTACAGAAAAAAAAGCCACTGTGTTTACCAACATTGCTGATCCAGTCAATCCCTCTGGCCTCTGTGTTTTGAACTAATGTGTGGTTTCTTTGAGTCTGAAGTAGGCTTAGAAGCAGAGGTTCAGACCACCCACTTTTAGGATCGCTAAGGCAGTGCTAGAACTAAGTTGAAACTGAGGTACTTCATGCAAGTTCATGGGTTTGAGCAGAGGCAATTTTAATGGTCAGAAAGTATTTTGAAGCCATTTTCATATTAATGTCCCCAGTGGATGGGGCCAAGCCCGGGCCTCCTGCCTACCCATGCTGTGTGAATCAGTCTACCAGCATATGAAGTACAATTTCAGTTTCCTGACTTGTCAGCAAATGCAAACATTATTTAGGCATTTTCATTAAAAAAAAAAAAAAATGAAATCAGGGGACCTGGGTGGCTCAGTGAGTTAAGCATCTGGCTCTTGATTTTGGCTCAGGTCATAAACGCATGGTTCCTGAGATGGAGCCCCGCCCCGGGTGCCACCCTGACATTGTGGACCCTGCTTGGGATTCTCTCTCTCCCTCTCTCTCTCTGCCCTCTCCCACTTGCTCTCTCTCGCTCTCAAAATAAATAAACTTAAAAAAAATGACATCAGAATGCCCAACATTCTCCCATTGATTGCCTATTTTATCTCTCTAGTAGGAAAACTCTACTTGTTTTTTAAAGTTTATTTATTTATTTTGAGAGAGTGAGCAGGAGAGAGAGAATCCCAAGTAGGTTCTGTGCTGACAGAGCAGATGGCAGGGGTCATTCTCAAGAACAGTGAGATCGTGACCTGAGCTGAAATCAAGAGTCGGACGCTTACCAGACTGAGCCACCCAGGTGGCCCTTGGAAAACTCTGTGTAAATCAGGCATACTCAATCCTTTCCGGTGAGCAGCTAGCTTTGAGTTTGCCAAGTTTTCCAATAATCATAGATTATTCAACCTGGATCCTTGGCTCGAATTCTTTCATCTTATTGGTGTGGCAACCACGGTCTTGGCTACCGCATTTATTCGTTTAGTAATTTCTTCATGCATCTAAGTTTTACACATCTACTATGTGTCAGGCCCTGTGTTAAGCACTGGGTATACCACCATGAGCAAGACAGAAAGGATCCCTTAAGGAGTTTGCAGTCCGGTCAGAGAGGTAGATGCTAAGAAAATAAACGTTACACATGTTAATGTATTTCATGAATTGAACAGGCAGGTGGGGTGGGGGGGTGGAAGGGAGAACCTCTCTTGGGTAGAGTCTTCAGGTAGGTCCCTGGAAAGTGATGTTTTAGGCACTGGGAGAGGAAGGGGTGTGTTGTGAGTGCATTGCTGATAGAAGGAAGAATGGGAGCTATGGTGAAGAAGCGAAGACATCCACGGGCCATTCTCAATTCTCCAAAAGGAATCCTTGTCAATTTTCCGGTGGGTCCCGGGGGACTATCAGTGTGGGGCTGGTGGATCTTGAATGGGCAGTGGGGTTTATTATCAGGTGTCATTCTAAGTTACTGAGAGGTCCCCCACCCTCTCTTTTTTCATCTATTGTAGAAGTGGTATAAAGATTAGACCAGGAGAGATTTGATGTAAAATACAGATTCTACCACATCCTGGGATGGAGAGAGGAAAAGCTCACCCATGCCCACACGCTCGCTGAGTTACAACGGTAGAGGCAAATCACTCACCCTCGAGTCTAACATACATACGAGGACAACTCGACACAGCCCAGTCCCTGATTGTTCTTCCTCAGGTAGAAATAGCCTTTCTTTCCGTCTAGCTCCAGGTCTCTGGAATGCTACTTTGGATCACCTAGTTTTTATGGGCACTTCCAACCTCTGTCACGTCTCACAAGTTCCTTGAGGGTAGGATGCTATTGGACTCAGCAGCCTCTAGCAAAGCCAGCACCCAGCATATTGCCATGGGCACAAAAACCACTCAGTGAATATTTGTTGAACGGATCATATAGAAAGATTTAGTCTTCAGGAAGAGGAGTTAGAAAGGCAGTACCACTTTTCTTCTTTCTGGCTTTTGCACCGTGACCGGAAGTGGGAGCCCAGTATGATTACTCTCATTACCGACAACAAAAAATGGCTATCACAGGATCCTGGCTTCATTCCTGTGATGAAGCCATTGGCCTGGTGACAAGAATATCACTGAGGACAGAGAAGCAAACGTTGAGCTGTTTAACAGAACCCTCAGCGGGGACGTTGTTGCATCATTCCGCTGAGATGTGAAGTAATGTCTGAGCGCTCGGTTCCCAGCGCTGGGCCGCCTCGGTCCCCGCTCCCACTTCAGACAGTGGCTAGACCCTGCATCCTGTCTCCTGACCCGGGCTCTGCCGGCTCCAGGCCAGTCCTACCAGAGGCAACTGGGCAGCAAGGCCCATGAGGAAGTGCATGCAGCCCCACGAGGCCCTCATAAGCACAGGTCAACGCTGTGTCTGCCACGGAAACTTTGGGGGAAGGATCACCACCCTCCGGGCAGTCCTTTCCCCTGACACTGCTCAGGCCCCACTCCCAAGCAAAGGAAGAGTATTGCAGCCGGAAATTTGAAACTCTGTTGTTCTAGGGCTATCCACTGAGAAAACCACTAAAGATCCCAGGTCAGTTTCCCGTTCGCGCCAAAGCCAAGAACTCGCTCTGAAATAACAGTGGTGGGTGGTGTTTCCAAAGATAAAGGAGTTTGGGGGTGGGGCCCAGAGGCAGGCAGTCTGTCCCTGCTTGGTGGGTGCCGGGGTAGGTCCCTCCTGCTGTATCACCACTCCAGTAAGGGTGCTTCACTTCGGTCCTATGAGAAAGATTCATTTTTACTGGCAAGGGAAGGGGCCCGTTCTGAGCTGACAATGTGGAGTTGTCGGAGGTCAGAGGTGGGAGATGAGATGAAAGATGGTAAAAAGGATTAATGTCAGCAATGTGCAGATTGGCACCCTGCCTCTGGAAACCACTCAGCCAACAGCAGGGAAACTGGGCCACAGTTAACTGGACATCTGTGCCAGAGGCACGAAGAGGTGTTTATCACTTAGAGGATTCCTGTGCTCTTGGTGAATGAAGACTTCAGGAATGACAAACTTCCCTCCTCTTTTGGTTCTTCTCGAAGATACTGTACGGTCTTCTGATTGACTTTGGTTTTAATGGACTACAATTAGCATTAGATGAGGAGAGAAAGGTCCGTTTGTTGTATTTCGTACTACTTTCTTTTGCCTTTACCCTTCCCTGAAACATAAGCTGAAAAGAAGAAAAAGAAAAAACAAGCCCAGGTAAGAAGGCTCAGCACCCTGGACTAACACTGAGGGCAGAACCTCTTCAGTTGAAAAGAAACCCCTACCGGTTATTGTGTGGGGGGCTGGAATCACCCAGAGACCAATTAACACCTTGTTTTTGGGGATTACCCCCTGCAGTATTTGCAGATAGTTTCTTAAACAGCCGTGTTTAGAGTCCACACTGTAGGAGTGACTCAAGTGCTGATGAAAGAGCTTCCAGAACAAATAAGGAACCCTACGGGAAACTCTGGCGGAGGTGAGGAGGGCTTCAGTCTTTGGGTTAACAGCTTGGCACTACATTCATTGCTGGAGGAATCTGAGCCTCACAAAAGACAGCTTTTCAAGGAAAAAACTCTTTTGCTTAGAACTGGTTAACAGTCTATTTGTTCTCCAAAGGCTGTTTGGTTAGGGCCCCCGAACATGCAGTTCCTCCAGGGGCCTGCACCTCCCGGGACTTGGAGCTTGTGTGTGCCAATTGGCTTTGGGCTGAATCTATGAGATTCTAGCTTGGGAATCGAGTCCTTGTTGTTCTCAGCGGCCACCATTTTTATTTTAAACTGCTCTGCACAATTGCCAAGGTACTTTCCAATTAGAGGAACTTGCCCGCATTTTCTTCACTCACTGTTTGCTGTATTAGTTTGGTAAACTGCTAACCGGGGGTAACTGGGACTGGGAGGATGGAGATAGGAGTCTGAGGGGCAGTTTGGTGACATCCGGAGCCTGCTTCTTTGCAGTCCTAATGCTAGTGAAACTGTCCCCAAACAGAAGCCGTCCTGGGCATTAACTGACATGACACATTCCCACCGCTATCTCCCAGGGAAATGGGCTAACTCTTCTTTCAAAGAATGCATAATGATGAAATTAATTACAGCTCCACACTCCAGGTACATAAAACTCATAGAGCCCCCCTTTCGCACAGGAGGAATCTCAGTGTGTGCCCGTTTTCTTTGTATGGGCATCTTGTTGCTGTGCCCAGTTTGGTGCCTAAATGGACATTAAATCAATAAACATAAATAGAGGTTTTGATCTATAATGCTTTTACACAAAGTTTTTTATTTTAATAAAACATTTTATTCTAAAAATTTTTTTTTTTTTGAAACTCAGTGCCAAAGATCATTAGAGCTGGCGGGGATTAATACAATCTTATTTTATAGATGAGGAAACTGAGTCCCAGAGAGGGAAAAATAATCCTTTCCCACCCCTTGCTCAAAGTCTTAAAGCTAGTTACTAGCAGAACTGGGATAGGACCAGGTCTTTTGACTTCTAGAGTAGGATTTAGCTCATTAGTTAGAATTGTCAGAGTTCCAACCTAGATTTCTCCCAGAATGCATGACACATTTTCATGTTTGGTGTTGATTCCCTCAGGGCTGCCTGACTAGTTTAAACTTTGAGCCAACATTTCAGAAATTATAGTCTTTCTACCACCCATGTAAGAATTACCTGTTAAAAATGCAGAGCCCTAGACTTTCCCAACTTTCAGAATCAGAATCTGAGAACTGTATCTGCAATCTGGATCTTAATGAGCTTCCCTATGAAGACTCTTATGCATTTGAGAACCATTTTACCTGGCTCCAAATCAAGTTAATAAACTTTATTGATTTAAAATGCTAATTTAAAATAAAAAGTCAACAAGTGGGACTCTATCAAACTTAACAGCTTCTGCACAGTAAAAGAAACAAAATGAAAAGGGAACCGACAGGATGGGAGAACGTTTTTGCAAACTATGTATTGGATAGGGGGTTAATATCCAACAATCACAAACAATTCACATAACTCAAAAACAATGACAAAAGAGCTCAAAGAAGCTGATTAAAAAATGGGTTGAGGAACTAAATCGACATTTTTTTCCAAAGAAGACCTTCAAATGGCCAACAGGTCCATGCAAAGGTGCTCCACATCATTAATCATCAGGGAAGTGAAATCAAAACCATGATGAGAAATCACATCACATCTGTAAGAATGCTCCCCATCACGAAGACGAGACATAAGTGTTGGCAGGGATGTGGAGGAAAGGGAACCCTTGTGCATGTTGATGGGAGTGTGAACTTGTTCAGCTGTTGTGGAGAACGATATGAAGATTCTTCAAAAAATCAAAAATGAAACTTCCATAGAATCTGGCAGTCTCACTTTTGGGTATCCAAAGGAAATGAAAATGGTTTATTGAAGGGATAGATATATACACTCCTGTGTTTATTGCAGGAGTATTCACAATAGCCAAGATAAGGAAACAAGCTAAGTGTCAATGGACGAATAGATAAAGGAAATGGATGGATAAAGATGAATGAGAAAAAGGAAATTCTGTTTCAGAACATTATGCCAAGTGAGGTAAGTCAGAGAAAGCCAAATACTGTATGATATCTCTTGTAATACGGGGAATCTAAAAAAAAATTCACAGTACAGTGATTTTAGGCCATAATCCTGTAGTTTAAACATCAAACTTACTAAGACACTACGTCTCCATTGTTCCCACCACTAGAAGATACTTGTGTGACACAACAGAGGTTTTAGCTCATGCTACGATGGTGATCCTACTTCACTGTGAATGTATCAAATCAATGTGTCGTACGCTTTGAGCTTACACCATGTTGTATGTCAAATATAACTCAGCTGAAAAAAAAATAAAATGCGTCATGTTTCTGAAATTAGGTGGCACCTTACAATCAATGATTAATGTAGACAAAAAAGTGTTTAAGTGAATGGAGTCATAATTAATAGCAACTTCGAACTGAGGACCAAGTTTTTCTCTTAAATCCTTTAGTTACTGAAGAAGCAAAAATTTTAGTTTTTATCTGACTTCAATTGCACAGCATGTGATTCTTTCACTGCTTAAATTCCTTTTCAGTAGCAAACAAGAAATGTGGCAAAAATTTGTTTCCTCAGGCCCCGGGCAGTCGTTGGTGAACCGCTTCTCCACACCTTAAGTTCTGCCCCGCAGAGTGTTCGAGTCCATTCAATAGAAGACTTTGGGGGCACCTGGGTGGCTCAGTCGGTTAAGCGTCCGACTTCAGCTCAGGTCACGATCTCGCGGTCCGTGAGTTCGAACCCTGCCTCGGGCTCTGGGCTGATGGCTCAGAGCCTGGAGCCTGCTTCCGATTCTGTGTCTCCCTCTCTCTCTGCCCCTCCCCCATTCATGCTCTGTCTCTCTCTGTCTCAAAAATAAATAAACGTTAAAAAAAAAAAATAGAAGACTTTGACTCCTATATTTTAGATTTTACTTTCTGTGATTATATTCAAATCTATGACTTATATTTATGATCTATAATTTATATTTGTTATATGTATTTTATGTGTTTACTGCAAAATTTCTAACAAAATCTTGAGTTACCCAATATCTGTACCTTCTTCCTGAAAGATTCAAGGAATTTAGCATTTCCTACCCACCGAATATCACCCCCATCTTGCAAAGTATCTCTGCCTAGATTTTTAGTCTTTTATTTATTTTACTTTGTGAAGTGAGTGAGAGAGAGCCCAAGTGCAAGTGGAGGAGGGGCACAGGGGTGGGAAGACAGAGAGAGAGAGAGAGAGAGAGAGAGAGAGAGAATCTTAAGAGGAGCCTGATTTGGTGTTTTGATCCCATGACCCTGGGATCATGACCTGAGCCAAAATCTAGAGCTGGACACTTAACCTGCTGAGTCACCCAGGCACCCCTAGATTTATTTATTTATTTTTTAGAACACAAATTAGTTATTTAAAGTCAGTGGCTAATTATATTTGTCCAAATATTTTATCCATTTTTGGGGGCTTAACATGTGAGTGGTAACCCACTTAATCTTTTTGTCGGAAAAAGATTTACTTGACTCTGTTGCAAATAATATAGATATAGAATTCTTGGTTAATAGTTGTTTTTTGTCAAGGCTGTGAAAAGATTGCTGTCTTCTGGCATCCGTTGTGCATGAGAATTAGTTTACCTGTCATTTCTTTGCAGCTCATCTGTCTTTTCTTGCCGGTAGGAATTTTTTTTTTTTAAGATTTTTTTTTGAGGAACTTCAACACCTAACTTGGGGCTCAAACTCACAACCCCGAGACCAAGAGCTGCACGTTTCTCCGACTGAGCCAGCCAGGTGTTCCCTCTCCAGTAGCTTTTAAGATTTTCTCTTATCTTCAATGTTTACCAACGTCACTATCAAATGTTTCTTGGTTAAATTCCCTATTATGTATTCTGTTTGACATCTGGTGCTCCCTTTTACAGACGTAAAAGGTTTCATATATTATTTTCTTCTGAGAACACATGTCATTTCCTTTGTTATGAAAAGTTCTCAGCCGGTGTCTCTTGGGCTACTGATTCACAGATATTTTCCTCTATTCTATTCTTGAAATCCCCCATTAGACATATATTAGAACCTCTCAGTATGTGTTCTCTGTCTCTTAGCTGCAATTCAGCCCCCTGTTTAATTCTTTATGTTGCATTCTGGACAAATTCCTCGATATCATTTTCCAGTTCACCAGTTGTCTCTATTACTATTTCCAAGATGGAATTAATCCTGTCTATGGCACTTTTAATTAAAGTACTATGCTTTTCATTACCAGGATTTCCAATCTGATCTTTTTCATACACACCTGTTTTGTTCCACAGTTTACTGACCATTTCAATGGATATTCTTTCTTTTTCACTTTGAAGACTCTAAAAACCCTTATTTCAAATGAACTTTCAGGGGTACCTGGGTGGCTCAGTCAGTTAAGCATCTGGCTCTGGATTTCAGCTTAGGTCATGATCTCACAGCTTGTGAGTTCAAGCCCCGCATCAGGCTCTGTCCTGACAGTGTGGGAGTCTCCTTGGGATTCTTTCTCTCTCTCTCTCTCTCTGCCCATCCCCCATTCACTTGCACATACTCTAAGTAAATAAAAAGTAAATGAACTTTCAGATTCTACTATTATTCTCACATAATGTGGCATGAAAGTCTCCCAATATTGATTTTGTTGGCTGCCTTTCTTAGTGCTAGTTTTTTTTAAAGTGTGTTAGCATTTGAATGTCCGTGACATACATCTGGAGGGGTATCACACAGACTTTCTCTTATTTTCTTTTTCTATCCCTTTCTCTTCTGCCTGTTTACTCTTTCCTGTCTCACAATTTTGCAGTTGCTTCCAGGTAGGACTCAGGGTCCCTGTCCACAACCTGGTTTTGTGTTGGTGGCTATGGACTCCTTTCTTATGAGGACACTGGGACATTTCAGATTCAGTCACTGGCAGTTTGACCCATGTCCTGGCCACAAGGTCTTGCTTGTTTATTCCTGCTTTTCTAGGTTCACATTCATCTAAGCCCTCACCTCAACTGCATATTTTTTTCTGGCAGGCACTCCCACCCCATTCAAATTCAAGCAATAAACTTGGAATCAGGCTTCATCCATGCAAGACAATACTTTATCCCCAGTATTTTTTTTTTGTTTGTTTGCTTGAGAGAGAGGAAGAGAGGGTGCGAGTGAGGGGCAGAGAGAGAGAGAGAGAGAGAGAGAGAAGCAGCGCTCACCCAATGCACGGTTTGTGTTTTACCAAAAGTAGGGCTCACCGGATGTGGGACTTGAACTCACAAACTGTGAAATCATGACCTGAGCGGAAGTCACATGCTAAAGGACTGAGCCACCCAGGTGCCCACTTTATCCGTAATATTGTGGAGGAGATCTAGCATATCTTGGCTTACCTTGAGAGTCTACCAAGCTCACAGCTTTAGGAACTTGTTTGTTAGATTTCTGTTCAATTACTAGTGCACAAATACTTATTTCTTCTTTATGTACGTGTGTGCGCATGCTTTACTCCCCCCACAACTATCTTTTTTTTTTTAAATTTTTATTTATTTATTTTGAAAGAGAGAGAGAGAGAACAGGGAAGGGGCAGAGAGAGACAGGAAGACAGAGAGAATCCCAAGCAGGCTCCATGCTGTCAGCACAGAGCCCGATGTGGGGCTCGATCTCACAAACGGAGATCATGACTTGAGTCGAAATCAAGAGTTGGATGCTTAAATGATTGAGCCACCTCGGTGCACCCCCCCAACTATCTTTTAAATTTACTTAAAAAAATTTTTTTAAATGTTTATTTTTGAGAGAGAGAGAGAGAGAGAGAGAGCGCGCGGATGAGTGGGGCAGAGGCAGAGAGAGAGAGGGAGACCCAGATTCTGAAGCAGCCTCCAGGTTCTGAGCGGTCAGCACGGCGCCGATGCAGGGCTCGAACCCACAAACCGTGAGATCATGACCTGAACCCAAGTTGGATGCTTAACTGACTGAGTCACGCGGGTGCCCCTAAATTTACTGTTTTAAAATAGGTTATCTGTAATTGCTAAGTGTTTAGAGTGGATAGAGTGCCTTCAAAGCATGAGCTTAGAGCGCCTTCAAAGCATCTTGATCCCCAGACTTACAAAGCCATCTTGATCCCCAGACTCCGGTTCTGGGAATGAGAAGAGCAACTGTTCTCATGATACCATTTTTGAGACATCCACCATTATTGCTACTGCTAGATTGATGTCCTTTGTTTCCCATATAACATGCATTCCTCTCCGAATATGGCTCAGTGCCTGACAAAGCCCAGTTGATACAGTTGAGTTTTCCTTTAAATGACTTTATTAATCCCATCAGTGATTCACTTAGCAAGCCCTTTTGTAATAAATTTGTAACATCCTCTAACGAAATGGATCTGGAGGACAGCCAGACTTCATTTCGTAGGGAACATGGTTTAAAAATGAATGAATCATTCTCAAAAGCACACAAGATGGTTATAGAAATATATTAATATGTTTCCCTCTTTCCACACATTAAACTAAGATTCTTTGCAGATATTAAAACAAACAGAAAATTCCCACAGATTAGGCATCCCAACCAAGCGTTCAATGAGCTTATTTGCTTTAGCCTGGAGAGAAAAGTCATGATATGCTGCTGAATTACATCAGTGAGGAACCAAAGGTGAGACTGGATTTGGTTCTAGAATCCCCTTAGGTGTGCTGTATGCAAATCACTGCAGCAGTGTAGAGATGCATGAATTATTCAGGGATTTCTTAGGGCTTCCCAGAGAAACCTCCATTTCTTTCATTAAAAATGGTTTCGTAAGGCAGTCCAAAAAATCATTTTTGGCAGGTCACTATATTTAAATCAGTTGTTTGAAACGCATCTGCATTTTTTTCAGTGTTACACTTGGTGGTTAAGGATTCCTTGGCAGTTCACAAGGGGCCATTTAACTCATAATCGTGGAAGAGGACAAAGAAACAATTTCAGTTTGGTATGATGAGAGCTATAATCAAGATATGCAGAAGAGAGGCCCCTCACATAGACTGTGGGGTTCAAGGAAGACATCCTAGATGAGGTAATGCAGAGCTAAGCTTCCCAAAAGAAACAAGAATGCATCAGGCAGGATGGGGGTGGTAGTGGTGGGTGGGTAGGGTGGGATGAAATGTTTCAAGAAAAACAGCGTCGTGATATACACAATTGTTACTTTTCGGATGACCAGCAGCTGCACCCCACACTGATTTATTCTGGGGACTTAATCTCTCTCCTTACCCATTGCCCACTGTTGTACTATTGACAGGAGGGAATACACAGGTCCCTTTCTCCTAGAGACTTGAATTAAACACCCTTCCTTACGTGATCTCAATAGTACAATGACAGCAAGCTGAGCTATGCCATTCAGATTCTCTCTCCTTGAACTTCACTTTTGACCCAAGACTGGAATGAAGACTTGGAGGCAATTCACTGCAATACTGGCATGCCTAGTGGATTGTTCCCATTGCAACACTCTTGCTGTCCTTTCTATTTCCTCCTTAGTATCCATGGTTCCTGCCTCTTCCCAAGCCTCAGCCCCCATATCCTTTCAGTAAATCTCCTTTTGTTTTAACTGGTTAAACTATTCCATTTTGGGGGAAGAGAGAGAGAGAGAAGTAGATCAGAAAGTGTCTTATATGACACACAGAGGCATTTCATCTTTATGCCTGAGGCATCAGGAAGGCTTGATTGTAAGCATGAGCAGCTTTATATCATTTTTGTGGCAGCTCCGTGGTACGCTATTGGGAAAAGGATGGGTGAAGGAACAGACTGGAAGCAGGGAGAGGGTAGTTACAGAAGATTTCAGTAATTGAGGTAAGAAGTGATGTGATGATGGTTTGCATCTCTAAGGACTTGGCTGATTCAGATGTGGGAGGTGAGGGAGAGGTGCGTGTCTTACTGTCCGACGTGGGGACTTGAGGAGAGTACAAGTCAGAGTTTTCCAGGGAAACAGAATCGATGGAAGATTTATTATGAGGAATTGACCATAGATTTTAGAGGCTGAGAGGCCCCATGATCTCCATCTGCAAGCTGGAGATCCAAGAAAGCTGGTGGTGTAATTTAGTTTGAGTCTGAAGCCCTGAGAACCAGGGGAGCCAGTAGTATAAATCCAAGCTCTAGGGCTGGAGAAAATGAAATGAGATGTCCCATCTCAATCATCAAGGCAGGAGGGAAAGGGCACAAATTCTTCCTTCTTCTGCCTTTTGTTCTATTTAGGCCCTCAAGAGATTGGATGGTGCCCATTGTTTGGTCTGTTTGGACTGTAATGATGCACCACAGATCTGGTGGCCTATAACAGAGGACATTTATCTCTCACAGTTCTGGAGGCCAGAAGTCTGAAATCAGGGTGCCAGCAATGGTCTACTTCCAGTGAGTGCTCTCTCTTCTTGGTTTCATACTATTGACTTCTTGCTTTGTCTTCATATGGAGCAAAGGGGCAAGGGAGTTTTGTGGGTCCTCTTCTATAAGGGTACTAATCACCTCCCAAGAGTCCACCTTCTAATACCATCAGCTTGAGGATTAGGATCTCAACATAGGAATTTTGGTGGGGGGACACAAACATTCAGACCATAATACCCACTCACACTGGGAGGGGAGTTGACTTTCTTGAGTCCGTACATTCAAATACTAATCTTATCTGGAAATATCCTCACAGACACTCCCAGAAATAACATTTAACCTGGGTGGGCATCCTGTAATTATTTAAGCTGACACATAAAAATTAACCATTATAATGGAGCTATCCCAGAGATAAGAATATAGGAGGAAGTAGGAGGGGTATATGTGTGGTAGTTAGAGAGCTCAGTTACGGTTTTAAGTGCTCACTTTGGACGAGAAAATTCTCTCCTGCTGCAGCAGCAGGGAGCAAACATCCATTTGCTAACCATGGTGTTGACTAACTTGGTCCACGTTTGAAATTCCAGCTGGGCAGGTCTGATGGAGGTCTAAAAGCGGGGCATGGGGCCCATTGGAGACAGAGGTGGGTGTAGTGGAGTGTGGGTTGGTAAGAGTCCCTGGAAGTTCAGGTGGAAGAAGCTGGACCTCCTGCCAATGTAATACACTTTTCTAGGATTCCTCTTCTTTACCCCGCTGGTGGATCCCAGGGTTGAACTACCTTTTTTTAAAAAAAAATTTTTTTATGTTTATTCATTTTTGAAAGACAGAGAGAGACAGAGCACAAGCAGGGGTGGGGCAGAGAGAGAGGGGGACACAGAATTGGAAGCAGGCTCCAGGCTCTGAGATGTCAGCACAGAGCCCGATGCGGGGCTCAAACTCACGAACTGTGAGATCATGACCTGAGCCGACACCGGAAGCTCAACCGACTGAGCCACCCAGGCGCCCCCCAGGGTTGGTCTATCTTATTCTCTTTCCCTTGCCCACACCTGTTGGCACTCAAGGTTTCTATCTCCCAATGACTTGCTGTGAGAGTTTCCTGTGATGGGGAAGAGAATGGTTTTGGTTTAAGACTGGATGGGTCTACACAAAAAGGGTTTGGCCTCCTGGGGAACAAATGTAGGGCTAGGAAGTAGAACTTAGGAGTCATCCAGTTACTAATGGATCAGTTGGTGTCAAGTTGGTCTAAGGAACCAGACTGCATGCCCATATTTTGTCTACTTCAATGGAGCTCACACCCTGAAATTTCTTTACACTCTGGCAAAATAGTTTCTGTGTTGCAAATTGGTGACTTTTACAGAAAAAGGCATTCTGGAAGCAAGGGGGAAAGATTACAATTCCAAGGACTGTCTGTGGAAAAAAAAAAAGAACAACTCTACTTTTCTTTTTCATTGCCTTGGAAGTGGAAAGATATTACTGTCTCTACAGCCAAAATGCTCAGGAGGTCCTATCCCTGGACTTTACCATGAAATGCTGTGATCCCAGGAAAATTTTCATGTCAACTTTGACTTTTGAGTCTAGGAAGAACAGGAGGTGGTTGTAGACAGGAAAGGGCAGATCCCAGAGATAATTTTAAAGTAGGACCATCTGATCTTCAGAGTGGGATGTGTTTTCTTGAAACTTATTTCTCTTCTGGGGCGCCTGGGTGGCTCAGTCAGTTAGGTGTCCGACTTCAGCTCAGGTCATGATCTCACAGCTCGTGAGTTCAAGCCTCGTATCGGGCTCTGTGCTGACAGCTCAGAGCCTGGAGCCTGCTTCTCATCCTGCGTCTCCCCCTCTCTCTGCCCCTCCCCTGCTTGTGCTGTGTCTCTGTCTCTCAAAAGTGAATAAATGTTAAAAAAAAAATTTTTTTTAAAGAAACATTTCTCTTCCGGCTCCCTGTCACAGAATTAACATGCTTATCATTTTAAATCATATTTATCATTTATACCTTTCCTTAGATTAAGAGCTTCTTAAAAACATGAACTCAGTTTTATTCATTTTCCTCCTCTTTAGAGTCTCGTCCAGAGAGTGGCATTCAATAAAAACTCAACCAGTGTTTGTGAATTAGATATGAATAATTTCCAGAAACTCCTCTATTCTTCATGATTTCTTTCCTGCCCTTTCCTTTCTGGAAGGCCCTCACCCATTCAGACTTAATAATAGAGGGAGAGAAGGAGAGCATATTCGAGGATTCTAATAGATCTAACATCATTGTATTCCTTACCTACCTCTGATCCCTCGTTCTGAAAAGGAATCTATTATTCAGGAAAGCCTCTGAAACTCACTGACATTAACGACCTAATAACTGATAGTGGGTACATGCTAATAAGCAAATCCTTTTGTTGATAGTATAGGGCTCTAACAATTTTTTTTTCTTTTCTGGTTCACCCCATATTCTCTTTCTCTCTAATCTCCTCTGCCTCTCTCCCTAGTCACCCAGGCATCAAGAGATTGAATAATTTTCAGCCATTTTGGTTATTAGTAAACTCTCCTTTTTTTAAAAAATATTTTAATGTTTATTTTTGAAAGAGAGAGAAAGAGCACGTGCATAGGAGGGGCAGAGACAGAGGGAGACAGAGGATCCTAAGGAGTCTCTGTGCTGACAGCAGAGAGCTCGACGCAGGGCTCAAACCTAAGAACTGCGAGACTATGACCTGAGCTGAAGTCAGATGCCACCCAGGGGCCCCTCCTTTTTTTTTTTTTTTTTTTAATATTTATTATTTTGAGAGAGAAAGCGCGTGAGCAAGTTGGGGAGGGGCAGAGACAGAGGAGAGAGAGAATCCCAAGCAGCCCGTGCCCTGAGCCCGATGAGGGGCTTGAACTCAGAAAACTGTGATATCATGACCTGAGCTGATATCAAGAGTTGGACGTTTAATCGACTGAGCCATCCAGGAGCCCCAGTAAATTCTCCTTTATGTTATTTTAGGAGAGAAGCGATGGTCTGTATCCATACGAAGAAATCCAAGCAGACGGCAAATTGTCTAAAAGAATTCCACTTTTAAATGAAAGAAAGCAGTTAATCTAAGGGACAAAAGAGAGGAGCCACGAAGGAAGGCATGTGGGTCCACCCACCTGCGTGCAGGCTCAGCCCATGTGTGGCTGTCCTGGGGTCTCAGAATTGGGACCTGCGCTATGTGCTTTGATGCTCATCTTTCCAAACATTTTTGGTTTTTTTGTATGGGTTTTATTTCCGTTTCTAATTTCTCCTTAGATTCGTCGTAAAATTCTTTTGAAAAGTATACCATGTATTGGCTGAACCAAAAAAGGAAGAAGAGTTTTGTGTCCATTTAGACTGGAAAACAAGACTCGAAGTAAGAGTTTGCTATATTCTATGGCAGTGACTCTGAATTTGGGGGAGGTGCCAGACGGCTTTGAGAATCTTTGTGAATACTTTGGACTCGTTGTAGAAGAATGCACATACGCACAACATCCCGCATTCAATTTCAGAGAGTTTGAAGGGTCTTTAGATCCGAGGTTAAAAATCTCTGCCTTGGCGGTGGGGCGGGGAAGGCGCGGTGGCAAGCTGAGGAAGAAAGCCTCTGATGTTTGGTGCCTTCATCACGTCCAATCTGAATCAATTCCTTTGTGAGCTCACTTGTTTCTTGGATTATCTCACTTCACCAAGTCATTATGGTTAATAGCTTACATTTATTGAATATATGTTAGCACAGGATCTCACATAATTGTGCCAACAACCTCAGGAGGCAGCTGTGTTATTTTCATTTTATAGGTAAGGAACCTGAGATTTAGTGAGGTTTAGGTACTCGCCCTCAGCGATTTGCTCAAAGCAAATAATCCAAATTACGTTCACTTTTTTTGTGTGTTCTGTTATATTCGAATCTGAGATTTCTTGACACATCTCAGTTATCCAGAATGCTACGGTGCCTCCTGGTTTACCAGGGGTCCTTAAGACCACGTAGAGGTGCATGCGTTTTTGTGAGCCTCATCTTCTTTTGGGGCAGGTTATTTTCTGAATTTCCAGCTGTCATTTTCCTCCTACATTCTTGGCAGACCTGTAGGGAATACAGGGAATATTTTCCTGAGGTGAAATGCCAAGAGTTAAGTGATCTCATCAGATGCAAAGAACATAATATTGTTTTCTTTGGAGGACAGCCAATCTCCTCCTTCGTGTCAACCGTCGTTAATTGAGCACTTACAGCATGCCATGCACCTTGCTGGGGCCACAGCAGAACTGTCTGCTCTTTGCTCGCATCTTAGTGGGGAAACAAGTGCTCTTCTCAAGCAGGTGTTGGTCAAAAGTGCCGGAGTTTTGAAGTTTTAGGAGACTTGGAGTTTACCTCCTAAATAATACAAGTCGAGTGATCAGAACTTGGGGGAGGTTTATGTCTGTATTGGGGTGTTATTCTCATTAAGGGACAGAGAAAAGTGAATCGGAGAGGGATTTGCACTTGGACTCGTAGTCATAGCCCTGACATTAACTCACCATTCTGGCTGGGGACACCATCAGCAGTTATAATGGGCTGTGCAGGACAGGTCGGTGCACATCCACTTTATGCTGAGGGCCATTCATAAATGGGAGTCATATTTATTGATAATTGCAGTGCATACTATAGAGTTTTTAAAAGTTAAGGGACAAAAGGATGACATTAAGAGTGAGTTGTTAGGGGCACTTGGCTGGCTCAGTCAGAACAGGATGCGACTCTTTCTTCTCGGGGTCCTGAGTTCGAACCCACGGTGGGTGTAGAGATGATTTAAATACATAAATAAACTTTTTTTTTAAAAAAGGAGCTGTTACACAGAAGACTTCATCACTTTCATTTCCTACAAAGCATCACCATTTAGGGGCGCTTGGGCGGCTTAGTCGGTTAAGCACCTGACTTCAGCTCAGGTCATGATCTCACAGTTTGTGGGTTCGAGCCCCACATCAGGCTCTGTGCTGACAGCTCAGGGCCTGGAGCCTGCTTTGTATTCTGTGTCTCCCTCTCTCTTTGCTCCTCCCCTGCTCACATTCTGTCTCTCTCCCTCTCTCAAAGAAAATAAACATTAAAAAAAACTTAAAAAAAAAAAACAAAAACAAAGCATCACTATTTGCTTTATGAGTTTGTAGTCATTTTAAGAAGATGGCTTAACCCATGCTATTGCAGTCGGTTCAATTACGTATCGCTCTGGGAAGCATTACTTTTCCTTTAGGTGAAAGGGCTAGTCTTCTAAATCAATTTCACTTCTTTTTGACTGTGTTTTCTTGCTTGTGTAGAAAAACTGCAAATGTTTTGGCTCATTAGCTGAGAACCTCAGATGTAATTGAATGATGCATTAGACATTTTGGAAAGGAAATTGCTTCTTTGAAGAATTAGTTTTTTCCTCCTGTGGTATAGGCTAGAGGACAGAAAAATCCCTGGGGTACAAGTGGGAGAAAAAAAGAGGGCAGGAAAACACAAGGATGAACTGGGTTAGTATTCCCAGATACACCTGTCCTCACTGAGAAGGATCATCAGTTTCTCCATCTGTCCCATTATCCTGCCATCTTATCAAGTGCTCCATCTCTTTGTATCCTGTCCATTTCAACAGTCAGCACTGTGGCTTTTACTGTCTTTTGTGTGTGCTATTACAGGGTCATCCTAAATCTTCACTGACTGTAAATAAAAGGACAGAATGGCAAATAAACATGAAGTCAATGCTAAGAACTGTGCCTGACCCGTAATACTTACTGACTAAATATTTGGCAGAAGAATTAAAGGGAAAGACAGAATGTTGAGGGAAATTAGACTTAAAAAGGATGTACAATAAACATCAAGCACCTTAGAAAGCACATACCTGAATCGTTAACTTCAGAGCTGAAAGAGATTGTAAATCATTGGAGGAAAAATTTAATGTAGCCAAATTTGAGGTACGTGCAACATCTTGGGATCATAATTATAAACAATGGTTTGCATGAAGCTGTTTGAAATGAAAACCTGTTTCCGTATTATAAGACCTGAAATATTGCTCATTTAAATAATTTTTTGCCTCCTAGTGCCCCCATTCTCGCTATGTGTATATGGTTCATATAGATTCTATTCGAGTGCTCATTCTGCTTAGTCTATTGGGCATGGTCCTGCTAAACCTAGGGAAGATGTTTTCCTGACACAGCTCCTGAAGTTTTAAAAAAAACTTTCATTAAGACTTAATTTTGGGGGGCACCTGGGTGTCTCAGTCGGTTAAGCATCTGACTCTTGATTTCGGCTCAGGTGATGATCTCACAGTTCGTGAGATCGAGCCCTATCGTCGAGCTCTGCTCTGACAGTGCATAGCCTGTTTGGGATTCTCCCTCTCCCTCTCTCTGCCCCTCCCCCAATCTCTCTCCTTTTCTCTCTCAAAATAAATAAGCTTTGAAAAAAAAAGTCTTAATTTTTTAAAGCACTTTCAGGTTCACAGCAAATTTTTTTTTTTTTTAACGTTTATTTATTTTTCAGACAGAGAGAGACACAGCATGAACGGGGGAGGGGCAGAGAGAGAGGGAAACACAGAATCGGAAGCAGGCTCCAGGCTCTGAGCCATCAGCCCAGAGCCCGACGCGGGGCTCGAACCCGCGGACCGCGAGATCGTGACCTGAGCCGAAGTCAGACGCTTCACCGACTGAGCCAGCCAGGCGCCCCGGTTCACAGCAAATTGAGAGGAAGGTACCGAGATTTCCCATGTACCCCACCCTGGCCCCACACATGCAGAGCCCCACCAGAATGATACATTTGCTACAACTGATGAACCTACATCAACACATCATAATCACCCAAAGTCCATTGTTTACATTGGTGTTGTGCGTTCTGTGGGTTTGGACAAATGTGCAATGACATGTATCCATCATTATGGTATCACATGGAGCATTTTCACTGCCCTAAAAATCCTCTGCACTACAATGATTCATCCCTCCCCCTGCTCCCGCCCAAGCCTCCGATTGCCACTCATGTTTTCACCGACTCCATTGCCTTTTCCACAATGCCATTTAGTTGGAATCATATGGTATGGGGCCTTTTCAGGTTGACTTCTTTCACGCAGTAATTTGCATTTAAGGTTACTCCATGCATTTTTATGGATCGATAGCTCATTTCTTTGTAGGGTTGTATAGTATCCCATGTCTAGATGCCCCACTGTTGATCCATCCACCTACCGAAGGGCATCTTGGTTGCTTCCAAGTTGTGGCAATTACGAATAAAGCTGTTAGAAACATCCACGTGCAGGTTTTTATGTGGACACAAGTTTTCACCTCCTTTGGGTAAATACCAAGGAACACAATTGCTGGATCGTGTGGTAAGAGTACGTTTAATTTTGCGGGAAGCTGCCAAACTGTCTTCCAAAGTGGCAGAACCATTTCCCATTTCCATGAACAACGAATGAGAATTCTTGTTGCTCTACATCCTTGCCAACATTTGGTGGTGTCAGCGTTCTGGATTCTGACCACCCTGATAGATGTGCAGTGGTGGCTCAGTGTTATTTTTCCTTCGTATTTCCCTGATGACATACGATTCACCCATTCACTTTTTTAGGCTAGTAAGATGCTCACCAAGTGGGATCCCTTTCCACCTGCTTCAATCCCCACCCTTTCCCAAATCATTAGTGTGGTTAGGATTCCTGTTCAGTGTGTTCTCTAGCCTTTTAGAATATTCTGACACCCCCTGCATGCTGGTTAACAGGCCTGCCCACATTGTTCCTCTAACACAAATGGTCTTCTAAGACCTTGGGTCATGTAAAGTATAAACATAAGGCTTGACCCAGTGTGTTGAGCCCAAAAAGCACTTCCGAAGAAGCAGCTTCAATAAGTTGTTTAGTTCGGCAAGTTAACCCATATTTCCCAGGGAGAACAGAGCTCTGCCAAGCCTGCCAATTCCTTTTCCTTTTCATTTGTCCATGGTCCCAGAACTCAGTTAAATTCTGTTTGCTGGTGTGCGTGCTGTGACGCAAACGCAGAGAAAGGAGGAAATTCACTTCTTTGCCCAGTTGACATTGGTTTTTCCAGGGGTGAGAGCCCAGGATGGCACCGATGTTACCTCTGAACATCCTTCCCTGCACAGCAGGTGCCTGCCTAGGAGACTGAACCATTTGCATCTGCCATTTGCATGTACGTCTTGTGCACTTGGTGTTGATGTTGGCAGCATCTTCCGGTGCAGCCATTTCCTAACCAGCCTGGCAAAAACCAAGGCAAACCTTTTCAAAAGGGCCGAGTGGGGCTTTTGGAAATGCAAATGTACATATGGGCTTGGGACAGAGGATGGCTTATAATTAATGATCTTTTGTGTATTGCTCATTAAGGGGGTCGACTCAATAAAAAACACATTGCTTCTTCTATGTCAGTGACAGATACTCTTATCAGAAACAAGGATTTTATTGTGCTAGTTTCCCTCTGATGGGAGAACAAAGGGGTCGCTGTGCACCGGCACTGATGGGGACAGTGAGGGAGAGGGAGCCCGAGGCTGGGGGGGCGGGGCGCTTCACCCTAAACACCATTTAAAAACACTAGCATATTTATTGGCATTATTATTAACACACTGTTTCGCTTCATAGTGCAATTTGAGGTCTAGTGTATGTGTTAAGGTGTGGATTCCTCTCTGCCGTCTTTTTTAAGGTGTAAACCTGCCAACCTCTTAAAAGAGACTAAACACCCATCACTCACTTTTGTAAACGGTAGACTTTTTAGAAATCGCAAACAAAACACATTTCTTTCCAGGCACTTTCTGTATTACCCTCTCTTTCTTGAAATTTAGCATCCTCCATAAACATTCAAGAAACAAGTCAGAAGAACACCAAGAAGGAATTCAGGGGCTCAAAGCAGAGACCTTGTCTCAGCTAAAATAATGGCTGAGGAGTGAGGTTTTTCCCTGGTGGGGAGCAGGTCATGTGTTTATCCTTATGAGAGCTGCAAGTGAGAAATACTGTCTGATCTGGTAGCTAGCTTTAGGGATTCTATAATTGAGTCTCTCCAACAAGTTGCAAAATTGACATGGATGTTTTCCTCTTCTGGATTAAAACTAATTCTAGAAGTTTCCTTTTGTTGAAGGCATAGGAACATTGAAACTCTCTGAAATGGATTTCAGTAAGTAATTATAAGTGCCCTTTGATGTGCTGAGCAGCCCTTCACATTTGTCATCAAACCTACCCAGCTCTGGGACTTGGCCCAGCTCCCTGGACTTCTCTGGTCCTTTTCTGTAAAATGGGGATCCTGGTAGTGTCTACTTCATGGAGCTGTGAGCATTACAGGAGTCAGTGGCTGGAAAGTGTGTGGTGCATAGAAAGTACATAGGAAACACTGCGTTAGCCTTTCTCCTCCTCCTCCTCTCCCCTCATTTATCTGCCCCCTTATCTTGACAAGGTCTGTCCCTTGTCAACAGACCATTGAGAATGCAAATGTTCTTAACACAAACCTTAGGTGTGCTCATAATTTTCCAAGGCGGTGGGGGGGGGGGGGGGGCGAAATCCCTTGAAAACCAGATAACCAAAAGAAGACAGAGAAATAATGTATAATGTGCAACATTTCTCTATAGGCTCACAGCCTGCTTTTCTTCAGGGTCTTCCGTGCAATCTCAGGAGCCAAAGGGCCGGCTAGTTGCCTATGGTTCTGCCAATGAGGTTAGCCTGGCCCACTGAGGCAGGGAATGAAGGTAGGAGCACTGGGCTGGCACCCTGGCCTGATTCCAGTCTTCACTCTGCTGGAATTCTGGAGTGCTAGGCAAGTCATCCTACCTCCCTGGGACTTGTTCCTTCTCCTGCAAATGTGAGGTGTGCGCATACTGAAACTTAGGCATCCTTTCAGCAGGGGAGCCGGGGGATTCAAACCCTGGGAACCTGGGACATGCTTGTATAATTAAATAACTCCTGATTTGAGAACTTCCTGTGGGGTGAGGGTGTGGAGGACAAGGACCACCTTCTCAGTGTCAGACTTGCAGGCCGTCAGCCTGTTTCAGCAGCATTAAGACCTGTATTTAGGATGGGAGCTTCGTTGGTTCCAGGGCCGTGCCCTCATTCACCACTGGGGATCTGAAGTGACCGTGGGCTACCCCACTGTCACCCGTCTCCACCCAAGTGCTTGAGACTTGCCCTGCATGAACAAAGCAAAAAATGATCTGGATAAAGGAGCTGTTTCAGAGTGAGCAGAGCCACTGAGCCCAGAGTGATAGTTTGGCACCCCCTTCTGCTTGGTGGAGCAGGGATGACTGTGGAGGGTGTTTCTGAGGGAGGGGATTCATTAGCTCGCTTTTTGCCCCTGGAGTCCCCATGGACTGAAACTCTTCTGACTGGTCCCAAGAGCTGCAAACAGAAAGAGTCTGTGACAGGCCACTGGGGTTCAGGGGTAGCTGCTGAAAGAGCGGGTCACACCTGGTGGTGTTATCACTTATTCCCATCTTGAAGTGGTTCACTGAACTGGAAGGGCATTGATGGTGGAAAAACCATGGGGCAACGGAGGCCTGGGGGAGCGGGGAGGGAAGGGTTAGAAGATTGTGCACCGGGAGTAGATCCAGGGGCAGGGAAGTGGACTTTCTATGAATGTGTCTGTTCTCATGTTACAGTGATACATGTCCATGGTTAGGCCAATTTTCGGGGAGCCTGGGGCCTGTCTTATCTTTGGAGATCAGGTGCCCTAGAGTGGGTCTACTCATGTGGCTTCTCCAGCCCTTCCTCATCTCTGCCTTCCTGTCCTGGCTCATGGGTCTCTCCACTTGCCCTTCAACCTTCAGACCATACTGTTAGATTGTAGGTTCCCTTAGAGATAGTTTGATTTCATTTCTTCTTACTGGTAAGGAACCCAAGGTCTGGAGATATGAAAAGAGATGCCCAAGGCTACATGGCAGGGCAAAGACTGGAAGCCACATCTTTGACCTCTAGTTCTGTGTCAAAGGGAGAGAGAGGGCAAGGGAATTCCGATTTATTCAGAGCTTCTCTGGGCTCAGCACTGTGTTGTAGTTAGCTTAGCTCTTTCATTTAATTTTACTCTATCACAGAGGTTTTGCCACTCACTTTACAGAGGAAGGAGTTGAGACTTTGGAGAGGTTAATTCATTTGTGCTGATAAATTGCAGACCTTTATCAGACAGGTTCCAAGCCAAGTCCTTTGGAGTTTCCCACTCCTGTTTCCTCAATACCCTGCCATACGGACGCCAGGCATTACCCTGACTCGTGCAAAAGGTGGATCAAACTTGTATTGCCTTTCTCTGGCTTCTCTGGGTTCAAAAGGTTGCTCATTGAGGCTGCATTCTTTTGCTCTTGTTGGGACTAAGGATTCTGAACATCTTCGAATATTCCGATACTCCTGAACAATGAAGAAATGTTCTACACAGCATACCTCTGTGTACCTCTTGAAAAAGCTGCACTCATTTAAAACACACATGCCTTCCCAAAGGCTTGTTGTGATTTTCAGGCTAGAAATTTTGAATGGAAGTGAGCTCTCAAGAGAAAGACTTGAAGTCTGGTGAGCCTTCCTTCATTAGAACATAGTGGGAGATGACTTCATAATCCACGTAGCAATCTGGCCCTGCAGAAACATATCCCGTTACCACTTTCTCTAAGCTTCCTTTTCCTTATGGGTAAAATGGGAATAATTACAGCACCTTTCTTATTGCTGTTTTATTTTAATAAGTCAGTATACACAGAATGCTTACAATAGTGTCTGGCACAATTAATTCAAGCGAAACAATAACTTTAATCCTGAATTTGGTGTAAAGCGTTGAACGGAAACATTAGAGTTCTTTTGCAAAATGTTCAACTATAGGTACTAAAAAGTTGAAATATCCTAGTGCTTTCCGAAATTTAAAGTAAAAATGAAACATTTTGATACCCTGAAAATATGTACCTGCTGCTGGAGAATAAGAATTCTAGAAGTTGAAGAGTTAGAACCAAATCAAATCAAAAACAGACACATTAACATTCACGTTTCTCCAGGCCTCAGTGATGTCTCTGGGGCTGGGTTGTCTGCTCTCTTCTTGTCATCTGGACCCCAGGATGGACAGTGGTTTTCCTGGGTAAAGGGTCTGCAGGCACCTCACATGCCATGGCCGAGGGTAGCCAGAAAAACCGGGAGAGAGAGAATTCACAAGGGCTCTTTTACTGTTGTAGGGTGTTGAGGTTGTACTTACATTTGTAACACCCTCAGCTGGATGGCTGGATTTAGGGCTGGGTAGTTGGCCTTTAAAGAGCCAGGTCATTCTAAAGGAATGTGAGGGGTGCATCTTTGTGAACAGAGGTTAAAGAATGGGAAAGTGGATAAGTCATCGGCTATCTCTGAGCTAATGGCTCGCTAAAAGTTAACATTTCACTACCCTCCTGCAGGGAAGCTAATGAGCAAGCTACTCACACAGTTTTACTTAGAAGAAGACACAATGGCGGGGGGGGGGGGGGGGGGGGGGGGGGGGGGGGGATGAATTTATCATTGCTGCACACACAGCCCCTCCAGACACGCCAGTCTTGTTGTTTCTTAAGACAGCCCCGTGTTTCATTCTTGGAACGGGCACAACAATGTTGGAGGGTCCGTGCAACATGCTCCTTGTGATATTAAGTAGTAAATGTCAATGTAATGACATTTTCCAGTGTCCCTCAATCTATCATGGGCCTGTTGTAGGAGGGAAAGTGTAGTAAAGCCTATGGTAGATCCAAAGCAAAGAGTGACCCCTAGCCTCAAGGGATTTACAGCATATTAAAATACCTAAGACACATATAGCACTGTTTCTCAAAGAGCCCTTTTCAAAATCACGGGTTGCGTCGTGTGGCTGGCTCAGTTGGTGGAGTATGCGACTCTTGATCATGGGGTTGAAAGTTTGAGCCCCATGTTGGGTGTGGAGATTACTTGAAAAAATAAAATCTTAATAAAACTCAGGTCTGTTACACGAGAAGATCCCCAGCAACCCGTAAATCTGCACTTTATCAGAATTATGGGGGTGAGGATTAACACTGGGGTTTGAGTGGCTTTGGTCTGGAGTAAATGTAGGCTCCGAGCCTGGGGTATAAAGCCTTCATTTTCTGTGTCTATACAATTAGTGCAGCCATATCTTATAGGGGAATGTTGAAAGATATTGAAAGAAGTGTGCAGCTCATAGACCCCAAGATGAGAAAGACATGTTAGGTGTGTTTGAAAAGTAGAGGAATTCTGGGGCACCTGGGTGGCTCAGTCGGTTAAGCGTCCGACTTCGGCTCAGGTCATGATCTCACAGTTCGTGCGTTCAAGCCCCACGTCAGGCTCCGCGCTGACAGCTCAGAGCCTGGAGCCTGCTTCCGGTTCTATGTCTCCCTCTTTCTCTGCTCCTCCCCTGCTCACTCTGTCTCTCTCTCGAAAATAAATAAACATTAAGAAAACATTTTTTTAAAAAAAGAAAAGTAGAGGAATTGGCCTTGGGAAGTAAGAAGTGGCTTCACTTCTATAGCAACCAGAGGAATAAATGAATAGAATCCCAATGTTCATGGAAAGCCCAATTGAGTGACTGATGTGCCCATCATCAGGCCTTAGGCCTAATGCTTTTTAGTATGCCATCAGTTCAGAGGGAAATCCTGCAACTTGCTTGTCCACAAATAGTTATCAATGGATATTTGGGGAATGAAAACATACCGGGATATAGGTTTCATTTATACATGTCTGTCTTTGTGTGGATGAGTTGGAGAGATTAGATATATCTATTGGGTACTATAGACAGAGACTCCTGGTTGGTTTGGGGTGCTTCTGGTTGGGATGGTGAAGGTTTATACCTGGGGGAATAAACTGAGAAAGTCTGAACTTTGGAAAGGAGAATCTTTAGAGGGACGGGGGTAGAAAGAGCGATGTGTGCATGTGTTGGGAGGAGGAGGCAGTTCAGGGAAGCTCAGAAGTTGTTCTTTTCCTTGGCAGTTTCCCTGGAGGAATTTCTGCGGCAGAGCTCAGACACATTGTCCAGCCTGCACTCAAGAGGCTGAGCAGGAGATGCAGGAGTGTAAAGTCTAGAAGTGGACTATGGTTGGGCGGAAAGGGCCTTCCTTCCTTCCGACCACAAAAGCAGAGAGAGCTAAGTGTAGGCCTGGAGAAGAAGAAGGAGAAGTTGCCGGAAGAGTGTGATGCTCTGGGTGGGGGCAGAATAGGGACTATGTGGAGGAGAAACAGTTAACGCTGGAAGCCCAAGTCCAGCTATCTGAATTACAGGGCCTTGTCTTTTAGCTTAGCTCTTGACCTTGACCTTGAGATGCTCTCCCACTGCACCAAAAAGTGGGTGGTATTTACATATCTCATAACGGGTTGAGGAGAAGCGGAGTCCTAGATGGAGGAATGGTAGAGCGGGTGGAAGTCTTTGAACAAATCCTTTTATAATCCTCTAGGTAGTAACGGGCTGAGGAATCCACAAGAGGCTGGTAGGGGAAGACTTTGGTTCAAGACCTGCCTCTGGGATTTTGTCTTTGGGATTCTTCTATCCTGAGACGAAAAGCAGTTTTGTGTGGAAGCATTGTTTATCCTGTGAACTGACCTAGCTCACCCAGTCCTTGGAACAGTTGTAAATGAAGTGCTACCTTAGCTTGAAAACAAAAGAAACCAATGTTGTCACTTTCTTGACCCCTGATGGGACACTCCGGCTCAAGGTGAACCAAGCTGTTCTTGTTCAGTCGCTCCTCCAGGCTTCTTTTTTTGCTGTTATAGAAACTAGTTGAAGATTGGGAAGCAAGACCTTTAGCTGCACGACAGCCCTTGATCCACCTGCCTCCGGGGCACTGGGTAAACTTACACTGTCATTGGTCTTGGCTTTCTTTTGGGCCCCTAGCATGTGGCGAGGGGATGCTGGGCTCCATCAGGCTGGGGGCTCAACTTTCAATGGTGAGCAAGTACGTAGAGAAGGACTAGAAGAGCCCCTTTGTAGGGAACACCCCAGAGGTTGTTTGGAAGCAGGCCTGGGACCCCAGAAAGCTGTAGCTCAGCTCCACAGTGGCAAGATCTCCTGCAGGAAGCCCTATGGTGCCTGCAACACCTAAGTTCAGCAGTCCTCCGACAGCGCAGTCCTATGGGACAGATTCTATTCAGCATGGGGATGAGGGACCTTGTGTATTTTCGGCGAGCACAACACACCGGGACATAGTCACCCAAGTGAGTGAGTGTTAGCTTTTTCGAAGTAGCTTCAAAGCAAACTAAAAGTCCTCTTGCTCCTTTGGCATTTTCTCTGAATACTCAGTGATGGTAAATTCTCTCTACCTGAAATGGATTGTTGCAAATTACCCAAATCCTGAGGAGTCAGAGTCAATGAATGAAGTAGGAGATCAAACAAGCTCAATTATAATATCCTGATACTCTTTTCTTCATGGAAAATGGCCCTAAAAGCAATTATAACAGGAATTTCAATATTATACTAAGCAATGGCAGCCCAGTTGGAATATCCTCCATGGTGAGCCATTGTGTTTTTTGTTTTTAATTTTTTTTAATGTTTATTTATTTTTGAGAGAGAGAGAGAGAGAGAGAGAGCACGAACAGGGGAGGGGAAGAGAGAGAAGGAGACACAGGATCTGAAGCAGGCTCCAGGCTCTGAGCTATGGGCACGGAGCCCAACATGGGGCTCAAACTCACAAACCACGAGATCATTACTTGAGCTGAAGTCAGATGCTTAACCAACTGAGCCACCCAGGCACCCTGGTGAGCCACTGTTTTAAAAACATAGATAAGTATCATCACTTTTTCTCTCCCATGTGAAATTCATATGCCTACTATCATTCATCAACCAATACTAAATTTAGAGCTTCCAGTGAGAATTGCTGTTTCTCTAAAACAAACCTCTTTTCCTCTTTAAAATGTTCTTCACACGCACATAGAACATGATTGAAAAGATTGGCTTTGAGGAAACAAAACTGCATGATTTTACCCGATTTAATGTTTTGTCAGTACAAGTCTGATGGCCTAACAGCTCCGATCCAGTGAGAAGGTTGGAAAAGCAAACATAGTCTCTGTCAGAGCTGAGACACTAACTTTACTAGTGACAGATACTAGGAGAGAGATTCCATTAGAACCACCCTAAACTTAACTTTGAAAGATTATTTCTGTGTTTGATGGAACCTCTAGTTGCCCAAGCATTTGAATGCTTCAAAAAGATAACCCCTTGTGGATCCTGAGAAACTTAACAGAAGACCATGGGGGAGGGGAAGGAGAAAAAAAGTTACAGAGAGGGAAGGAGGCAAACCCTAAGAGACTCTTAAAAACTGAGAATAAACTGAGGGTTGATGGGAGGTGGGAGGGAGGGCGGGGCGGTGATGAGGGCATTGAGGAGGGCACCTGTTGGGATGAGCACTGGGTGTTATGTGGAAACCAATTTGACAATAAATTTCATATTAAAAAAAAGAGATAACCCTTATTCCTATCAAGAACATTCTAAATTTTTTCCTTGGCATTTGAAAATTTCAAGCTAAGTAAGCATGTCTGTCCTTGCTCATGTCATACACTCTTCAACTTGGGCCATTCAGCAAAATCCCAAAGACAAGATTTGGAGCAGGACTATCTGTTCGTGTCATCACACAGAGAAGCTAAATTGCTGGGCGATGATGAAAGGGCAGCTCGGTTCCTCCCAGATTGCAAGTGGGCTTGGCAGATTTTTAGTTGGAAATCTCTGAGGCTCACTCCTTTCATACACTACATCTCGAAAACTGATTAAGCGTTTCTTCAATTTACAATGCAGATATGTTTTTAAAAAATTCTAAGAGTTTCAAGGTACCAAGTCCCTTTTTACATCTGTGTCTTTTGAGAAACTGATTCATGGTATAAATATAAGAAATTAACCTGGATCATAATAACTGAGGGCTACTGGTGAATTAGAAAAATCTAGAAAATTGTTCCTCAGGTAATAAATAAACAGAGAGAGAGACACAGAGAAAGTCAAAGTAATAGTTTTTGCTTTAGCCATTCAAGTAAAGGTGAAAATTCTTAATTTTTTTTTTTTTTTTTTAATGTTTGTTTTTGAGACAGAGAGAGACAGAGCACGAGCCAGGGAGGAGCAGAGAGAGAGGGAGACACAGAATCTGAAACAGGCTCCAGGCTCTGAGCTGTCAGCACAGAACCCGATGCGGGGCTTGAACCCACAAACTGTGAGATCATGACCTGAATTGAAGTTGGATGCTTAACCGACCGAGCCACCCAGGCGCCCCGAAAATTCTACTCAAAAATTCATGAGTCATTTTAATTTTCTTTGTTATCTTGACATTTGAAGTGAAATTTTATAAACAGGGGGGAAAGCATTACTAGGCAGGTGATATTCAGTAGCTACTTTTAGATGAAAGCAAAAAATATAGCTACATGTGTTGCCTAAAAATTGTGGTATAAAATATGTAAAGAACGTGTATGGTTAAAGCATTTTCTTAGGATAATAAGTAGTTTAGGGTTCATGTGTTTCTCCAAGAGTTCAGGTTGCTTCATCAACCCCTTCAACTTTAGATAGGCTTTGTAGCTAACTATTTCCCACCTAAACTCTTGGTCAAAAAGGAACAACCCACGGCATATATGGATTGTCAACCTACTTAAAAATAATGGATGTTCCTGGAGATATTGTACCAATAATATTAGAGAAAGTTTTGAAGGAAAAGCTGCTCATGATTATCACTATCCTAGCATAGTGTTTCAATTTTTATAGAGTATCTTCCAATTGTTATCTGCATACAGACATATCCTTAGGTACTTATAATCATTTTGTGTATTGTCTTATAATCTACATTTAATTTAGGATGCCTGTAATGGATAATGGGAGTTATCTCTATTATTTGAGAATATTCAAATAATACAAGAAAAACAAACAGGATGTTTGAGACTCCTATGATGTGTTAAGCATTCATTCCCATTTAAGTAGTAGCTTATGAGATATAGGCAAAAGGCCCCTGATGTGTTAGGCATGCAGAGAATGAGGAAGCAAGCAGTTCTGAAGGTAGGATTCATAAGATATGCTAAATACACTTAGTACGTAAATTAGTAAACCATAAGACGTGTTAAAAACAGAATGGAATATATAATGGAACAAACAAGAGAGTTACTTTTAGATAAAGGAAGAATAGAAAGATTATGTCCTAATGTTTGATCACTTCTGCATTGACAGCTATGTCAGCCCTAAATTGGCACCCATTAGTGATATCTTTTTTTTTTTTTTTTTTAACGTTTATTCATTTTTGAGACAGGGAGAGACACAGCATGAAGAGGGGAGGGTCAAAATCTGAAGCAGGCTCCAGGCTCTGAGCTGTCAGCACAGAGCCCGACGCGGGGCTAGAACTCACGGACCGCGAGATCATGACCTGAGCCGAAGTCGGCCGCTTAACCGACTGAGCCACCCAGGCATCCCTAGTGATATCTTTATAGTCCCACTACGGCTCCTCCTGTGCTCAGCCTGAGAAAGGCAAATCAAATCCGTAGCTGTTCAGCAGGCTATTTGGCAAGTTATAGTTATTGGCCAGATGTACTTGCCCCTGCATCTCTGATAGAGCAAGACTGCACTTTGGCCCATCTCAGTGTGGTCCTTAGAACCCCACGAGTGGCAGAGAAGTCTCATGGAGAGGAGAGAGAGGGAGACAGAGCGAAAGAGAGGACATAAAATCATTGTGTAACTAGGATTCAGGTAGTACGGTCTTCCCACCCTGCTTATATCTTATCCTGAGTATGTTAACTTAGCTCATGTAGTCACATTTGTGTCTTGCCATGTGTTTAAGTGACTTTAACATACTGGGGCGAGGGTGGGGGGTGGGTGCTGAGCGTGTTGATTTGGTTTGTGAGTCTTTCTTTTCCGTGACCCTGGGAGAGCTTGCTTGGTGGTGGACGTGGGTCTTCCATATATGACAATCACTGAGATTTCAAAAGTATTTAATCTCCAAAGGGAAAAGATTATGACTCCATTTCTCTCCAGCAAATGATGGAAGAATCAGGGGACTAGAAGAAAAGTTGATTGTGTAGCAATAAGGGTCTTGAGCCAGCATGGTAGGAATAGGTATTCAAATAAATAAATACCTGTTGAATGAATGAATGAATGTGTGCGAAGAGTTGGGGCTAGCAAAGGAGCTAGGAAACCCGAAGGCAAGAGAAAGAAGGTGAGTAATGTGGGGTGTAAGCTGTGTTTAAGGGGTGTAGGTTAATTGAGTTACATGGGACTGTACTTGATACTTATTTGTAGGCCATTTGTGCCAAAGATCCCTGGCTCTATGAGCCAAAGAGCCAAGCAAATATTCTTCTGGTAGAGAGAAGGCAAAGTGGGAAGAGATGTGGGTTCCAGAAGCTGTATTTTCAAAAGCCAAAATGACTCCATTGAAGTGTTGGAATTTACTTTCACATACTTCAGAACAGATAGTGTGAACTGTGTGTGCTTTGCTGGTTTAAATCAGATCCTGGTGGGGTAGATTAAACATCTGAAGTATCTCCCAATGAGGGATTCGTACTCCAGGGATTAGTAAATTAGCATTTGAAGGTCCTAATTGGAAATGCATACCCTGAGGCGGTTACTATAAGCCCATTTTGACTAGGCCCCACTAGATCTGCCAAAGATGATTCATCAATGGTTATAAAGGAATGTTAGAAATAATTTATTGGAGCGATGAAGGCCATTTGATTTGTGTGCATCGGGTAGAAATATACACTTGCATGAATAGAGTCTAAGACTGTGGTAGAACCAGAAACCTAATACCTTTTGGAGTGGCATTCTTGGCCTAGAGCTCCAATCTAGTCCTATGTGCTGTCACTTGATAGGGATTCTGTCACTTAATCTGAGTATGAGAGTATTTTGCCACATCCGTCTCAGGTAAACCAGGTAGTTGGTGTGCCTAAGGGACAGAGAAGCGGGGCCACAGGTCATTTAAAGAACAGATTATGGGACTCTTTGGGCCTGCTGACTCATCAGTGTTTGCAGGGGTGCTAAAATGTGGCCTGAAGCTTGCTGTCATTATAACATATGGTCCAGAGCTGCAAAGGGCCTAGGATTTTACCCTACTTATAAGCTACCAAGCTCACCTGCCGCTGGTAGGGCACCTGATGCTGGTAGGACACATGAGAGTCTTACTTCAGAGATGAACAGTGTATCAGTCACAGCATAAGCAGCAGCCAGAGTGTTAGCAGTTTTGAACTGGTTCCTTGAGCCTCAGTCCTTACACGGTGAGAAGAGGGCCAGCTGATAGCTACACAGGGAGTGCTTATGTTACAGGAGAAGACAAACGAGTTTAGGGAAACGAAACATTTTATCACGGGGACTAAGCTCTGGATGGAGAGACTATCTCTTTTTTCCCCGTACTATTCACAATTTCCTAAGGCTATTGTGCAAACACGCTTGAAAAGGTAGCCCAGGACAAAAGACAGTCCAGGGCTTACTAATAAGACGTGCAAAATGCAAGAGAACCATGGAGAATTGCTTCCCAACACATAAACCCCCAGGAATAAGGTGTGAAGGAGGAGTCCTAGTGTCTTCACCTGCTCAGATTATTGGACACAACCAACAACCAACAGAGAGACCATGAAAACTGAACAGCCAAATGGTCCCAGACCCTTGGTGGTCCCCGTGCCAAGCCAGCTGACGTCTTCCATTTCAAGTGGTGGGAATGCCTGACTGGGAACTTTCTGTTTGGCTTTGTTCCCCTGACCACTTGGACAAATCCCCTTCCAATGCAGCAGATATGGTTATGAGGTTCACAGTCAGTTAGCTTTCCTTCTCTGAAGAAAGCTGCAGGGCCAAGGCTAGGCCAAGGCTGCCTATGTTCCACGGGATCTATCAGTGGCTAAGAAGGCCAGTCACTAGGGATTAGACTTCCATTCTGTGTGTACCGAATTTTCTGGGTTCTGTTTGGTAAACTCAGATAAAACCAGACGATTAGGTCACTGGCACTAAAAAAAGATTTACTGAGGGGCACCTGGGAGGCTCGGTCGGTTAAGAGTCTGATTTCGGCTCAGGTGATGGTCTTGTGAGCTTGCCTTGGGCTCTGTGCTGACAGCGCAGAGCTTGATAGGGAGTCTCTCTCTCTGCCCCTCCTCACTTTCTCTCAAAAAAAAAAAAAAAAAAAAAAACCACCAAAAAGAAAAAAAGGTTTTACTGAAGGGGATAAAAAGTATGACAGGGGTCTTAGTAACTATACACAGAATGAACAGATGTATAAAGAGCTGGGTGGGGTAGATGGGAAAAGGAGGTTGCAGAGAAACTAACGAGCAAAACAAAATTCCTTTCTTGTCCAGTCTGATGACTTCTCATGTCCTAAGCAAAGGTGCATTTTGAGTTATCAGTACTGTAAAAGACAGCAATCATTTCGGGAAGCAGGAGTGCTGTTGTGTATTCTCATTAAACCATTTTTTTAATGTTTATTTATTTGAGAGAGAGAGAGAGAGAGACAGAGGGCAAGCAGGGGAGGGGCAGAGAGAGGGAGACACAGAATCCAAAGCAGGCTCCAGGCTCCAAGCTGTCAGCACAGAGCCCGATGCAGGGCTGGAACCTATGAACCACGCTATCATGACGAGAGCTGAAGCCTGACACCTCATGGACTGAGCCACCCAGGTGCCCCAGATATTCTCATTTTTTAAAGCTTACTTTAGATATTTACTTCTTTAAGGACGGGGTCCTTGGAAGACCCAAGCCGGGCATTCACTGAAGCTATCGGTTTCTAGATGTTCAAATACCTGGCCTTGTTAGAAGCATGAGGGAGAGAAACACTCCATCAAGGTACGACTGAGATTAAGACGTAGAGACCTGGTAGAGTAGCAGATCAGCGTTAACACACCCAGTCAAGGGGAAACAAATGGATTCTCTACCTGCCCCATTAACCGCAAGTCCTTGGGCCATCCCAGGGGTAAGCGACAGGAGGGAGAGGGGCTCCCTAGAACACTATTAAACAGCTGCAAATGGAACCATTAATCTTTGTGATAGCCGTAGAGGAAAACCAGTCCTCCAGCTGACGGGCTTCACATTAGGAAAGTTCTGGTTAGAAGTGGGGCCCTCTCTTGGGGGAGCTCTGGGGATCGGTTTGGGGATGGTAATCCCCTGGCAGCACCCAAGCATTTCATGATAATCATAAAGGAGAGGGAATCGTGCCTTCTTCACAACACTTCCCTGGAATTTGCAGACAGTTTCAGCATCAGCGATTGGATGGTTTTTCTCACAAGCACCAGACGAGAAGGGGCCTGCTTCTGCCGGGAGAATGGGTTGGGAGTCTGGTCACAGAAAATGTGAGCTGTCACACGGTCTGCTTCCGGCTGCTGCTCCTGGATCGTGGTGTGCCTAGGTTATCGAGCCCTGTCAGAGCTGAGGCCACCGGGCACTCTGTGTGAGGGGCTGCTGGAAAGGGGGTTGTTGTTGGGGGCTTCAAGGCATCCCACGGATGGCTCTGCCTCTCTGGAGTTGCAAGAACTTTCCGGGGTCTCAAGTCTGCTTCAGAATGTACTTGGCACATAATAATGTCTGACAATTATCGCCCACTCTATATCCTAGGTACTGTTCCAAGTGCCTTGTACATATTAAATCAGTTTTTTTATTAAAAAAATTTTTTTAATACATTTATTTATTTTGATAGAGAGAGACAGAATACAAGTGGGGGAGGGGCAGAGAGAGAGGGAGACACAGAATCCGAAGCAGGCTGCAGGCTCTGAGCTGTCAGCACAGAGCCCGACGCGGGGCTCGAACTCACAAACTGTGAGATTATGACCTGAGCCGAGGTCTGATGCCTAACCGACTGAGCGACCCCACTCAAATCATTTAAGTCTTCAAAACCTCTCAGTTTGGTATTGAATATTGGTCGATTGAATCAGAGGGTTTAAGCTACTTGCTCAAGGTCACTTAGCTCGTTAAGAGTAGAACTAGCCTTTGAAGCACACAGCAGGCTCTTCACCTGTGGGATGTGCACTCATGGTGTGCACTCAGTCACTAGGCTGATGACAGGGACCCTCTTCTTCTTGGTAGAGATTTCCCATTTGCAGCTGGGCTGACCGGATATGGATTTCTGCACAGTGCCTGCTCCTGGCCTCTTCCAGGCTGGCCTCTGCTGACCAGTGCGGACACCCTGTTGCTCGGTCCAGCTGCTTTATTGGAATGTTCTGATTGCTACAGCCCCTGGTCCTGTATTCTGTTTCCAGGGTTAGGCTGCTCCCCGTGGGAAGGGAGGACACATTCTGAACTCCTGCACTCCATCGTCAGCATTTTCCCTACTGCTGGCTGTGTGTTTACCACCAAGCTACCGCACCTGCCTCTGGCTCACAGGGCGATCGGCTGCACCCCGGTGGAGTGGGAAGGAGGAGGTGTTGGTACCTGCTGAAGATCACTTGTGTGACATCCAGAAAGTCATTCATCTTTACTTTTTATTGAAAAAAAAAACACCGCGTATTTATTTTGAGAGACAGCAAGGGGGGAGGGGCAGAGTTCGAGGGGCTCGAACTCGCGAACCATGAGATTATGACCGAGCTGAAATCAAGAGTCGGACGCTTAGCCGATGAACCAAGCCACCCAGGCAGGCACCCTGGAAGGCACTCATCTTTAAACTGAGACAAAAACAGGAGCCCACTTTTGTGAAAGGACGCACTGGACATAGAACTTAGCACGCAGTAGGCTGTTGACTGCGTTCTCTTTCCCTGCCTTTTCCATAGGAAATATAGCTACTGAGAATAAACGAGTGCCTCTTTCAGCCGTAGGCCCTAGGAATTTCACATGTTTGCTTAGTGCCCCCGAGGAGGAACTGTGGGTATATGTGGGTTAGCTGCGTGAACAGGTAGGACCATGCAATGCATAGCCCAGACCATTAATAACCATGTGGCTTCTATGTTTGAAAGCCAAAGATACGTTCATACAAGGCCTGAGTATGTTTTTACAGCTCCACAAACCATTCATCTACTTCGGCAGGACTTTTTTAATGCCAGTTTTAGAATTTTTGATGTTTTCTCTTTTCTCCTAAAAAAGTGATTTACATTGCAAAGCAGTTTCTGGCCTTGGCACGCTGCAGAGTTGGGGCCCGGACATTTTTTTTTTTTTCTTTAACAGTTTATTAAGGATGTAGGATCCCTCTTGGAGAGACCCTGAATCCTGTGGATTCTGTTAAAAGGTTCAGCCCCAACTACTTTTTGAGCATAGAAAGCAAAGAATTGGTTTAAAAATATGTATATAAATCGATTTATCGCTCCCTGCTGAGACCTGGGAGGACTGTGGTAATATGGGAAGTCAGAGAATACCAGGAAGGCTGGTGGGGGGTGTGGGGAGTCGAGGCTTGGGAACCCACTGGTTCAAGGGTTTCTAGGAAGTGAAGGCTCTTAGTGCTGTCTTTGGCTGCCCCGGTAAGGTAAATTTTGGGGCACCTGCGTGGCTCAGTCAGTTGAGTGTCCAACTCTTGATTTCAGCTCAGATCATGATCTCACAGTTCATGAGTTTGAGCCCCACATTGGACTCTGTGCTGACAGCGCAGAGCCTGCTTGGGATTGTCTCCCTCTCTCCCTCATTCTCTGCCCCTCCACTGCTTGCGCTCTCTCTTAATATAAAAAATAAACTTTAAAAAATAAAACAGAAAACCCCTGCTCTCCTTAATCGGGTTGAGGATACATTTAACATACTCACCACCTACAGGATAGGAGATGCCAAATTTGAGTCCTATTTCTGTGACGTTTGTCACTACTGATTTCCCATTTTCCAAAACAAAACAAAACAAAACAAAACAAAACAAAACAAAACACAAAAAACACATTCCTAACAGCGCCTTGAACTATCTACAAATAAGAGGCTGACCTGGGACTTAGAACTTTTTACCTGTCAGTGGTTTGTGTGTGAGATTATTTATTTATTTCACTACTCTGTTCTCTGCAGTCCATCTGGCACTTACTTGATAGAGAAGCTAGGGGCTTTACCACCGATAGCCTGCAGGAAAAGCTTCGCGGGTCTGTGACCTGTGCCGTCACACAGGGCCCTGCTCTTGGTAAGGGGCCCCACACTTAGTTTATGCTCTGCTGTGGCTGTCTTGAAATTCTTGATACTTTTTGAAAGACGGGGCCCTGCGTTTTCTTTTTGTGCTGAGCTCTGAGAATTGTGTAGCCAGTCTGGATGGCCAGACTTAATCCCGTTCATTAAGGTCATAGGCCTTTTCTTTCTTCCCTCCCTCCTCCTCCATATGTCACCTTGGTGCCCCTCCCTCTGATGATGTGGATGGCTGTTTCATTTCTTTTCTTTCTTTCTTTTTTTTTCCTGAGAAAGAAAAAGAGCATGAACGGGGGGATGGGCAGAGAGAGAAGGAGACACAGAATCCGAAGCAGCACAGAGCCTGACGCGGGGCTCGAGTCCACGAACCGTGAGATCATGACCTGAGCCGAAGTTGGACGCTCAACCAACTGAGCCACCCAGATGCCCCGTGGCTGTTTCATTTCTCCCAGCCTCTATGGGTTACCTTGGAGATTTGGCCAACATGGAAAGAGCTGAGGACCGTGAGTGTACAATCCAGATATGACCAGGCAGCATAATGCTCTGATCCTGGGGCTCCAGAAACACAGGGAACATCTAGGGGAGACCTGTGTGACCTTTAGAGTGACTAAAAGTAACAATGTTGCTCATAGCCCTGAGGATTTGTATAGCCTTTGAAGAAGGGGTCAGTATTGTCCTGGGGGTGTGCTGGGTAGGGGCATTATTTAGAAACAAAAAGACCTATGATGGGATGTTGAGGTTTTAAGGCACAGAAGCTGCAGTGAGTAAAGGTCCAGCTTACTAAGTTGCATGTGCAGAAAGGGGACATGAAAACAGGTGATTTTCTCCTTATTTGTCCCTGTCGCCCTATCCTTTATTTAGTGAAGTCCTTTCTGGTACTCCTTCACGCTGAAACACAGATTGCTGTTTCTCAGGATATAACTGTGTGGGGTGCCTTGTTAAGGCAGGATTTTTGAGTAAGATATCAAGGCCAGTTTAGATTCCCTAGGGCCAGATGCAAATTCCTGGCCAGCGTGTGAAGATCAAGGACTTTGGTCACTCTCGCAGTTCACATACAGGTGCAAATGAGACCAGAAGCAGAACTTGATGTAATAGAAACGTGGAGCAGACAGGGCCGGGGCGCCAGGCAGAGAGGGCTGCGGGGGTGGAAACTGGCGAGGGCTGTGTCTGCCCCAGGGCACGGCCTTTTGGTAATTCGCACAAAGGAAAGGAATGGGCTATCTCAGTCTTCAGACCTTGGATTCTATCACAGCATTTCTTAAATGTAAAGAAACTCAAGTATATATATTTTTCTCTGTTTAAAGGTTAAAGTTGGTCATTGTGTAAAAACTTGGAAAATAAAGAAAAGAATCAAGAAAAATATTTATAATCCTGTATTTTGGTGATGATCACTGTCTTTTTTTTTAAATATTATTTGTTTTTATTTTTATTTTTTTAATGTTTTAGATGTTTATTTATTTTTTGAGAGACAGAGAGAGGCAGAGCGTGAGCGAGGGAGGGGCAAAGGGAGAAGGAGTCG
Organism: Panthera pardus; assembly: GCF_024362965.1. Taxonomy (NCBI): domain Eukaryota; kingdom Metazoa; phylum Chordata; class Mammalia; order Carnivora; family Felidae; genus Panthera; species Panthera pardus. The sequence continues at coordinate 99,949,581 of NW_026526765.1, forward strand.
CAGACTCTGAGCTGCCTGCACAGAGCTCAGTGTGGGGCTCAAACCCGTGAGCTGTGAGATTATGACCTGAGCTAAGTTGGACGCCCAACCGATTGAGTCACCCAGGCACCCCAAAAGATTGTTTCTTTGTAAAGGAGCTAAGTCTCCTGCTGTATTTAAAAAATGACTATATACAGATCTCCTGTGCTCATTAGTCTCCTGAACATGTGAACAGTCGTTAAAGGATGAATGGCTTTCTGAAGGGCTCCTGGCAAAAACTATTTTGTGTCTCTTCCAACTAGATTGTTAGGGTTCTTTATGGAATTTCTTTTCCTTCTCTTCATCGTGGTAGAGGAAGATGTTTATGCATTACGTTTGGGCTGATTGAAAGTGAGAACTGACTTGTCTAAAAATCCACTTTTTAGGAGTGGACTTCTATTATTTAAGTGTTCTAATGATTTAACTGCACGAGCAGAACCTCTTATGCCATGAACCTACCTGTGTTTATTGAACTTAAGTTTTTATGGATTGTTGAGAGTTTCCCGTGCTACTCTTAGGCAAGGGTCCTGTGGAAAAAGAACTCACAGGCCTATCTTTGAGTGGCCAGAGTACTGGTGTTACTGGGAGAAGTGATTTTCATCCTATGGCATGTTTTTTCTCTCTTTAGTTAAAAAAAAAAAAAAATCATTGAAGCCCTTTGTGTTTGTGTAACTTGGAAGACTAAGAGGCCCACGGTTAACTTGAGAGTTAAATTATAACTTAGTACCTTCTGTGTAAATACTCAGTTTAAGAAAAGAAAAAGGAAGAAATCAATGCCCAAATTGAGAGAGCGAGAGAGAGAGTGAGCGCAAGCTGGGGAGGGGCAGAGAGAGAGAGAGGAGGGGGGGGGAGAGAGAGAGAGAGAGAGAGAGAGAGAGAGAGAGAGAGAGAGAGAGAATCCCAAGCAGGCTCCACACTGCCAGCCTGGAGCCCAATGCAGGGCTCCAACTCACGAACCATTAGTTCATGACCTGAGCCGAAATCTAGAGTTGGATGCTCAACTGACTGAGCCACCCAGGTGCCCCTTGTTTTATTTTGGAGTTTTACAGGTTTCACTGAATTTATCCAGTTCGATTCAACCAGCATTTCCACATTGTAGGCACCTACCTACCTTTTGGGGGCTGAGGCAAGGAGAGGAAGAGTGAAAACAAAAGTGTGCCCCCCTCGCCTATCCCCCCCCCGGAGTATAACCCTAGCTAGCTGGCTGGGCAAATGGAATCTTACTCCTAGTCGTAAATGATACATTGATTTTACTCTAATCACAAAACTGTTTTACGGTTTCATGACAGGGATGATAATTTTAAGCATCTGACTTCACTAGCAGTTTTCTGCAAGGGCCGAAGCTGAGACGGAGGCCCGTTAATCGGCTCCGTGTATCGTGTCTCTCAGCAGCCCCCTCAGGCTCATTGGGGCAGCACCCTTTGGTTTTCTTTGTTATGTGGGGTTTTTGGAAGTCATCGCAAGGGCCTTGATCAGGATGGGCCTCAGGAACATCTAGGTTGGTGTCCTCTCTCCCTTACTTCCCCTGGAATTTCCCTAACATTGTCAGAGGATGTGGAGGCCCGTGGTTGCTGGGATTATACGGGTCTGTGTCTGTGTAGGCGGAGAGAGCACAGTGGACTGGCTGGGGCTAGGTCTCCTGCTGGCCACCTTGAGACCTCCGCAAAGCCAGGGCCAGATGGCCCTGGCTACAGTTCTATGTTTTTGGTGTTTTTTGGTCCTTTTGGTTTCCCAGTCTGAGGTTGACCACAGAATTGTTATAGTATAGAAGCTAGACCTCCTTGGAAGTGCTAGTTTGTGTTGCCTAATATCCCTTTGTGAGGGAGCTATTAATTCTAGGCAGAAATGAAACACAAATTAGATAACTTGCCCCCATTTAGACAATGTGGAAAGTCAGAGACCTTCAGCCTCAGGCCCTGGAGCTTGGGTAGGTCTCTCAGCTCCTAGGGCATCTGTAACATCATCAATTCAGAAATGCTGCAGGGGAGAATTGACTTTTGTCCGAAGCAGTTTTATTTTTATAGGCAACGGTAGTACTTTTTCTTTGAAAAAAAAAATCGAGGTGTGGATTATTTTCAAACGAAAGCCATGAGTCTGCATTTTATCTTCTAGATGAAATCTTCTAGAGAACTTACTCATTGAAAATTAGGCTAACAAGTATCCATAAAAATGAAACTGTATCTGATAATTATGTGTATTTCTAAAACCAGACCTGAAGAGTTCTTTTAAATGTCACATTTGCATCTTGAAAAGAGGATATTATTTATTTGCTTTTTTTTTTTTTTTCTTGGCCCTCTGGTCTTTGACAGACTATTTTGCTGTGATTGGTGGCATTTTCCTCTCGTGTTCCATTTTCAAATGTTAATCATTAGTCATTCCTCATGACCTCTCCATGCAGCAACCCAGAATATAGGGCTTTTAAGGGCTGCCTACTTGAACAATGCTGGAGGAGGCTCTGAGGGTTTCAAGTGACCCGGGGTCATGTCCTGGGTCAAAAAAAGATGAAAGGTTAGTCTGGTGGTCACAGCCCCCAGGTCCTGGGAAAGGTAGGCCTCTGCAAGCTGTGGAAACTGAGAAGGAAGAACGTCCATGCGCTGCCCTGGTTGTGCTCAGTCAGGGAGACGGGCCTCGCAGGTTCCCAGAAACCCCTTTGATTCGCTGCCCGTTCCACACGATGTTTAGTAATAAACAGAGTTCAATGACCAGTCTAGACAAACAAATCATGGCCCTGGCAAACCCTGTGTTCTGATGACATGTTATGTCTCTGCAATGCAGAGAGGAAGCAGCCAGCTTTGAAACTAACGCAGGGCCTTTGTGAGCTAACAGCAAACAGAGAGGCTGAGAGGGATTCAGACAGCAGACCCCACTGTGGCCAAATTAGAAGGTATTCCCCGCTTTGTGGTTTGCGAGTTTCCTGCTCTGTCTTCCTCCAGGCATTAGGAAGCTGCCCTGAACTTGAGTGAAATGCGAGAGGTTTAAATATTAATATTTCTGAAGCCCTCAGGGTAGACTCAACCACCTGCTTCCCCCGTAGCAGCTGTCCTACACGGTTTTCACTAGAGAGACACTATTTTTCTCCTTAACAGAGTATTTTCATCAAAGTTGGATTTTAATGGAGTCAGGAAGCCTTCCAAGAGATTTCCTTTTCACGTTCATTGGCTAGCTTTATCTGTCATTTGGAGGTGAAATCTCAGAATTTCCTCGTTTAACTTGCTCTTTCCTCTTCTACCCTGTCAATCAAAGTATGGTACCAAACCTTGGCGAGTTTGTGTGTTATCAGCATGTGAGGCAAACAGTGAAATCTGATGTCTGTTGGGACTAAAAGAGGAAAAATGCTAAGAAAGAACTGAGCTTACTGAACTCTGTAAAAGAATCCTGGGTGAAAACATCAGGGTTTTTATGTGTGTGTGTGTGTGTGTGTGTGATTTTTTTTTTTTTTTTTTTAATTTCAACATGTGCTTCGTATAAATACAGTGCTGGATGATAAACTGTGTATATACACAACAAAGAATGCTTAGAAGATATCTCTGGTAGTATTCTTCTGTGGATGTGTTTGGGCTGTTTTCACTTAGAAATAATTCATTTTCAGTATTTATCAGGGGAGGTTCCTTTACGATTATTTAAATACATTTTTTCTTCGCCTGCATTGAATTGTTTACTTAATGTTAATGGTTCTTCACAAATATTTACTAAATCTCTCTGTAAACCGTCCTCTGAATTAGACCAGAGGGCTCAACACTCTGACTAACTGCCTTCTTTAGGTATCCGGCCTTTTAAGGTAATCTCTCTGCTGATATCTGTGCAATTAACTGAGAGCATTTTAATAACAGGGAATAATAATTGCTGTTTGCCTATCACTGAGAGGAATTTCCCCCCCGAACATCTATTTTTAGGGAGACCAGATTGTCATGGAGAACGTGATGACACTGATCAAGACTTTATTACTTCCTATGTGAGAGATTTTGTGGGAACAAGAATTCGCAGTACTTTTGCTCATATTTTGTGCAGAATTAAGAGTCTTAAATCCCTGGCAATGCAAGCTGGTGCAGCCACTCTGGAAAACAGTATGGAGGTTCCTCAAAAAACTAAAAATAGAACTACCCTACGACCCAGCAATTGCACTACTAGGCATTTATCCAAGGGCTACAGGTGTGCTGTTTCAAAGGGACACATGCACCCCCATGTTTATAGCAGCACTAGCAACAATAGCCAAAGTATAGAAAGAGCCCAAGTGTCCATCGATGGATGAATGGATAAAAAAGATGTGGTGTATATATACAATGGAGTATCAACCGGCAATCAACAAGAATGAAATCTTGCCATTTGCAACTACGTGGATGGAACTGGAGGGTTTATGCTTAACGTGAAATTAGTCAGCCAGAGAAAGACAAACATCCTATGACTTCACTCATATGAGGACTTTAAGAGACAAAACAGATGAACATAAGGGAAGGGAAACAAAAATAATATAAAAACAGGGAGGGGGACAAAACAGAAGAGACTCATAAACATGGAGAACAAATTGAAAGTTACAGACCAGCAGTGAACACTAGGGTTCTCTCATTTCTCCACACTCCATTCCCAGCCATAAAGATTTTTAATCTCCTCTCTTTCCGGTGGGAGAAAGTTCCCTGCTCCCCCCCCCCCAACTATTTTTTATGGATAAGCTTTATATATATAGGGCTGTAGCACCTGGTATTTAAAACCAAGCTTTTGAACCTCCGAACAACTTTTATCTGTTCAAAAGCCTTGTTTTTTTATGTCAGAAGGCTCTTGGTTTTCAAGACTATTGTCATGATTATAATTTTAAAAACTGGTGTTCAGAAATGTGATTGCTCTATTCGCACTGTGTTTTGACCTCTCATGAGGCTGTAAACCTCAGCCTTAAATTCAGTTTTCTTTCTTAAAGCTTATTTTATTATTATTATTATTATTATTATTATTATTATTATTATTTTAGTAATCTCTGCACCCAGGGTGTGGCTTGAACTCACAGCCCAGAGATCAAGAGTTGCATGCTCTTCTGACTGAGCCAGCCAAGCACCCCTCAAATTCAGTTTTAATGGAGAAAAACTAAGGAGTAGGTAGGGACGTTTGTAAGAGCAGGAAAGTGAAAGGACTATTGATTGGAACAACTTACTGAGTACAAACCCCCTTCAGAAATGTTTCAAAAATGTTATCCCTGTGTACTTAGAATTGGAGCTACCTGGTAGAATCTGTAGATCTCAGGTTTTCTTTAGGCAGGACAGAGCATACTCCTCAAAATCTCAGGAGTGTGCCATTTCCCCCTTGCTTACGGCTTTCTTAGCAAGGTCTTAATTAAGGCCAGTTCTATATCTGCCCCAAATTTATGACCTAATCTGCCCTGGAAACTATTTTTGTTTCTGCTTTCTATGCCTCCATGGTGGTGTTTAAATTTGCTAAGTGTGAAATCTCACCCCAATGCCTTTTCTTGAAAGTGATCCCAACCATCGAGGAGTAGATGATTGAAGCCACTCTTCAAAAACCATTACACAAAAGGCAATATGAAATGAGACACAAGCCGCCGGTCATGAAGGTGAGAACACGAGGCCGGAATGTGTTTGTAAAAATGCGATTGCGGATTCAAATGATATTACCATTCCCAGATCACCACTGGGAGCCAAGTGGAGTTGTATTTCAAGCCCCTGGAGGTTTCGCTTAGTTCTCTAGCAGCTTAGTTGTAAGGAAAAACTAAATAGCAACATAGATCTGCAACATGACTGGTACATGGAAGTATAGACTGAACGTCTGGCTTCTCCCAGTCTGATCAGCAGAGCCTTTGAGACAAGCTGAGCTGACAGATCATCCATCCCCTTCATTTTTCTGGGAAGAAACTCGAGGCACATTGACTGCAGCATAAGGAAGGAGATGGGGCATTAGTTTTTGTTCTGTGAGACTGGGTGTCAGGAGAATTCTGGTGCCTAGGGAATTTTTGTCGATTAATAAAAATTCTTGCCCCATCATGTGAGACAGTGGGTTTTTTTTTTGAGGTTTTAATTTATTTATTTATTTTAGAGAGAGCACAAATGGGGGACGGGCAGAGAGAGAGGGGGACAGATCTGAAGTGGGCTCTTCGAGGACAGCAGAGAGCCCGATGTGGGACTCAAACTCACGAATCATGAGATCAGGACCTGAGCTGAAGGCGGATGTTTCACCAACTGAGCCACCCAGGCGCCCCATGTGGTACAAAATTTTAATGAAATCTCAAAGGATACTACAGGGCCCTTCACCGTTTAGATCAATCAGGGACAGAGAATGACAAAGTACAAAACCAGGTAGGGTCTGGGCCCTGCCACACTTGTTGCCTCTTTTATTGAGGAACAGTGTAGCAAAATAAAGAGTGGCCCTGAATTCAAATCCTACCCCTGTTGTTTCCTAGCTATTTGACCCTGAAGAAGTAACTTAACCTGTTAGAACTTCAGTAGAGCTATCAGTAGGCTTGTGAAGATAAAAAAGATTAATATGCCAAGTACCCATGAATCGAAGTTACAGTTTGTGTTTTAAATGTCTTCTTTCACACTTTCCAAATATATAAAATATGTGCACATTGAATATGTTCTTTCAAACGACAACCCCCTCCCATATTTGTGAGTTGCCCCCTTCTGCTGGTAGTCACTGAATTGGACTTTTTAAATCTACCCTCGTGCTCATCTAGAACATAAACAGCAGAATATTATAATATAATCAATCTGATTGTAATTACCATTCATTACCTTTAAAAGCATTTGTGGGGGGGCGCCTGGGTGGCTCAGTCGGTTAAGTGTCCGACTTCAGCTCAGGTCACGATCTCGCGGTCTGTGAGTTCGAGCCCCGCGCCGGGCTCTGGGCTGATGGCTCGGAGCCTGGAGCGGGCTTCCGATTCTGTGTCTCCCTCTCTCTCTGACCCTCTCCCGTTCATGTTCTGTCTCTCTCTGTCTCAAAAATAAATAAATGTTAAAAAAAAATTAAAAAAATAAATAAATAAAAGCATTTGTGAGGCAGCTATATGCTTGGGGCACTGTCTAGATGGATCCGTAGACCTTGATTTCTGGCACCTTGCAAGCCAAGATGGTTCTGCAGTAATCAGGCTTGGAGGCCTGAAAATGGAAAGACTGGCAAGATTGGGTCACAATTAGGGCCTTTTCAGAGGACATAAGCAAAGGGAAGGAATACCTGGGATCATATGGCATGTAGTGAGTAATGCAGAGGAACCTAAAATGGGGGAGAAGATGGGAAGAGGTTTGTTAGTCTGGAAAATCTCAGAGGTGGAGATTGGGTTTTGGGAGCTGCTCCAGAGAAGGGAAGGACACAGAGGGGGTTGGTCCAGCCAGTTAGGGATAAATCCAGATTGAAGCAGGAATAAATCCAGATAAATCCTGTGATTTCAAAGATTTGGGGAAGCCATGGAGATCTTCTCATTCTACCAATGAATGAAATATTCTATACCCATTGTGTGCTGGCCCAGGGCTACAGGAGAAATTTCTGCTTTCCAGGAGCTACTAACTACTCCAGTGTCTGATGTGTCAGGGTAAATGCAGGACAGTCTGTCATGAGTATTTGGGAGGAAGTGTCTAGTTCAGTTGGGGGAGGGGCACTTGTTTGGGGAAAGCTTCACAGAGAACGTGAGATCCTACAGATGAGGAAATTGAGGTCCAGAGAGACAAAACAAATCGTTCAAGAACACACAACAGAGAAGTAACAGAGTTGAGATTACAACCCAAGCCCTGAGCTATGACTCCTTCTTGTCCATTTTGCTGATAGCTGTTTGTCTGCCTGAAGAAGGTGAGGAATCATGTGGGGCTGAAGGAGAGACGGAACAGAAAGCGAGCGGGGGCTTGGGTTTCCTGATGAAAAACCTTGAGACTGGGCCTTGGTTTATGTACAAAAGACCTGTATCCTGGGGATCCCTAAGCAAAGCTGAGAATGAAGACTGCACAGTGGAAAGCTGAGATTCCACAGGCCAATGACATCATTTGACCTCTAAAGGTCTACCCGTGGACTTGTGCTTCATCCAGTTGGAGTTCTGATGTGGTACCCAAGAATTTTCACTGGTGCAATTAAGCCAGTGCATTGGCAGGGGCTCTCCCAGGTCTTTATTGCAGACCTACTTAAAGGACACTGTAGTAAGTTAGCAGGACTCCTACTAAGACTGTAAATGTAGAGATGGGAAAGGATGTTTGGCAAGACGCTGAAGAGTACAAAAGCAGGAGAATTTGATGGATAACCGGGTGGATAGATGAAAGGATGAATCTCCTATCTCCGTAAGACTCTCAGTTTTATAGTTGTTGGTGAGGTGCGGGGTGGATGAGGATGTCTAAGAGCCAACATTTTAGGGGGACTAGAGACGCTCTATAATTTCCTGTCTAGCCGTTCTTTTCCCAACCATACTTATTTTTAGTTGCTCTATCTAGATCCACTGAGTGATGAAAATCTTGGAATTCTCAAAGCAGTGGGGACAACAACAGTCATTTGAATGTGGTTTTTGAAAGCTTGCTGGCTACCAGAGGTAGCCTTAAGGCAGTCTGCTGGCAGAACAACCTTTAGGGAAACTTGAAAAGAATATTTCACCAGAGCAGTGGAAAATACCCACCCTGTGGTTTTAGGGTTTGATGTTCGAATTGTACGGCAGCTAAGGATTCAGAGAGTGAATTAGCTGGAGTTAGGCTGCTCATAAATGCTATTCTTGTAGTTAGATGATGAGATGAAAATTCTAGAAGCTTCCAACTCAATTTCCTTCATTTACAATGTTCTCATTTAACAAGTGGGACCCTAAGAAAGCAGCTTGAGACGATGTCAAAAATATGGAGGGACAAAAGGAAGAAATAAGAAGACATGAGACTGATTGTAGTTAACCTAATTTGGGGATTCTGGTCAAAGAGATTCACAGCCCTTTGGGTCCCCTCACAGTTCCTTGGTACACTAATATGATCTGATTTCCTAGTTTTAGAATGGGAAATTCAGTGAAATATAAGAAACACATATGTTTAGAGAAGCTAGAAATTGGCTGAATGTAAGCTGATCGCCCCGTTGACAGCTAGAAAGATGAACCAATGTGACTCTTGAGGCACAGCAGGCTGGGTATGAAATAGTTGGGAGAGCCAGAAAGAACACTGTTTTAGAGCATGGCCTTGTTAGATGTCACAGGAGGAAAAAATTTGCTCTGATTTTTTTTCGGACAGACTCAAGATCCTTTATTTGTTTAGCATAACGGATGCTTTTAATGAATTTCAGCAGTTTAGTTATCTCATTTCGTGGGTGACCTAACCGCAGAGTGTGAGTAAGCAGAACAGGATGCCGTTTCTGAGAAAAGCATTATTCGTGTCGTTGGAGAGGTGAGCTTTAGGGAAAGGCACGCCTGGAACCATTTCTGGAGACCATAACCCTGATCAGTTGGAGAAAGAAGTCAACAAGTCTCTAAGTCAGGGGACCTCTGTTGTTCAGTCTAAGACAAATTTAATTTCCAGTTTTGCCAGTGCTGATGACATGGGAAGAAAAGAGTCATTAACCCCAGCACCAGTGAGCTGCTTCTTTGGACCGGAGGAAGTTTCATTATATTGATGAGCTTTGGAGTGACTCCTGAATAAATATTAACTTGGCATTCTCCTCCTCTTCTATCCTTTTGAGCTGTATGAAAGTGAAAATAGGAAAGGCAAGACAATAATTGAATGACGGTCGCTCAGTTTGTAGAGCAAACTGGTGATTCCCAACGAAGTTGGAGATACATCTCCTCTACGAATCAGTTATTTCACTTCTATATATTTACTCTAAGACTCTCTCACGAATGCTCAAGGAGCACTGTTTGTACTAGCAAAAAAAAGGAGAAATGACCCAACTCTCTGTTGACTAGGGTGGGGGCTTGACCAGTTACAGCCCCCTGGGTTAAAGCCAGCTACTTGTTTATAGTGTGCAAGTAGTTTTTACATTTTCAGACGCTTAACAATATCTGTGACACGTAACGTTTTATATCATGTAAAAATTGTATGAAATTTGAATGTTAGTGTTCGTAGTAAAGTTTTACTGGAACACAGCCATGCTCATTCCTGTAAGCATTGCACCGTGAGGCTTCTGTGCAGTTCTGATGCACCCTGAAGTTTGGGGAACAGTGGAAGAAAGGAATGAATAGATTGTGGTGGATTCGGATAATGGGTAGTGTACCATAGTTAAGATCAATGAATTAGATCTATATATGAACATGGCAAAACCTTAAAGGGAAAAAAAACCCTAAAGGATATGTATAGTACTGTTTGGCACATTAAAATATACTAAATGTGGTTTAGACATACATCTCTAAGTGGAGAAAGTTGTACAACACGCATATACATAATACTAATTGCAGAATGGTGGTTACCTCTGCAAAAGAGAGGGGAATGAAGGAGGGATTAGAGTTTAGCTATATTTATATTTTACTGCTTAAAAATAGAGAGACTGGAATTAAATATGACAAATCCTATTTCCATTAAATATGAATAGTGAATATGTGAGTGTGATAGTTTTTTAAATTTATTTTTATTTAAATTTTTTAGATATTTATTTTTGAGAGAGAGAGAGAGAGAGAGAGAGAGAGAGAGAGAGAGAGCGCATGAGTGGAGGAGGGATAGAGAGAAAGAGGGGAGACCCAGAATGTGAAGCAGCCTCCAGGCTCTGAGCTATCAGCACAGAGCCTGATGCAGGGCTTGAACCCGCAGGTTATGAGATCATGACCTGAGCTGAAGTCAGATGCTTAACCAACTGAGCCACCCAGGAGCCCTGTGATAGTTTTTCTATGCTTGAAAATTTAAAGCCATACCTATTCATTAAAACAATTAGGAATATAAAGAATATTAAATAATTAGATATTAAGATGATCACCCACCACCTGAAGATAATTACTCAATATTTTGGTATTTTCCCTTCTACTCCTCTTTTTTTTATGCATGGTAAAATACTTTTCATTATATGATATTTACAGTTTTATATTCTTTTGCTTCCTATTTAATACTGGCTGGTAGAATTTTCCACGCAGTTATTCTGATTTGTATAATAATCACATTTGCTCCATATATGTGTAACACTTTTCCTGATTTTTCACATAATAGATGTTTGCTATACAAATTTGGAAAATAAATAAAGTATAAAGAAAATAAAAACCATCTGTTATCGCAGCACTTCGATGCCATAATGTTTTGTGTACATTTCTTCAGTCCTGATTGTTGTTTTGCATCTTTAATATTGTTACTTAACCATGTGCTGTGAAAATTTTGCTGTGATATTAGTATTCGAAACATGATTTTATTTATTTTTTTTTATAATTTAACTTTATTTTTTTATTTTTTAAGATTTACATCCAAATTAGTTAGTATATAGTGAAGCAATGATTTCAGGAGCAAATTCGAAACATGATTTTAAACGGCTTCATGTTATTCTGTGACACATGGATTCAGAAACGCACACGCTCATTTAACCCATCTTCCTATCTTACTGTCTGTCCACATTTTTAAAAAAAAATTTTTTTTAACGTTTATTTATTATTATTTTTAAAAAAATTTTTTTTTTCAACGTTTTTTTTATTTATTTTTGGGACAGAGAGAGACAGAGCATGAACGGGGGAGGAGCAGAGAGAGAGGGAGACACAGAATCGGAAACAGGCTCCAGGCTCCAAGCCATCAGCCCACAGCCTGACGCGGGGCTCGAACTCACGGACCGCGAGATCGTGACCTGGCTGAAGTCGGACGCTTAACCGACTGCGCCACCCAGGCGCCCCAACGTTTATTTATTTTTGAGACAGAGAGAGACACAGCATGAACGGGGGAGGGGCAGAGAAAGAGAGGGAGACACAGAATCGGAAGCAAGCTCCAGGCTCTGAGCCATCAGCCCAGAGCCCGACGCGGGGCTCGAACTCGCCGACCGCGAGATCGTGACCTGAGCTGAAGTTGGACGCTTAACCGACTGAGCCACCCAGGCGCCCCTGTCCACATTTGATAGTATAGAATACTGAATGGTCTATTGCAGATCTGCGTGGGACCAAGGAGAGCGGAGCAGATGTGGGGGGAGGTTGAAGGAAAGTCTCCTAAGCTTTGAGGAGTGGGAGGGTGGGTGGGGTCACTCTTGATTCTCACCCGGAATGGGCTCTACATGAGTTGAAAGGGTCTGCTTCTCATCTTTCATCTCCACCTCTGGACTGCTGGCTTGGGACTGGCTGACCGGCAGGGCAAATTTTGGGGGGATAATGTACTGGATGGTTCTCACCTTCTCTATTAAGGAGACAAGCAAGAACTGTTGGGTGCAAGTAGAAAATATTCAGACCACAAAGCCTTACTTTGTGGTTTGAGTGTCTTAAATATTTAAGTAAATATTAAATATTTAAAGTTTTTAAATTTTTAAAATATTTAAATAGAAAAGATACTTTCGAGGTCATTTTACCGTTAACTTGCTTGTTTTACGTAACTTGCGTAGCCCAAGAACAGGTCTTACTTTTTCTTCATCTTACGTGGCAACCTCTCTCAACAATTCTGAACTGTACATTTGTTCATATTTTAATACCCCCGAAACTGAGATAGGTCTCACAATTCCCGGTCTCTTGTTATCACTTTTAACTGTTGTTTCTACTTTAGCGTCTCTGAAATCAGAACATGACTTACAATCTAGGACTTCCTAGGTTCAATACAACATTCTATTTTAAAGCTGTGGTTTTTCAATCCTGGCTACACATTAGAATCATCTGGAGCACTTTAAAACTGTATATATGCCTAGGCCTATATATGTAAGATGCCTAGGCCTGCCCCAAGAGATTCTATTAAATTGGCTGCAGTGGGGGCCTGCACGTCTGTGTTAAAAAAGCTCCCCAGAGTTGGAACCATTGTCATATACTTTAATGGAGTTAAGAAGAATGTATCGCCATAACAATCAAAGACCAAGGGAGGGTGTCTCTTAATAAAGTTGCTAGAAAACTTGGCTTCCAACTTTTAGAGGAGTGGGGTTAGATACCCTGGTGCTAGAAGAATGACCCCTTGGTTTGGAATCAAAAGATTGATCTTCGTTTCTAGTAGTTTTTAGTTCTAAGGTCTTCGGTAGATGAGTTAGCCTCTCCCAGCCTTGGTGCCTTCCTTTGTAAAATAACAACCTATCTGCTTCATGGGGTTGTCGTGAAGCCTGAACAAGGTTATGTATTAAAATGCCTCCCACATTTTAGGACTCATTTTAAGTACCTGTAAATGGAGGTTTTATTGCAAGTGCGGTTAATTTAAATTGAAAGTAGATTTCTTGAGCCTGGATGAATAAAGTGGCACTATGTGTGATTTATTTAAACCTTTTGAATGAATTCCTAGTAAGGAATTTCGTAGAAAGGTCTTATGCTAACACACTTAAATTTACATATCCAGAAGAATTCAAAATTCACCTGGCTACACTTGCAGAAAAAGGGACCACTTTTTGCGACAGCCAGTAATCACAGAGGATCACATGGAATGTCATAAATTCATGTGTTGACAGCAACATGGACTTCACTTCCTGCTTTGGGTTTGGTACATTGTGGGTTTTACGTCGTGTTAAAGTCAGTGTCTACACGTATCATAACGCTTTCCTGTGTTTGTTGCAGAGATACATAACAGGGTAGGCTTTTTTTCCACATGAGAAAAAATATTTTCCAGCTGCGCTGCATTTCTGGAAATGGAACCAACCATAACCACTGACACCAAATAGTTAGCAGTCTGGACGCTGGTGGAGAGAGAAGGGGGGAGTTTGCGCTGCTCTCAAATCGCTTTTGCCACAGGGCAGATATCATAATGTGATATTTCTGTGCTCTGAATGGTTGAGCTCGTGGGGGAAGCCGGGATTGCCGTGCTTAGTGTCAAAGCACAGCCTGGAGTTATTGTGCCCACTAGGGCCTTGGGTGGCTGGGAGAAGCTCTTTTCCACGTAGAGCCGGGGCTTGATTATCTGCTTGTGTGGATAACCCACTTTATGGATTATTGACTGAAATTTTTAGGCCGAGCCTGGATCCTTTTCTCCCCACTGTCTTCCCACCCACGGGGATTCTTTAAACTAGCTCCATTCAGTTGGTGGGTTATAATGCCTCCACGCTAGCATTTATCAAATGCCTATCATGTGCCAAACTTTTTATTACATCACATCTTTAGACAACTTTGTGACTTTAAGTGGGATCATCTTATTTTCCAGAGGAGGGGACAAAGACTTTGAGTCCAAGAGACTTGTGTAAGGTCACATGCACATTTCAGAGCTGAGTATAAGGAGGTCTAGGTTAACCCCTGCTTTTGAAAACTTGAGTTATGGAAACTTCTCTATGAGCGGGAGGAATCTGAAATGGTGTGTACCAATTTAGCACGCCAAATTTCAAATTGATCTCTCATTATATATTCTATATATAAATAAATATATAATACATATAAATATATTATATATTATAAAAATGTATGTTATATATATAAATGTTTATTTATTTTTGAGAGAGAGAAAGAGAGAGAGCACAAGAGGGAAGGGGCAGAGAGAGAGGGAGAGACAGAATCCCAAGCAGGCTCCGTGCTTCTCAGCAGGCTACAGGGCTTGAACCCACAAACCGTGACACCGTGACCTGAGCCGAAATCAAGAGCTGGATGCTTAACGGACTGAATCACCCAGGTGCTCCCCTCTTTCTCTTTGTTTTTAAGTCAACTCTACCCCTAACGTAGGGTCGAACTCATGGTCAAGAGCTGCATGTTCTTCTGAATTAACTACCCAGGTGCCTCTAAATCCATCTCCTTTTATATATATATAAAAAAAACAAACCCTTAAAGGCATTTGAGAGGGCAAGCAAGTAAATAAAATTCAAGCTTTAACATATTATGTTATTTAGGTTTTAGAAATAAAATCAATTGAACAAAGATGGTTCAAGTGTCTCTATTGCTAGATAATTATTCTTTTAGGGCAGATTATAAATGTAGATAAATTTTTCAAGGCATTTGGCCTGATAGACAGAAATTTCCACATTCTTTCTAGAAGATTCCTTTGTTAATATTCCCATTTAAAGCCTTGTTACCTTTGCTCTGTGTCCTACTGTACATCATTGTTTCCATAGCAACAAGATAGACTGAGGAGGGGGTAGCAACTGGCTCTTGAAAGAATGAAAATGCAATGGAAAGTTCCACCTGAAATAACAACATGCAAATCACTTTAGCATATGATAAACAACAAAGAAAGTGATGCTTTTTTGGGGAGACAGCTTATTTGGTTTTTGGAATGTTCTCATTTTTCTGACAGCTTCTCTTTCTTGTGCTATCTTTCTTGCCTTATTTTTTCTTTTTTTGAGACCAAAATAAAATCATTAAAAAACAAAAATTCAACCTGACATTGCATGTGACTCAATGGCAGATGTAGCAATTTGAGCTTCCAGAGATAGTTCTTGAGCAGAACATTTATAAAAGCTTTTGATTTTGAAACGAATTTGACTCTTCATTAAGCTACCTTTCATTGCCAGGATATTGCTGACGGGTGAGATATTCCTCTGAAGTGAGATTTCCCCAACCGTTTTGCTATCAAGGACTTCTGCCATTATTTTTCCTTGCATCTTTCCAGACGATTTTTAACATACTCAAATATTTGAAAGTACCCGATAGTGAACTATATGGTCTTAGAGAAATATAAGATTTCCTTTTTGGAATATTGAAAATCACTTTCAAAATTGAGTTCTTCTAGAACAAAATCATTGCTGAAATACATCTGGAGATGGCCAGTAGAATAGGGTGGACCATCTAGATATTAATGCTGTGTTAACAAAAATTGTGGGGCTGTTTTAAGCATCCCTTCCTTGTAACAACACAAAGCACACTGTAAACACTGTTTATATGTGGGAGTAAAAAAATATATGGAAATGGTGTTCCTGTAAAATTGGGGGGAGATGCCTGTATCATTTCACTTTGAGGCCAAATAAAGTCCTTTTTCATAGCTGTTTATTGCTATTATTTATGGATGTTGCTCTTTTTCCCGAGGTTTTAAAGCAATCAAAGATTACAGAATACATTTTTAAAACCCTGGGAAGGTAACAATTAAGTATTATAATGCCTTCTTTTTTTTTTTTTTTAATTTTTTTAATGTTTATTTATTTTTGAGACAGACAGAGACAAAGCATGAGCAGGGGAGGGGCAGAGAGAGAGGGAGACACAGAATCCGAAACAGGCTCCAGGCTCTGAGCTGTCAGCACAGAGCCCGACGCGGGGCTCGAACTCACGGACCCTGAGATCATGACCTGGGCCGAAGTCAGATGCCTAACCGACTGAGCCACCCAGGCGCCCCTATAATGCCTTCTTTTATGCACATATGTAGTGTGGCTATCACATGTCTGCTGAATTCTCTCAAGCTGCACCCTTCCCTTTGAGTATGTTCTTTGAGTATCTTCACACACACCTTCCCCTGGGACCACCCCTGCATGCAGGAGCCCCATTCATAAAACCCAGGGCCTTCACTTGAAAGTTGCTGTTTTATATTTGGCTCTGTTTTATTAAGTAATGAAGTCAATAGCTAGAAGATCTCAAGATGAGGTCCTTGGCCACCTGCTTTAGAAAAACTTGTGGCATCTGCTAAAAATGCAGCCCTGAATACAGACCTGTCGATCCTTTTCTGGGGGTGAGATGTATGATCTGAATTTTGAATGGGTTCCCAATTCTTTCTTTCTTTTCTTGTTCTTTTTTTTTTTTTTAATTGATGCTAAATAAAGCCCTCAGCTGAGGAAGATTCAGGGTCGGGGGCTGTCGCTGGTGCTTAAAACCTATGAAGTCCCCATTTGCAGGAGCCACCCTAATACCTGTCCTTTTTTTCTCTTGGTTACTACACCAACCCCTCCTTGGCCCCTGAGCCTGACTCTGTCATTTGCCTCCTCACCAGTCCCTATACCCTTCGGGTTACTCCTTCTCATATGCTCCTGAATTCTTTTGAGAAATGATGTCATTTGCAAAATATGGATTAGGAAAATGGTTATATGTGTGGTGTAAGTACGGCTGATGTGAGGGAGCTGGAAGTGTTGTATTTTGTCCCAAGAGCTCTGCCCTCGTAGGATGACCTTGACCACACTGGTTCTTCCTGGAGGGTGCGGGGAGGGGGGATAGCAGTGGGGTGGAGGATAGGAGGATAGGGATATTCCATGTAGGGCCTTATATGAAAACATTTTCATTTAGTGAGATGGACACTACCTTGATATGATTTGGGGGGCAGCATAGTTATCTAATAGTTTGGTCCAGGGGACCATGTGAATCTTAGCTTGCATTTCCTGACAGTAAACCAAATTGTGACTGCAGGAAAGTGACTCAGCAACACTGATATATGGAGACATCTATTTGGGTTTTTAAAAATACATATTCATTAATAATCGACAAGTGGATAATTTTGAGCTAACTTGAAAGAGTCTTTGATTCCATTGTAACCAACGGATATCTCTGGGGTCATATGAGAGTAGAGGGAATAACAATCCATTTGGCCCTGATAGGAAGTTCTAAAGTCAGGCCCGTCTCTTAGAGTCACAGGTGAGAAGTATCCTCTACAGAGTTTTTTTATGATTTGGGGATTTAGAGAAGTCACATGATTTGGGATACGGATACAGTCGCTATCTTTGTTTCCTCCAGGCTGGATTTCCTGGGCTTGGTGATGAGCATGATATGAATAGGTCACCATGCCCTCCTCTAGGTTTGAAAATTGATAAAAGTTCCATTTCATCCCCTGGGAGTTCTGAATATCCTGTGCCAATATTGAAATTGCTCCGGAAAATTCAAGGTTTCTAGTAAGGGCTCGTTAGGGCAGCAGTTTCTCTGATAGCACAATGGGTGGCAGGTTCTCAGCTTGACTGTTTGGCATCTAGCAGAGCTCACACCTTGTGGGAAGGGGAAAGTGACAGGGACGTATTATGGGGATACAGGGGTCAGTAAGGCTCAGGGTGTAGTATTGATAATAGCCTGGTCTGGGCAGAAGCAGAGGTACTAAGAGGGGACTGGGCTTTAGTAAATGCGGAGAGCATGTGGAAACTCTAAGAACAAATGAAGGAAACATGAGGACACAAAGTGATAGCAGCAGTCACCCTGTCGTTTGCAAATAATTTATAGTTTTCCTAGCCATGAGCTCTTTTGATCCTTCTAAGAGCACTCAAGATGTAGTGGTGGTTATTATCCCCATTTTACAGATGAGCATACTGAACCACAGAGATGTCATGGCTCGCTCAAGGCTGGCTGGGGCTACAACACAAGTCTTTTGTCTCTTGTCCCACTCTTCTAGTTCTTTCATTCTACACGGACTAATAGACTGAGAGTCACCCTATTCGAACCGCCTGTGTCATAATTTTGCCTGGGGTCAGCCTGAGCAGGGAATAAGTGATCAATGATGGAGGCATATCGAGGAGACTGGACTTTTCCCCAAGGTTGACTTGCACTAAATGAATGCCCATGACCAATGGTGTTTCTTTAGACTAAACTGCATAATGGGTCTCTAATGTGGGTAAGAGAAGACCACCCAACTCACTTTTAACTGATGAAGCTGAAACCAGATCTCCAGAGGTGAAACGCCTGTGCATTAGCCCTGTGATAATAGATTTCCAGATGGCTGGAATCGGACCTCTGTCTCTGGCCTTGGCTAGTGATATTGACCAATAAACTGCTTTATGTCAATCGATCATGAGATATGGTGCAAGTGAATGTTACATGTGGATAATAGCCTTTATTCAGGGTCTTTTATAAAACGATTTAATGTACAATCCTAATACTTAAGTCTCTCAGAGGAGAAATGTTCCGAGAAACCTCTCTGGGATGAAAGTTATCCACATGATCCATGCTTATTGAGGGTAACATATACTAAAATTAAGCAAGGTGTACTCCTAAGAAGGAAAAAGGTGAAGGCACTTGTGAACGGTTTGAACCGTGCCTGTAAGAAATAGCATTGCCCTTCCAAGTGTCCTTTCCACAGATGTCACTTTAAAAGCAGTTTTATGACTGACACACAAAACGGTAGAAGACAATCTGTTTTCTCATGGAGAAACACAGTTATTTTCCACTCTATCTTATGTAAATGTAAACGTGCGTCTCTGAGGCTATTCTCCCCTGTGAATTAATGGAGTCCATCTGAAAGGGGGAGATGAGTGGGCTTCATGTAAATTATGACTTCCCTGGATGTTTCTTTGACATTCAATTTAAGGAGATTGATCTGGTTGAGGCCGGTAATTGTGCCTCTTTCCACGGCGGGGGGGAGGGGGGGGTCGGTACGCATATTTGTATGGAAGGGAAACTAAGGCAAAGGCGTATCTGGGCATGCCCTAGGTACTTGGGAGTTGGCAGGGGACCTCTTTTAGTGATCGTTTTTAAAGCGTTGCTAGGAGGGGGCTGGGGAGTAAGCTATTTAAAAATCAATGGTGGAGTTTAGTCTCTGAATTAAATTCCTTATTCATGGTGAGAATCCAGAATATTATTGTGAAAAATACAACCCCAAGGCGAACAGGGTGGAAAGTCGAGGTAGTGCTCTAAGGAAGAAGCCAGCAGCCCGCACGGGGCTGCGGTAGTCCTTGCGGTGGGGACATGCACTGGGTGCCCCAGGTATTTGTGTGTCTATCACCCGGGTGCCAGTGAGGCTGCAGAGATGTAAGGGCTGCTGTACCAGCCGCGTCTGCAGCAGGAATCGGGATGAAGGGGGAACGTGAGAAGTCAACCACAGATCTTAGGTGTCTCAGAAAGATGGAGGGTGACCAAATTTCCTGTCTCCCTTATCTCAGGGTTGGCCACGCTGCTCTGAAGAATAGGATCATCGATCTGAAATTGGGGCAAAATGAAAGTTTTCAGTATGTGTGGTTCCTGATTTCATCGTCTTTCCTCTGGCACAGTTTATAGCAAGAACCACAGGCGATGAAGTTTTCCGGTTATAAGAAGTAAGGGTGTTAAGAGAGCACAAATAACTTTGGCTCCTCGTGTACATTTTGTCCTCCATATAACTTAGGCGTAGATAAGTTTATGCAGTAAGGTTCTCTTAAGTTCTCTCATTTGCGGTTTCTGTTTACAAAATGGACAAGACATTGTTCACTTCTTCAACCCAACAAATAACTCATTGAATTGCTTACCGTGAGCCCTGCTCTTTTCTGAGCGCTTTACAAGGTTTATCTCTCTTGAATCCTCACAAGCCCATGAGATTGTGCCTTTGGTCAGATTCCCCAGGAATCAGATTTTGAGATGGAGAGGCATGTGCACAAAGTTTATAAGGGAATGCTTTTGAGGTCGGCCCCTGTGGGTTTCGAAGGGCATGGGGCCAGGGGGACAGTGGCGGGGGAAGGGTTACACTGCCAGGTAGCTGCAGCAAATGTCTCTGCTGATCTTTGAGAGAGCTCTGGAGCTGGGAAGGCACTTTAGCGTTCCCATCTGAGGCGAGGCAACAAGGTTTTTACATCCTCGATGCCTCTCAATGGTCAGTGGATATCAGATGTCCCCAGGAGGGGGTGTGACCCTTAGCAAGGTCAACTCTCAACTCTGAGCGCCATAAGCTGTCAATACTCCTAGGAGCTGGGGACAGACGCAGAAACAGAGGCTCCACGAATTTCACAACATGTCCAAAGTCACACAGCTAAGTGCAGGGCCGGGATAGGCCCTCTGTGGGCTGATCCAGAGCCCGTACTCTGAACCCTGCAGACCAGGTAAGTGAACTGCGAAATGAATGAGATAATTTTGAAGAGAAGGAAAGGCTCTGAAGATAATTTGGAGTTAATATACCAAAGACGCTTCTGCTTCCATTTTGCGTGCGGCAGAGACCGCTAAGCATCCTGTTCTTCCTGATCACACGCCCAGATGGCATTCTCCGGTTTCTCCTGCGGTGACACGGGTCACTTCCCAGCCTGGCCAATAGAACCCCCGTCCACCATGCTCCTTCTCCAGACCTGTGGGCTTCAGTGGCTAGAATAGCCTTGGAAGCTGGTGCTGAAGACAGAAGAGCCACCATGGCAGTGGATGTCTCATAGATGTCATACAGCAGAGAGCAGCTGGCCTGGAGCCCTCATGCGGGGCTTTTTGTGACAAGAGAGAAGTAAAGGCATTCTTTTAAGCCTCGGATTTTTAGGGGGTCAGCATTTAAAAAATTTTTTTAAACGTTTATTTCTGACAGAGAGAGAGAGCACGAGCAGGGGACGGACAGAGAGAGAGGGAGACACAGAGTCCGAAGCAGGCTCCAGGCTCCGAGCTATCAGCATAGAACCCGACACAGGGCCTGAACTCATGAGCCATGAGTTCGTGATCTGAGCCGAAGTTGGATGCTTAACTGACTGAGCCACCCAAGCACCCCTGTGGAGGGGGGGGGGGGGGTGGTCAGTATTTTTAACAGGAGCTTCATCTAATATCAAGAGTACAGTGTGGAAATTTATTTAAGACACTTTAGTATAATAGTATAATATATGGGTAGTGATTATTGGGATGGGATGATGGTTAATTTTAGTTGTCAGCTTGGCTGGGACACAGTGTCCAGATATTTGGTGAAGCATCATTCCGGATGTTTCTGTGAAGCTATTTTTTGAATGAGATTATCATTTAAATAGGTGGAGTTTAAGTCAAGCTGAATACTTTCCATGATATGAGGGGGCCTCATCCAATTAGTCGAATGCCTTCATAGAACATAGACTGACCTCTCTCAAGCACGAAGGAATTCTGCCAGTACTCTGCCTTCCAGCTTCTTCTGCAACATCTGTCCTTCCTGGTCCCCAACAGACTGCCTTTGGACTCACACTCTACTTTTTCCTGACTCTTCAGCCTGCCAGCCTCCCCCATCAGACTTTGGGCTCCTCAAGTCTCCACAGTCATTCATTAAAATCAATTTCTCTATATAGACATATCTTGTTGGTTCTGTTTGGACAAGCCTGACTGATAGAAGTAGTCATTAGCATTTGAAGCACCCGAGTGAGGAATCTGAGGTTCAGAGATGGCAATCACATCTTCACATATCATTATAGAAATCTACTCCAGAAAGCTTGCTAATTAAGATAAAGAATGTTCGGAATACATTTTTTTTTTAATTGCTGGTATCGATTGTATTCAAGATACATGGTTGGGTAGGAAGATTTTTCTGTCCCCATTACCCTGATCAGAATGAGATAGGAGGATCTGTCAAGGCCCATAGCCTTAGGCCCAGATCACTACTGGGCCTGGTCATGTGTTCCACAGAGAACTCCACAGTCTGATGCAACCAGGGGCCTGGGTCTGCTGCTGTTAGACTTTCTTACGCCTGCCTCTGAGTGAGCCCCTCAGGTGAAGTGTTTGCTCGTGAGCTGGTGAGCCTGAGAACAGAGAAAAGGGATTCACTCAGCTTCCAGGGATAGGTTATTAGACTGTGTGTGTGTGTGTGTGTGTGTGTGTGTGTGTGTGTATTTCTTCATCAATAATATACAGGTGGCAATAAAAAAAAACCCAACACATTAAAAAAGGGCGCCTGGGTGGCTCAGTTGGTTAAGTGTCCTGACCTTCAGCTCAGGTCATGATCTCATGGTTGGTAGGTTCTAGCCTCGCATCAGGTTCTGCACTGACAGCTTTGAGCCTGGAGCCCACTTCGAGTTCTGTGTCTCCCTCTCTCTCTGCCCCTCCCCTGCTCATATTCTGTCTGTCTCAAACAAACAAAAAGATAAAGAAATGAATGAATGAATGAATAAATAAATAAATAAATAAATAAATAAATAAATAAAATACAGGTAGCACAATTTGATATGTGATATCTCACCTTTAATCTCCAAAGGCTGTCATTATTTGCCCCCAAGAACTGCCCATTGCTGAGCGACCAGTTTGACTTAGATCAATTCCCAAGAAAGGAAACAAGGCAATGCGGAATAGTATGTTGGTGAATATGGATGGGGTCTTCAGAGGACCTGGATTTAAATCCGGTATCGGCCACTTGCCAGTTGTGTGGCCTTGGTCAACACACTCTTCGTTCTCGGTCTTTTATCAACTATGTACCAGGCACTGGGGGCTGTCGGGAACAGCACATGAGCTAAAGCCTATGCCATGCTTAGTTCACTGCCTGAGTAAATGTTAACATACATCACCACTGATAATGAGCAGGGCTGTGGAATGGAGGGTTTCAGATAAGTGAAGGTTAATCTTTTAAGCATTGTTACAAACGCCAACAATTTTGACAGATACAGTTCTTACTTGCCTTCTTAATAAAGAGAATGAACACTGAGAAAACAACACAGGGACCCCCTGATTTTTCAAAGTTTTTATCATGCCACGTTGCTTTTGCAAAAGGCGTACATCAGGACCTGTCCTGTTTTCACTAACTGCAAGGAACCCAAAGGGAATTTTCACTTTTATGAAAAAAGGGGAAAAGCAAAAATTGCGTTGGTTTTGCCGCCCGCCCTTAGAGATGCACCCCAAGCACCGAGAGTGGCGCCACCAAGCTCCTTGCCCGGGAACTACACTCAGCATCTCAGCGTCAGGCCGCCACAGCTTTGAGTTGGTCTCTGTGGGCACCTGTGCTTTATCTTCATTTATTTTGTGGGTCGGTTAGCAAGATGCATCCTAAGGTACCAGAAAAGCCTGAGGGACATTATTTTTTTGGATCTGAGAATGCTCAGAAAGTTTCCCATGTAAATGAACGGTAATTGCTTCTTTGCTTTATGCCGTTTCTGCTTACCAAAGGTTTCATAGGAATGTTCTGCTGTTGGACAGCAGGGGAAATTTGTACTCCCCTACACCACTAAACAGTGAAGGCTACAGTGTTTACTGGCAAGGGGTGTGGAGATAGCTGTACCTTAATTCTTTGAATCACCCTGGACAGTATTTTCTGAGCCATTTTGAGAGATGTTGCTATGAGCTTTGGGACCTGAGTGTTCTATGGTCAAGTAGGTTTGGGAAATCGTGGTGCATTCGTCTGTTTGGGCTGCCATAACGGAACACCACAGGCTGGATGACTGAAGCAACAGAAACTTATTTTCTCACAGTTCTGGAAGTCTAAGGTCAAAATGCTGGCAAGGTTGGTTTGCAGTGAGGCCTCTCTTCCTGGCTTATAGGTGGTTTCTTGCTCTCTCCTCACCATGACCTTTCCTCTGTGTGTGGGCACTCATGGTCTGTCTTCTTCTTACAAGGATACCAGTCTTATTGGATGAGTACCTCACCCTTATAACTTCACTTTACCTTAATTACCTTCTTAATTCTCTATCTCCAAATACCCCCAAAGTTTCATTGGCAGTTAGGGCTTCAACATAGGAATTTTGGGGGAACACAATTCAGTCTATAACAATGGAGTCCGAAATGTTAACTATGTTTTTTTGTTACAGGACTTTATTATCCTAAAGAGACACCCCAAAAGGACATTTAATAATAGAGTGTTTCCTAAACTTAATTATTTTGGGAGGTTCCATTTTCATTGTTAAGACCCCATTTATTAAGGATTTGGGAAAAACTATTCAGAATAAACCAATGTGCTCATCTGTACGTGCATTGGTATGTACTCAGGGCAAGCGCAGACAGGTAGGACCGTTGGCTTTTGTATTAAATATTCTAGCTTGTCCTCACTTTTGGTTAATTGGGTTTGATGCTGGTTTTTGTAACCACCCCAACCAGGCCAGCGAGAGGACTCCTTTCTTTGCAATAGTGAGGTTGTTCATCACAGTGTGCCTCCTGTCACATCCACTATTTTGGTGGCTACTCATGCTCAGATACTCTTTCACAGTTTCCCCGGAAGGCTGAGGGTGTACGACATCTAAATATTAATAAGTGGTACGTCATTGTAGTTAGAGTGCAATTCCCTGTCTCCCGACAAAGAAAGGAAATACTAAAATATTACGCTGTGGGGCTGACATTGCTGTGATGTGATGTGCTCATTTATATTCACACAGAACTTCCAAACAAGTATCCCAGTCTGCAGATCTTTCTAATTAAATAGCTGGAAAAACCATCTCCCATTATCTCATTTGAACTCTGTAATAGCTCATTTCCTCTTCTCCTTTTTAATGTACAAATACAGCCTTCAGATTTTAATTTCCTTGGGACTTTTCCTCATTCCTAAATACTACCTTTCTGGACATTCTTTTCCACTGGTTTATTTAAAATAAAATTTCATGACGTTATCTTTCTGATGCAAAGTTAAAAGGCAAATTGCGGGCATTCCTCAGTAGTGAGGAATTATTATTAATAAATATGGTGATTCGTCGCTACAAAATGTTAAAGCATATAATTTTCTTCCCTGTGTCAAGCCTCGTTATTTAACAAATATGAAGCTTCATTATTACTTGGTGATTGTGTTTAGGAATAACATTCTCTCAAAGGCAGGATGCTGTGGCAATGTGGCCTCCCGTATCACAGAAGCCATTTATTAGCTTTCAGACTCTGGAAAGGGGGTGAGAGGGGGGTGTCTCACTTTTAAAATTTGTAAAATAAGGCTATCTTTTTTTTTTTTTTTTAATTTGTGTGATTGCAAGGATGACAAATCCATTCAAGGAAGCTGGAAAAAAAAAAGAGTTTTCTCTAAAAACATATTATCAGTTGATCTTTAATTGACTTAGTGACTGACTCAAAAATCTTCGACACTAATAGCACCCAAACAGGCAGGCACGCACCCATACACCCTAACCCATTTATAGCTTACTGCTCTGAACCTTTGTTTAACCATTCCTCTATTTGGGGTGTTTCAATTGTTTTCAACTTTTACAATCACAAATCATGTTACAATAACTTTTTTGGTACTTAAATCCTCCCAAGACTGTGACTATTTTGTTAGAGAAGATTCCTGGAAGTAAAATCAAGTAGATCAAAATGTATATACTTAAATATTTTATGCATGTATTTCAAAATTGCTTTCCTGAAAAATAATTCAATTTACTTTTCTGCCTAGGGGTTTATGAGTTAGCCACCTCTCCATATGCCTACTAGTACTTAAAAACAGTATCTTGTTGTCTTAACTGGCATACCTATGGCTATTAGTAATTGGTTACTAGCAAGATGAAACATTTTCTAATACATATTTTTTTAATATTTATTTTTGAGAGAGACAGAGTGTGAGTGGGGAAGGGGCAGAGAGAGGGAGACCCAGAATCTGAAGCAGGCTCCAGGCTCCGACCTGTTAGCGCAGAGTCTGATGCAGGGCTCAACCCATAAACCGTGAGATCGTGACCTGAGCTGAAGTCGAACACTCAACAAATGAGCCACACAGGGGCCCCAATTTTCTAATATTTTTATTAGCCGGTTCCATTTTCCTGAGAATTGTCTAATTGTATAAGCCTATCTTTGTATTAGATAATACTGCTTTTCTTATTAATTTATGGCAATTCTTTACATATTAAACCTATTACACCTTTATTATATTATTTGCAAATACATTTTCCTATTTATCATTTGATATTAATTTTGTTTATACCATAATCTGGTGGACAGAATTTTAAGTTGTTTTATGTGGAAAAATTAAATATCTATTAAATATGGATGGTGGAATTATGGGCATTTATGTATTTTTTCTAGTCTAAAATGATTCATAGATAAAACAAATTTAAAGCCATACTTGCTTATTAAATATTTCTCCATTTTATTTATACTTACAAGGTCCTATTTTTCCTAGCATTATTTTATAAAGAATTCAGTTCTTCCCCCTTAGTTTGCTTCATAGAGGGCTGTCATTATTAACTTTTTATTTTCCTACTTGACTGTGAACTAGAACCTTGCATCTCTGAGTCCACGATGTCAGTTAGGTCTCATTAAATGTTTACTGAGTAAAGGAAAGAACAATGTCTGGGGGAGAAAGGACCATGAGAAGGATGTGTGAGTTTGCAAACTGATTGGCGGCTACATCATCATCTCGAAACTGTGGGAATGATTCGTCTTCAAAATAGGAAGCTCTCAGCAACATGATTTGACACAGATTTTACGGTAGTGACTATCAGAGTATTTTTTTTAAATTTTTATTTTATTTTTATTTTTTTCAATATATGAACTTTATTGTCAAATTGGTTTCCATACAACACCCAGTGCTCATCCCAAAAGGTGCCCTCCTCAATACCCATCACCCACCCTCCCCTCCCTCCCACCCCCCATCAACCCTCAGTTTGTTCTCAGTTTTTAACAGTCTCTTATGCTTTGGCTCTCTCCCACTCTAACCTCTCTCTCTTTTTTTTTCCTTCCCCTCCCCCATGGGTTTCTGTTAAGTTTCTCAGGATCCAAATAAGAGTGAAAACATACGGTATCTGTCTTTCTCTGTATGGCTTATGTCACTTAGCATCACACTCTCCAGTTCCACCCATGTTGCTGCAAAGGGCATATTTCATTCTTTCTCATTGCCACGTAGTATTCCATTGTGTGTATAAACCACAATTTCTTTATCCATTCATCTGTTGATGGACATTTAGGGTCTTTCCATAATTTGGCTATTGTTGAGAGTGCTGCTATAAACATTGGGATACAAGTGCCCCTATGCATCAGTACTCCTGTATCCCCTGGGTAAATTCCTAGCAGTGCTATTGCTGGGTCATAGGGTAGGTCTATTTTTAATTTTTTGAGGAACCTCCACACTGTTTTCCAGAGTGGCTGCCCCAGTTTGCATTCCCACCAACAGTGCAAGAGGGTTCTGGTTTCTCCACATCCTCACCAGCATCTATAGTCTCCTGATTTGTTCATTTTGGCCACTCTCAGTCAGAGTATTTTAGACACGGCCATGAATACATGTCAACCTCCTCCCCAAACTCATCCCTTTTCCCAGGGTTTAAGTAGGGACATACCACCCTGGACACCCCCATCACCAAACTCCCTGAGCACTCAAGAGCAGGAGCTGAACTGTACGATTTAACACAGTACCTTGTGGTCAGTTAAGGCTTGGGGGTTGGCCTTGACTTAAAAAAAGGCAAACTTCTCAAGTGACCTGGCCATGTTACTTGCACCTTATTTCCTACCATGCCCAGAAAATTGCTCACTATAGTATAGTAGATGCTCAGTGAATACCCAAAGGATTATAATTTTCTTTGCTTTTGCGGATTGCTATTCTTAGCTATTTTGTATCCAACAGGAGGATTTTATTTAATTATTTAGTCTTCTCGGATTTTTGTTTCCAACCAGATGCTTTTTTTATACCCAGGCCTGAGAGTAAGTATTCTAAATATTATGTTAAATCTCAATTAAACACACAGGCTGTTTTTCAAAGGCTCATTTTGGATTCTTGTTTCAGCTCATGATTACCTAGTTATTTTGTGTCCCATGGAGGTGGGAGTTGTCCAGAAGATTCTTCTCTCATCTAAATGCAGCCCTGGTTCTCCCTTAAATCTGTAAAGCAACTTGTTGGAAAAGTGTGCATCTTGTCGTGTTCTTCTGCTCCAGATTGGAGGCAGATAGTAGACCATCTATGACGGACTAGAGAACCAGACAACACAGCGTGAATAAAGCAACTTGGTAAAGAGTAGTCAAAACAAGGGAAGTTCAGGGTCTGACATGTCCCCAGTAGGAGGTCTGAGGTACGCGGGTCAGATGTTACCAGCAGCACAATGTAATTGTTTGAAAAGCAGCTTTTACTAGGAAATCAACAACGAGCTATGTTGGCTGCATATAAGAAGGAAAAGCGGAAAGTAATATGCTAGAACATGAGGTCCCCATGAGACCTATGAGGTATTGCTTTTCCACACCGGGTGCATCCATTTGCTTCTTCTAACCACTGTTGTTTTTTGCCTTCTTTATTATCAGCCTCAGGCACACTTTTTCATGAGTTTTCTGGAAGGTTTTTTTTGTCTTTCCAATTTTTAAAACTTGTGGTAAAATACACATAAAATTTACTATCTTGACCATTTCTAGGCATACAGGTTAGTGGTATTAAGTACATTCATGGTTTTGCTGTATTTTCGGCACCAAAATTTTCTAGATTTGCTGCCTCAGGCCCATGAGGCAGCTGAAAGGCAAATAGATTGGCACTCAGCATTGAATGAAATTAGCCTGAAATTTTTATTTGTGTTTTAAAATTTCAAAATTCATTGGGATTTTTATTTTTAAAGGCTATCATTATTGTTGTTAGTGGTGGTAGTTAAATGTAAGATTGAAAATAAAGCCTGGCTTTGTCATCTAATATGACATTAAAGGGAACTTCACTGGTATGATAATTCAGATGGAAAAATCTCTGGGGCGTCAGGAATCAATTATTTGTCACACCAGAGCTGGTTTTCTAGATTGGTGTTCCACTCCAGTGCTGATGCTGGGTTTAAATTTCAACTCTTCTGAGGTGTCTTTTTCAAGTTTATTTTATTTTTGGGAGAGAGAGAGAGAGAGAGATAGAGAGAGAGAGAGAGAACATGGGCATGATAGGGGGCAGGGCATAGAAAGATAGAGAATCCAACCAGGCTCTGCACTGACAGCGTGAAGCCCGATGTGGGCTCAAACTCACGAACCACGAGATCATGACCTGAGCCAAGATCAAGAGTCCGATACTTAACCTACGGAGACACCCAGGCGCCCCTCTTCTGAGGTGTATTCTAAAGGCAGTGAGTGAAAACACATTGTTGTACGTCTTCCATGGTGCTCCTGGGGACCAACCGACCACAAGATTTCAGGAAAGTCACCTTTCTGTTTCTGTGCTGTGGTTCGTCCTGCAGATAACCAGCAGAGTTTTGTACATTACCAAAGAGCTGAAAGAAAGACATATAGATAGATGACTAGTGTGAGAAAATCATGTTGTCTTCACGGCCATTGTCACATGGCCCAATCCTGCTTTGTTCCTACAAAGCATCTGGTGTACCAGGAGTTGTCAATATCCTCTGGATGGTGTGTGTGCGCACGCGCACGCATGTGCAGGAGGTAATTGTGAATGTATGTTGCTGCTTCCGCTAGTTATTCAACTCCTAATTGAACAGAGGTAGTGAAACAAACGATGCTCACATTCTTCACTGCTCACTTGCCAGGGAGTCTACCTTGCTCCGCGTGCTTATTTGCAAACCGAGAAATAAAAAGGCTTGGGCAGAGTTGTTCTAGGAGGTGTAGACTTCTAGTTCCTTATTCCCATTCTTACAGATTTTCTCTTTCCTCTCCCTTCTTCCCTCCTTTCTTTCTCAGGCATGGAGCATACTACTTATTCCTCACGGTCTTTCTTGGGCAACTATCACACTTTGTGACCACACCAGTGACACCTGTAATGGTTTCTTTGCGGGCGCATTTTATTGTTAAGATGTGGGGAGGGATACTCTAAAGTTGCTCGGTTTATTACACTTGGTGTGCCGTAGCCAAGAAATACAATTCTGGTTTTCGCATCTTTTTTTAATGCTGCAGTTTGTACTTCATAATATCCTGCACTTCAAGAACATGATTGCTGCTAATTATCATTTAGAAAATCGTTCTTTGCTTGATTAGAGATTTTAGCTACGTGTACTCAAGTCTAGTGGGTCTTCATTATGTGCATTACTTTCTATTCTATACTGGCTTAAATATTAATATATGGAAATTCAGCTTCATCTGCCATACCTTTTGATGTCAGAAGCATAATCAGTGTAATTGGCTTAGATTGTTTTTTTCTCCTGTTTGTATTTCATATTATCTAATGTCATTAGTGAGTTGGCTGCTGAGTGGGTAATCTGCATTTCAGAACTGCTTCTCGAGCACATTATTACCATTGATTTTGATTATTTTAATTTCCATTCACCCTAGGCAGGCCCTCAAGCTGTGTCATATTATTCAAAGAACTGCTTTCTTCTATTCACTGAGCCAATCTTTCTGTTTCTGAAAAGCCATCAGCATTCTGATAAATCCTGATGTTTTTACTTAGTCTGGGGAGCAACTTGATTTTTGCAGCATATGGGAGGGGGTAGGTAGCTCAAGACTCATGTGTCTTCATGCTGAGCGGTGGTTAGCATAGTGGCGTCTGGTGCCCAGAGGGAAGCTGGGTGCCTGGTCAGGTCTGCTTTCAGAGACTGAGCTGGGTAATCATCCCGCTTCTCTGAGCCTGAAGCCAGGGCTCCCCATCCGTAGGACTCCTGTGCAGTTTACTGTTGGTACGCAGCAGCCATACCTCTCCTGGCTCTCCCCAAGGCTTGCACGTTTATCTTTTGCCCTTGGAGAATGCTTGCTGGCCTGCCCGAGGGATCGGAATCCAACTTCCTTTTGGTTTTTGAGTGTATTCCAACACTAACTGTAAAAAGAACCCCACATTAAGGTCTAAGTTTGGCTACGGTCAGCCACAGAGTCTGCTTAGCCTCTGGCTTGGATGCATGTGCTCTGTTTAGCTGCTGGTGGTTATTAAGTCATTTGTAGTTGCACAGAATCTTGAATGTGGAGGCTGCAAAAGAAACGACCAGCGCCAGTAATCTACTTCTGTCTTTTTATAGACAAGAAAACAGAGGCCTAGAGAGGCCAAGGACTAGTTTGAGGTCACATGGCTACCGAGTGTCAGAGCTAAGTGGCAGAGTCCCCTTTTTGCAGGCAGTGCTCTCGACTCCTTAATGGCACCTTGTTATTGGATGAGCTAGTGTAGCAACATATTGCACACACCTGCTAACCACCAGTCAGGGTGGGTGATCGGCAGCTATATATGTATCCATGTAGTTCCATGTGGTTTTTTGGGGCAGAGGGTTTTATAAGGGAAATGAGAATACACAAGCAATGTAATGAGAAGCACGTGTGTAGGTGTCTACACACATGTACGTGTCAGAGGTCTAGCAGGGTGATTCTGCCCGAACATGACCCACGTTAGCTTGGATTAAAGATTCTCATTCTCCTTTCTCCCATCTGGGCAAGCTTCTCGCTCCTCTAGGGCCGGAGAAACACAGTAGTTTGGCACTAAAAGTTCTGTACTCCGTGGAAGGCATGGCCTGAGTGAGATGCCCACCGCCTTAGCCCTTTTCTTCACTGTCTGGATTGACCCGAGGATGTGGAAGCATTGGTAGCTTCCTTTGGGACACTGGAGGTCGAAGATTGTCTGTTTGGAGTTTCTGATTCTAATTATTTTAGGGCCCACCAAACTAGAGCTCCTAACAAATTTAATTACTATACGAATTCTTAATTGTCCAAAGGATTTCTAAATGTTGTAGCCAATAAGCCTTGGGGGTGACTCTTTTGGGATACGGGACACTGGTTCCCATAACCGGCAGTTCCTTTAACAGTTAATTTGGCTCCAAAGGAAGCAAATAAAATTGATCCAAGCAATATTTGACTGTACATGCCTAGAAATGAGCATCTGAATCCTGAATAATCGCTTCCTGCTGTTTCCTCCTTGGGCCAGGCCTCTCCTCATTTGAGTTCGCTTCTTTCTGATACAGGAATGTGAGCTGATTCCCTCCCTTCCCAATCGTGTGTGAGAACCCGGTCTTCTGATTGACCCAGAATGGGCCTCCATCATACGACCTTTCTTTTCACTTGAGTGAAAAACGTAAGGCAAGTGGGTTGCTTGGCACCGAGTAAATCTTGGACAGGCCAGAACGTTTGGAGACTGACTGAATTTTTGTCTGAGCTTCCAGGGACTTTCGATTTGAATGGATCTGGGTACTTAGCTGAATTTACTTAATGAAAGGGACAAAAGGATGGACTAGACCAGTGGTTTCTGGACTCTTGGATTTCACTGACCAATAACATTTCTACCATGATTTTTAAGGCGGACATAGAATTATTAGCATTTCTTTTTGCTAAGTGAGGGCATTAAAACATACCAAGGTATCCCCCAGTATGACACCACGTGTGTGTGTGTGTGTGACAGAGAGAGAGAGAGAGAGAGAGAGAGAGATTAACATAAAGGACAGTCCTTGCATTCAATGAAAACACTCTATGAAGAACTTAATATGGTGTTTTGATTTTTTTTCTCATTTCACCGAAGAGGGATAAAATTGACATTTAACAGCTACGGAGCCAAGGTGGCCTTTCAGCGTCCCTTTCGGAGATCACACTGACTTATACTTAACTTCTATCGCTACGACCCAAAGATCCTTTGCATTTGTACTCATTTTTTTCCCTTCTCGGTAACCCTTTCCTTGCTTGTGACCGTCCTTCTTCCCCCACTGTACCTCCCCCACCCCCTACCTCTCCCATTCTCCAGTGTTTTCCAGGTGATCTCTCAATGGTACCAAGTCTGGGTGTCACCACTCTGGGGTACCCCATCCAAGGGGCTGGTTTCTTTATTGAATGGGGCAGTGCTCTCAAACCTAAGGAGAGTGCCATCACACAAAACACTCACGCCAGAGATCCAAATGTAAAACATCTTTGTTTGGCCGACATCCATCTATTCATGACTACTTCATGGCTATAATCCCCCAACTGTGCACCTCCTGAGTAGTTTTGTGTTCTGAATATTTTTCTAATTAGTCCCTGTTGTCTGAGACTAAATAAAAAAAAACAAACTTCTTAAATCAAGATATATTAGGCTGTTTGCTTCTCTTCAATCTACTGGGCTATTACTCTGTCATAGAAATAGATTAATGGGCTGAAAATTTCGCTAGAGCTGGTTTTCTCAGGAGTTTTGCTGATCTAACTGCTTTTGTTTGGGCCAGAATTTACAGTAACCATGGGGCTGGTTGTTTTTCAATATTTGGACTTCTAGGTTCCATAAAATATTTCCAAAGTCTTCAAGAAGGAAGGGAAATTAAAAATATTTTTATAAATTTTACAAATAGGCCCATTTTCGATACTCACAAGATCAGCAGGTTTGGCTTTTCGATAGTAATTAGGTTAGTGTTCCTCCTTCAAATGACTTCTGGGGAACTATTTTATCAGTGAATTTGAAACAAAAACCCCTTTTCTTTAATGAATTATAGTGTTGTAGTCTAATTAGCATGAAATAAAGTATAGCAGCTGGATAGTGGCATCTTAATTTATTCAGGGTTTGAATTCAAGGACTAGATAACATCTTTTGATTAATGAAGAGAATACTGCATAAATTCCTTAAAACTTCAGAGAGCTATTCCTTTTGTTCTGTCCGTAAAAACAAAAATGCAACCAAGCCTCAGTTTTAATCAGGTACCATGATTCCCTCAAACATTTTGGCAGATTGCTTTGGTCAGAGATGGTTTTGATATCTGTGGGGTATTTAGGACCTTCCATAGCGGGAAATAGAATTAAACGCTCAGGAGATTCTAAGTTATTCACATAAAAACATTGTGGTCCGTAGAGCCCAGGAGTTGAAATAGCAACAAATTCATGGTAATGCGGAGATGCTGGCTTCGCAATTTAAATCTGAGAATCAAAGTTCCAGGAGAGCACGGGGTCTCTTAAGCTTACGGAAGTTCTGTGTGTCAAGCACTGGGTATGCATGAGGGTCACCTACCAGCTCTAGAGTCTTATGAATGGCTCTACCCTACCTCAGCCTTGATATTGTGGACAGGGCACTGAACTTGGGCAGAGAATCCCCGGACTCAAGTCCTGACAAGCCCCTCTCGAGCCACTGACTGAGTCAGGGTCTTCTCATCCGGGAACGGCAGTCCTTCACTCAGAGGGTTGTTGTGCAGATTAAAAGACATCATGTGGGGGCGCCTGGGTGGCTCGGTCGGTTAAGCGTCCGATTTAGGCTCAGGTCATGATCTCACAGTTCGTGAGTTCAAGCCCCGCGTCGGGCTCTGTGCTGACAGCTCGGAGCCTGGAGCCTGTTTCAGATTCTGTGCCTCCCTCTCTCTCTCTGACCCTCCCCTGTTCATGCTATGTCTCTCTCCGTCTCAAAAATAAATAAACGCTAAAAAAAAAATTAAAAAGAAAAAGAAAAGACATAATGTGGAGAAAAGTATTTTATAAATTGTGGAGCTCTTTCAAGTATTTGCAATTGCGTTAACTCTGTCAGAAGCCATTGTGGTTGAGAACTGAAAGGGGTTGGGACACCTGGGTGGCTCAGTCGGTTGAGTGTCTGACTCTTGGTTTTTGGCTCAGGTCATGATTCCAGGGTCATGGGATCAAGATCCGCATTGGACTCGGTGCTGACAGCTCAGAGCTTGCTGGAGATTCTCTCTCCCTCTCCCACTCTCCCCCAAACCCCCAACTCACGTTCTCTCTCTGAAAACAAATAAAGAAAAATTAAAAAAAAAAAAATGGATAGGTGTCGACCAAATACATTCCTATCCTCTACATTTTCTGGATGGTGGATAGCCCGTCTGCTGTCCTCTTAATCTGCTCTGGTATGTTGATTCGATAGCAGTTATGGGGCATCAGTCTTATCACATGATTTTATTTGGTCTTGTAACGTCACCAAAGGGACTCCATGTCAGGGTATGTACAATCTTAGAGTTCTGGAGGTTTGATGGTAATCATTTCCATCTCAGAGTGTGGGCTGATATATCCTTCAAGAACTAGAGGAAAGAAGGTAAATATTAAAAGCAAGTAAGACTTCTGTCTCAACATGTCATCTGGTTGGAGGTGGAGGGGAGAAAATTCTGCCCTGGTGGCATCTGAGCCCTGACAGAATGGGAGGCATGTGGAGACCCATGCTTTGTTCTTGGCATAAAGAGCCAGCCTAGGGGCACCTGGGTGGCTCAGTCAGTTGGGCGTCCGACTTCAGCTCAGGTCATGATATCACAGCTTGTGAGTTCGAGCCCCGCGTCGGGCTCTGTGCCAACAACTCAGAGCCTGGAGCCTGCTTCAGATTCTGTGTCTCCCTCGCTCTCTGCCCCTCCTCCTCTGCTCATGCTCTGTCTCTCTCTGTCTCAGAAATAAATAAAAACATCAAAGAAATTAAAGAAAAAAAAAACCAGCCTACCGGGCTCCTTGGCAGGAATGAACTATAGCATCTGCTGGGAGTAGAGAGTATATTTAAGCAGAGTTAGTTTTCATATTTCAGTGTCTTGTCACTAGGGATGAGCAAACCCAGCACTGCTCTATGTTTTCAGAAAGTCTGACTTATTTTTCAAGCATTTTGGGTTTGGCTAAATTCTGTATGTGTTTTGCCAGCTTTCCTTCCTTAATTATTAGTATTAAACCCGTGTGGATGAATTTGAATGAAAATTTCATAGCCATTTTAATATTTATTTACACTCGAATTCGTCCAGAAGCTGTGTTGAGTAAGAGCAGTTCTATCTTGTAGAATCTCTGAAGACAGTTGATCAACATTTCTCTCCATAAGATGTGACATCAATTTCAATCTTTCTTCTCTCAAAAAGAAATTTGGATTTGGGGATGGTTAGGATGGGATCCCAATTCCAAATCTGTGATGCTTATGGCGTGGTTTGAACAACACAAAGCAAATTCTCACTGTCTTAATTGCGTTTGACTTGGAGGCAGTCATTTTGGTAAAATCCCCAAAAGGATTTTCGAGAAAGCACATGCTCTTTTCGAAAACATTATTCTCCATCCCTAGATCTTGCATACAGTTGCCAGAGCCATGGAAAAACAATTTCCGTGGCCCGTTATTTATTTACTTATTTTTTGCCAAGAACAACAGACAGATTGGTTCCAGGCAGTCGGAGATGAGTAAAAAGAGAAATGGTAATTTCCAAATACATCTTACCTTCTCATTGCCGGCTAACCCATTTGTATCTATTTCAGACTTTGTGCAAGATTAACTACATCGGTGATACTGATTTAAAGGAAAAGGCGTCATTAATGACAAAATAATAGTGTTATTTTGCTCTGATCACAAGGTACTATTCTATCCATGACAGTTTGTTCTTAGATAACAGCAGTCGCGGTTATTTTGGTTTTATTACCTTTTCAGTCAGATCCAAAAAAATCATCAAGGGTAAGGTCAAGGAGCTTACTGCCTGTGTTTTCTCCTAGGAGTCTCATGGTTTTGGGTCTTACTTTCAACTCTTTAATCCATTTGAACTTAATTTTTATGTATGGTATAAGAGAGTAGTTTAGTTTCAAGATATCGAACATTTCTATCACACAGTGATCCCTCAAATTACCCTTTTCTCTCTCCCAACCTTGCCTTTTCGTTAACTCTTGACAACCATGAATCCATCCTCCATTTCCATAACGTTTTCAGTCTAAGAATGTTATAAAGGGAATCATATAGTATGTAACATTTTGGGATGGACTTTTTTTTCATTCAGCATAATTCTGCAGAGATTCATCCAGGTTGCTGCATGTATCAATAGTATATTCCTTTTTTTTTTTAATTTTTTTTATTAAAAAAAAATTTTTTTTAACATTTATTTATTTTTGAGACAGAGAGAGAGAGAGCATGAATAGGGGAGGGTCAGAGAAAGAGGGAGACACAGAATCCGAAACAGGCTCCAGGCTCTGAGCTGTCAGCCCAGAGCCCGACGCGGGGCTCGAACCCACGGACCGTGAGATCATGACCTGAGCGAAGTCGGACGCTTAACCGACTGAGCCACCCAGGCGCCCCTATAGTATATTCCTTTTTATTGGTAAGTAACATTCCATATTATGGATACAACAGTTTGAAGAATGTCTGGGTTTCTAAATTTTGGTTTATTCTAGTATTTTCTATTTCTTTAACGAGGCTATTTCTTAGTTGAGACTTATTTTTTCATTTGTTTCAAGCACCTTTAGTTTTAAATATGTATTTATCTTGAGGGAGAGGGAGAGCGTGCTGTGTGCGCACATGAGTGGGGGAGGGAGGGAGGGAAGGAGGGAGAGAGAGAGAGAGAGAGAGAGAGAGAGAGAGAGAGAGAGAGAGAATCCCAAGCAGGGTCCATGCCATCAGCATAGAGTCTGATGAGGGACTCAATCTCACAAACTGAAATCAAGAGTTGGAGGCTTAAATGACTGTGCCACCCAGGCACCCTGGTTCCAAGCATGTTTATAATTGTTTTAAAGTCTTTGTTAGTTCAAATATCCCTGTCATCTCAGCGTTGGCATCCATTGATTGTCTTTTTTTCACTCAGTGTGAAATCTCCCTAGCTCCTGGTATGATGAGTGATTTTTTGATTGAAACCTGGACCTCTTGGGTATTATGTTATGAGATTCAGAATCTTATTTAAACCTTCTGTTTTCGTTCATTTCCTCTGTCATCACTGCAGCAGGGGGAGGGGAGGAAGCCTCTCAGTATCAGCTGGTACAAGTCCTGGTTCTCCACCATGCCTCTTTTGACGCTCAAGGGCTCTCCATATAATTGCTGGGCAGACACGAGAGCTCTGATATCCTGCCTTCACGAATACCTCCCTGCTTGGGAGGGGTAGTGGGGATGCCTGGTTACTGCTCCCCACATGGCCTCCAGTGACAGCATGGGAGGAGAAACTGTCTTCTTACCGCAAGTGACAAGGGTGGTGATGAACGTCCTCGCTCTCAACGAGGTCTCCTATGCTCACTCTAGCAGGGGAGAGAGGAACATCTCTTTACTGCTGTGTGTCAAGTCTAGGCTCTCCAGTGGCATCTCTGGGAGTGAGAAGGGGCTTGTTATCATTCAGCAGGAACCAAAGTCCTTGCTCCCTGCTTGGCACCTCATCGCAGAAGGTGAAAGTCTAGGCTTCCCTTAGCCTTTGGCACCTCCAGAAGGTGAAAGTCTAGGCTTCCCTTAGCCTTTGTTGGTGTGGGTAGGGGTAGGGCCATAGATTTTTCTCTGGTGTTTGGTTGGATCACTGTCCAGAAGTTTTCTGTCTTACCAGGCTGTTCCTTTCCTGGTCTTTTGGCTAGAGGGGGCAGGCTTCGATGTTGCTGTTTTTGTCTGGCATTAGTTGGTGTTTCTGGGTGGCTAGCTTCTTTAGCTACCAGTTTGAGACATAGGAGGCAAAAAGACAACCCAGAAAACTTACCACCCTTTTGTTTCCTGGGTCTTGACCTTCCTAATGGTTTGCTTTCTCCCCACCTTTCCAAGTCTGACATGTTTATTTTATATATAATGTCCAGGCTTGTTGTTGTTGTTGTTATAGTTAGTGGGAAGAATAGGAAAAAGTAACCTGCTCTACCTTCTCATGTTTTTGTTTTAAATAGGAGGGGAAGGGGAACCTGGGTGGCTCAGTTGGTTGAGTGTCTGATTCTTGATTTCAGGTTGTGATCCTAGGATCATGGGATCAAGCCCCATGTCAGGCTCTTGGCTAAGTGTGGAGCCTGCTTGAGATTTTTTTCTCTCTCCCTCTCCCTGTTCCTCCTTGCCACCCCCCACCCTGACCCTGTCCCCTGCTTGTGCTACTTCTAAAATTAAGGAAAATATAAATAAAAAGCAAACGAACAATAAACAGTAGGGGAAGAGATGAAATTAATGTCAGATCAGTTTTTTTTTTTTTTTTTAAATGATTGCTGCTGATTGAGAAAAGCAATCAACTTTCCCTTTTCATTAAAGCCAGACATTTGCAGCTTGTCATGCTACAGTCAGCCCTTTGGAGGGAAACCCTGGGAGGTGATGTCACTTTGGGAAGGCTCCTATTTTCTGACAGGTCCAATCTCTTCTTCTGTCCTTGTCTTTGCTCCTCACAGACATGGTGGTTGGTCAGCAGTTTTTATTTTTTCACTCAACCCAGGGAAGGGTTTTGCGTGGTAATATGTTCCTTAGGAATAACATTTTGGGCCCATTAAAATGATCGTCTTCACCAGAGCTCTATTTGGAAGACCCGTTTTTAACTCTGCTAGTAACTTGGTCTTGAAAAACTGTATTTACACGTCCATCCATACACACGTGTGGCGACTCCCAACTTAAAAATTGGCTGTTAGCTTTCATATGTTATTGAACCAATAAATTATGAGTTTAACATTTCAGTCAAATTGAATGCCAAGTGTTTCATTTCAGGCCCTAGTGTCCATATTGACAGGACTTTAAATCTATGACTTGTGCATCTGGAGCTCGTTAGATGTTTATAGTTTGAAGGGAGCCAAATGTCAATGGCACCTTTGGTCTATGGAGAGAGATCCAGTGGAGCAAGAAGTTACTCTGCCTCTATGAGGCAGAAAGAGGCACCAGAGGGCCAGGGCCCCCCTGCTCTGCGTTGTGTAAGCAAGGTCTTGGTCAGTGGGGAGATTGGTCGCGCTTATAGTTACAAGTGTTGTCATAATTCATCTCTGAGAAACAAGGAATATGTTCACAGAAACATGCATAAGTGCTATGGTGGGGGGACCAGTACAGTCTCTCTGGAGTAGTACTGTCCAATAGAACTTTCTGTGGTGATGGACTGTTTCTGTATCTCTGTCATCTAACACGTAGACACTCACCACATGTGACTACTGAGCATTCCAAATATGGCTAGTGTGATGGAGACTGAACTTTGACTTAATATTAAACATTTTAATTTTAATAGACATAGGTAGTCAATGATTACTGTGTTGAACAGCCCGGCTCTAGAGCCAATCCAGATGTGAAAAAATCCAAGGAATCAGTTCCTTTTCTGCGGCCGTAATTACCCAGTGATGAGTTGTTATTGCATCTATCCAACCACTCACCCAACATTGACCTCTGAAATGTATGTTAAGCATTTCTACAGCAAGGCACTGTGACGAGTAGAGAAGATTCATAGGCACGTGCTATTCCTAGCCTTTCTCTTGGTTCAGAATGTCCATTCGAATGCATTTCTCTACAAATGCAGCACAAAACATGAGATATGGATGGTGGCTTCAGACAGGTTTTAATTCCTGGGTTTCAAGTCTACCTCAGCTCTTCCTATCTCCTTAGGCATGTAACCTAATCTCGCTGAGCCTCAATCGCTTCATCTACAAACTGAGATTAAAATCTACTTGTGATGGTTCCTTTTGTATGCCACCTTGGCTGGACCACGATACCCAGATATTTGGCCAAACGC
Source organism: Panthera pardus (assembly GCF_024362965.1). Lineage (NCBI taxonomy): Eukaryota > Metazoa > Chordata > Mammalia > Carnivora > Felidae > Panthera > Panthera pardus. Next base: position 99,990,111 of record NW_026526765.1, read on the forward strand.
TAGTCTGGTTGCTTCTGTGAGAGCATTTTTGGGTGAGATTTATATCCAAGTTGGTAGACTTTGAGTAAAACGGATTTCTATCATGTGGGTGGGCCCCATTCAATCAGCTGAAGGTCTAAATAGAACAAAAGGCTGATCATCCCCGAGCAAGAGGAATTCTCCAGCAGACTGCCTTTGGGTTTTATCTGCAACATTGGCTTTTCCTGGTTTTCCAGCCGACTGCCTTTAGATTGGAACTGCCACTTTTTCCTGAGGCTCTAGGCTAGGGGCCTCCTCCGTCACACTTTCGACTCACCAAGGCCTACAATTGTGTGAGCCACCTCCTTAAAGTAAATGTCCTCATAACTATCTATCTATCTATCTATCTATCTATCTATCTATCTACACACACACACACACACACACCTATTATGGATGGGATGTTTGTGCATCCTCTAAATTCATATGTTGAAGCCCTAATTGCCAGTGCGGTGGTATTTGGAGATGAGGCCTTTGGAAGGTAATTAGGGTTGGACTGGGTAGCGAGTATGGAGCCCTCATGATGGGATTATTGGCCCTATTAAAAGGAGAAAAGAGAGAGGGAGAGAGACATTGATTTCTCTCCTTCTCTGTTTCTGTCTCCTCTCTCTACCATGTAAGGACAGTTAGGAGGCAGTCCAGGAAGAGATTGCTCACCAGAACCCAACCTCACTGGCACCCTGACCTCAGTCTCCCAGCCTCCAGAAATCAGAGAAATAAATTTCTGTTGTTTGCACCACCCCGTCATTGGCCTTTTGTTATGTCAGCCTGAGCGGATTAATACAACGTCCTACTGGTTCTGTTTCTCTGGAGAGCCCCAACTAATACACTACCTCACAAGGTTGCTGAAGAACTTGATTGAGGCAAAGTACCTGTCACAGTGCTTGGCATGAAGCGAGTACTTGCTGGGTATCAGTACTTTTGTCCTTCCCACAGCATGAACACTGCCCTTTTTTCCAGGCCATTCCATCCCCTTCATGCTGTTTGTTCTAGATGGGATGACTTCCCATCTCTTCCCCATGATTCAAAGTCTAGCCATCTTTCTAGGCCAGTTCATGTCCTGCTTCCACAGTGCTACTTTCCCAGAAGACTTCGATGGACAGCAAGGGCTTCTTTTTCCAAACTCTAGCATACTTCAAAATCTATGCCTTCAATATTTAATACTTTTGAATATGCTTCCTTGTTTTAAATTAAAAAAAAAAACAAAACAACATAGCCACTATTTAGTGACTACTTACTATGGACCAGGCACTGTAACAAGCGCTTGCCATGTATCATCTTGTTTAATTCTCAAAATGACCTTATGTCATGTAGGCATTAGCATAGTCATTGTACAATTCATAGATGAAGGAATGAAAGTCTGGAGACTCTTATTGGTGCAATTGTGCTCTAGCAGAAAAGATACTTGGAATACTTTTGATGCATTCCCCCTCACTATTCTGATATCGCCCCTTCCCTACAGCTCTTCTGCCATTACAGCTGAGCAAAGACTTTTGTTGGCCTCAGAAGGAGAGAGTGGGGACAGCCTGGAACACAAGGTGACAGTGTGTCCCTCTGGCTTCTCTCTGGCAGCACTACCTTCCATGATAATGGTGGGTAACACTGGGAAGGCACTTTCCCAGCGTCCTTTGTTGCTAGTCACGGGCCGTAGAGTCTGTTCAGACCAAAGCAACTGGGGAGGCTTTGCCAAGAGCTTCTGGGAAATCGTTCACCCCTGATTCAAAGAGGGTCTCTCTGCTCTCCCCGATTAAAAGAGGAGCAGCGTCTCCTCTCTTCTTTCTGTCCTTCTGTTGATACCGACCAGCGAGGCCTTGCCACTGCAGCCATCTTGCAACCACGAAGGGAGGGTTGCCAGCCCTCTGTTCATGGCTGAACAGGAACATGGTGGGCCCTTGACACCCGGCCACTGGCATCCTTCCCCGAGGCCACTGTGGAACTACCGAACCAACTCTCAAACTTACCTACATGCTTACCTTCTCGTTATGAGAGACAATAAAAATGTTTCAGACAGTTACATATTCTGTTCCTGAGAGATAAAAGGTCTATGATGAGTCTCAAATTACACTTTAAGAACTTTTTGAGTCCCGGTTGAGGCAATAATAATCTCGAAAGTTAGGGTTCCATCACTCAAAGAAGAGTCAGCACATACTGATGTGGAGAAGCAAGCGGAAGGAAGTTATTCATATGGCCTGGGGGGGTACCTAGGAAATGAGTCCTCCCTCCTCCAGTAAAAGAAGGGAATACATCTCCATGAGTAAACCACAGAGGTGTCACAGGCATGGAAATACGTAGAAACAAGGGAGCCGTAGAGGTCAAGATGGAGAAAACCAAAATACCATAGAGATGAAATCATCCATCACGTAGTCTTTACCAAAAATTGTTCTTATTTAAAATTTTATTTTAATTTTTGAATTGAAATATAACGGACATTTAACGTTATTTTCAGGTGTATAACGTAATGATTTGGTATTTGTATACATTATGTGGTCTTTGAGTCTGGCCTATCTTACTTGTATCATCCATTTTATTGTGCATAGTATTGTTTTTTATTGCTGAGTAGTATTCCAGGGGTACCCATAGTTTATTCATCAATTCTCCACTTGAGATACTAGTCATTTCTAGTTTTTGACAATTTTGAATAAAGCCACTATAAACATTTGTATACAGTTTTTTTTTTGTGTGTGTGTGGAAACATAGGATTTTACTTCATTGAGTAAATATTTAAAGAGGAGATTCCTGGGTCATATGACAAGTCTATGTTTAAATTTCTTTTTTTTTTTTTAAAGTTTTTTTTTTTTTTTTTTTTTAAATTTTTTTTTTTCAACGTTTATTTTATTTTTGGGACAGAGAGAGACAGAGCATGAATGGGGGAGGGACAGAGAGAGAGGGAGACACAGAATCGGAAACAGGCTCCAGGCTCTGAGCCATCAGCCCAGAGCCCGACGCGGGGCTCGAACTCATGGACCGTGAGATCGTGACCTGGCTGAAGTCGGACGCTTAACCGACTGCGCCACCCAGGCGCCCCTGTTTAAATTTCTAAGAAACTGAAAAACTATTTTTTCCAGGCAGCTGCATCACCTTGCCATCCAATTAGCAATGCATCAGAGTTCCAGTTCTCCATGTCCTGATAAGCATGGGATACTGCCCACTGTTTAAAATTTCAGCCTTTGTAAAGGATCTCATCATGGTTTTACTTTGTGTGTGACTAATGATGTTGAACATCTTTTTATGTGATTAATTGCCATCTGTGCATTTTATTTTTTTAATATATTTTTTAGGTTTATCAATATTAAAATTTTTAAAAATATTTATTTATTTTTGAAAGACAGAGACAGAGCACTAATCAAGGAGGGGCAGAGAGAGAGGGAGACACAGAATCCGAAGCAGGCTCCAGGCTCTGAGCTGTCAGCACAGAGCGTGATGTGGAGCTCGAACCCACGAACCGTGAGATCATAACCTGAGCTGAAGTTGGACGTTTAACTGACTGAGCCGTCCAGGATGGCCATGTTTATTTATTTTTAAAGAGAGAGAGAAATAGAGAGAGAGGGAGGGGAGGGAAAATCCCAAGCAGGCTCCACACAGTCAGCTCAGAGCCTGAAGCAGGTCTCAAACTCACCAACTGTGATATCATGACCTGAGCTGAGATCAAGAGTCAGATGTTTAACAGACTGAGCTACTCAGGCGCCCATCTATATATCTTCTTTAGTGAAGAGTCTGTTCAAATCTTTGATTAAAAAAAAAAAACAAACCTAGTCTCCCCACCCCCTCCCCCCCATTATTGAGTTGTGAGAGTTCTTTATATATTCTGGATATGAGTTATTACATAAGTGCTTTGCAAACATTTTCTCCTAGTCTCTCTTTTCATTCTCTTAACAGTGTCTGTTGAAGAGACATTCTTAATTTTGATGAGTTCCAATTTATCAGTTTTTCTCTTTATGCACCATGCTTTTTGTATCCTAGTCAATTTTCTCAAAGCTTTGTGAGTTTTACATTTTGAATTTAGGTTTATGATTCATTTTGAATTAGTTTTTGTCAGGGGTGGGAAGTGTGTATATTTTCTTTTTTTGTATATGTGAATCCAATCGAGCACTATTTGTTGAAAATATTTTGTGAAAAAAATTTAAATTAGCAAACAGAGTGACCCTTCAGCAAGAATGGTTTGAGGAGCAAGGACTTTACACAATGGTTTCATTTAGTTCCTGCCCTGAGATCCAGTCTCAGATTATCGTCAAGATGTCCAAGTGTCCTTCGTTGAGCCACAGCTACTCTCCTTTCACTAAAATTATTCACAGCCTGGATTAGGAAGGCAGAATGAGCTCACACCTGATTAATCAAAGAATAGCTTTTTAGCTTTCTCTGTTTGGTAAATAAAAGGCATTCTCAGAAATTCAACACAAGGCGTTCTTTCTTCTTTTTAATCTTGGAATAATTGAGCTTGCAATTTTTCTTCCCAAAATGTTCTAAATCTCTCTGGCTGCTGGAGAAATTGGATAAAGATTCCCTTCTATCCTCATTTCATCACACATTGCTCGGTTCCAAATAGTTGGAAACAGCTGGATTTTTCATTAATCTGTGGGAAACTTGGAAATCGCCAAAGGCTGGCAAATAACTCAAATCTATGTGTGAAATCCTACATCACATTCCGGAAGAGAAAGCGGTACAGCTCAAATGGCACTAGGTAGCAGTCTCCTGTGGAGGGATGTTTGGCAGAAAGAGGCACCTCGTTGATGAGGGCGGTCATGCTCTCACTTCTGGTGGAGAAACTGAGGACTCCGCTCTCACGTTGGCACTTGAATAATTAGGCGAACCTTTGTGTTGGCAGGAGAATAACTAAGCCATGTTGACGTCGTAACCCAGTACTGGTGGGAAGGATACAGTGTTGCTGGAGAGTACATTTCATCACAGGGAGAATAATCAGTTATTCTTGGCACCACCCAGTTAGTTCTGAAATTTAGGCAAATGCAAAAGGGAGATAAGCATATTCCTCCACCTCCTGTCTTGTCTGCAATGCGTTGGGCTCTATAAATTTATCAGTTCATGACACGGTGCAGTAACAGTGGCTAGATATGTTGGTCTCAGAGTCTATGCGACTCTGTTGAGTTGTCTGGGAAATCAGGAGTTCTGTTATCTAAACCAAGAATGTTTCCTAATATGACAAGAGGCTACAGAAGCTATTTGACATGCAGGTGACCTTTACCCTGATCTACAAAAAGAGGATAAAAGTGGAACGCTGAAAAGTCAGAAAACTCACTGGTTAACGGAAGGGTCTCTTATCTCGGAGGTTGGTATTCAAAAACCTAAAACCAAGCCCCAATACTCTCCTGTTCCCATCTTAGGAATTTTTTTTTTCTTGTTTCTTTTCTGCAATCAAACTTGCTCAACTGGGCTGAATTTGTCAGAAGGATGTGGAGTGTGCCATGGACGGGGGGGCAGGAGTTTTAGCCAGATATCTGAAGAGACTGATATGGTTGGGTGACCAGTCGGTTCTAGGGAGGCCATGTTCCTGCCCCTCTCTGCATGCTTGTTTCCTTCTTCTATCACTAGCACACTCCCCTTCATCTTCTGGTGAGCTCACACAGTTGCCCCAGCTTAATTTTATATCACTTCTCAGTTTAAGTGCCCAACAGAGACGAACTAGAGCCCCAAGTCCCCCCAGATTTCCAAGTCCTGTTTGCTAACACAGTGTGCTAACCGAGGCCTGTCTTGACTTGGGTCCTCACTTCTGATTTAATTGGCATGGCCTGGGTCCAGAGCCTGGGGCCTGTTTTCCAACCACATAGGTGGAGGAATCACACTTTCTATAAAGAGACATGACCAGTAGGTCAACTGGCTACACTTTCCTATAAATGTCACCACTACAAATATAATGTGGAAGAAGTGCTAAATGATATAAATATTGAACACTGTTCAGAAAGAAACATAGATTCCGGTATAGCTTTGCTCTCTATCCTTGGAGCCAAAACAGACGGATGGGATCCAGAAGGATCTGCAATGACTGCATCATGTGACCCTGGAAAGAATGGATCCCGTAGCTGTCTGCACCCATGATGACTTTGCAGTGACTTACCAAGCTGAATTAATCAAATAGCCTTCTAAGCCACCATCTTCCTGGACATTAGGGCTCCTACAGCTCAGGGGAAATTATTGTCCCAGTTCAGGTGACTGCATGGCGGCCATGGTGTTGCCTTCAACATAGTGTGGACCATTTACAAACTGACCAAGAGAGGTTCGTTGTAGAGAAAGAGGATGGGAACACACTAATAAAGTCGTTTTTTATAACTTAGAGTTTGTCCGAGAGGATTTGCCTCTGTCAATAAATAAGAGTTGAAATAACCTTATCACACTTTCTCATTCTTTAACATCAGCCTCTTCATTTGTAAGTTTTCTTTCCCATTTGTACCTTTTCCCTGCTTGGATACTTTATCATGCATCTGACACAACAGGGGCTCCTCTGCCTTTCCTTAACAGGTGCTCTCTTTGTCTGCTATCTGCTCACGGAGGCAGGTAAGCCACCTATGAGTTATAGTTTATTCACCCACCTTTCACTAGAGACTCAATGGGGCAAAGACTCAGCCCTTCCCAAGAAGCTGGGTCCATCCAATGAGACCCACAGTTTTGATGGTGGTAGGAAAGAACATTATGGGTAGGAAGAGAAATCACGTTCAGGGGTAGAAATCCATGTTTAGGAAGCAGCAAAGGGTGGGGATTGGGGGAGAACAACTAGAATTGGAGAGTGGGTCTGACTCAGAGAAGAGATTTGGGAGAGACTGACTGAACAGGACCTGTGTTCACTGAGGAATGAAGGGGGAGAGGTGAGCCAGCCTTTCTAGGAAATCAGACAGCCTGTGTGTAGATCTCCCAACACAGAATCCCTCCTTTTATCCTGACTTGCTTGTCTGTCATGTGTTATTAATTCATTAAGGAGGTGTTCCCAGAAGAAAATGGCATGGAAGTGGTATGAGCATGATAGGGAAGAAGGGTGTGATTTCCAGAAGGGTCCCTCGGATGCCAGGTATGGCATGATCCCAAAAGGAGCTCTGGAGATCAATAGTTCTGTCCTCAAAGCATGTCCCAATCCAAGGTGAGGAATTTGGTCTTTCACACTCCTAAGCCCCTTAGTCATTGGTTAAGCACTTCTCCCAGGGGGTCCTAGCTGGGTTTTAATTCAGTCCTACAATCAGAGAGATCTTTCGGCCTGTCTCTGAAAAGACTCCCTTATACAAGTAAGTGCTTAGGCCTTTAAAAAATGTTGACATACAATACATGGTTATTTCCAACGATGTATCAATTCATTCATCCATCAAACTTTTTCTGAATGCCTCCTAGGCATGAGAATTTTGCCAGGCACTGGGGATGCAAAATCAACCCCACAGAGTCCTGTTTTCCAAGTAGTTGAGGAGACAAAGAAAACATCAGTTCTTATAATAACAGAGCTATAAAAGGGTGCTGCCCATCTAATTATGGATGGTATAACTTTGGTGCCCACTGATTCAATTGCCACATATCATCATCAGGGAATGGAGCTGTCTCTTTCCTAGATTCTTTTCATGACCTATTGTTGTGTCCCCTTAGTGATTGTGGACTACACTAATATACTACTATATTTAATAGTATACTAAAAAGCATAAAGGAATATTCTCTTTTGAGTTTTCTTAACTGTTAATTTTTGAGAGAGAGAGAAAAAGAGCACGACTGGGGGAGGGGCAGACAGAAAGAAAGAGAGAGAGAGGGAGATGGAGGATCCGAAGCTGGCTCTGCACCGAGAGCGGTGAGCCCAACGTAGGCTCAAACGCATCAACGGTGAGATCGTGACCTGAGCTGAAGTCAGACGCTTAAGTGAGTCTCCCAGGAGCCGCTCTTTTGATTTCTTAAGAATGACATCTTTCTGCTGGTTATTTCTGAATTGGCCTGGTGTCTCATTCAAAGAGGTAACTAGATAAAGGCATAGATACTTACTGAGTACTAGTTGTATGTCAGGTACTGTGCTAGATACTGGGAATGTAGGTAACCCTGCAGAACACCCCCTAGAGAGTTCTTGTTAAGATTAGATTTCGAAAATGTAAAAACCTTTCAGGCTGAATGAAAGAAATGCTATGTGTGTGTGTATGCGCACACATGTATGTGAGAAAACTAACAATGAAGCTGCCTTTGATACACGGGCAGTACTCTTCCTCCAGAAGGCTGGTAACCAGTGAAAAAGCTGTGCCAGCAGGGTCTGTGTCTTACCAGCCCTGAGGCATAGGCAATCCCAGCATTCCTCCAACAGGGCTCCAATCTTCACTAAGCAGAGAGGACGCTAACTTAGAGAGCAGCTAACCAATGGGACAGTCTACTCCTCCTTGCTCCCGGGCTCCAGGGGAACATTTTGGATAACAGTGGATGAAGCACTGGGGTGGTGAAGGAAGAGGATCGTGGAAAATACTGGCAGGGTCATAAAAAACAGAGAAAGCGGAAACTTTGCTTTGGATGAGAGACAGAAATTAGGTCACCAAAAGCTAGTCTGCACTCTCTCTTCCCTTGTATTTTGGGGTGCAAGAGAGATTGTGAAAAACTGTTGGTAAACAATTTTAATTTACATATATATATTATATATATATATAATATATATATAGTCGGCCTTTCAATTTTTACAAAAAGTTTAATAGTCACAGAAAGGCCAAGAATAGCCGTGACGAAAATGCTGACCGGTAGGCACAAGGTCTGGTCCCTTTCAGATCAAGCCTGAGGGAACTGGATAGGGCTTGAATGGCGGCGGGGGGCGGGGGGGGGGGGGGCACCTGAAACTGTTATCCTGGACCTGGTGCCCTCAGATCAAACAAAGATGAGTACAGCAAGGGAATAAACAATTGGATTAGTCACGCAGCCTAAATAAGGTCTTTCCCTCTGTCTATGAGACATGGGAACCTCCGTGTATTGTGGATGAAATCAATCAGAGTCTGGTGGCATTGTCAGCTGGAGTCAGCTCTGTGTCCAAACTCAGACTGTATGTCTAGAATCTCGGTCTTAATGTAAATTGGCTTATGGCTAGGTCTTCCCTGGGGCATAAGCTTCCATCATCCAGATGGCAGAGTGACCCTCGTGGAAAGAAACATATGGTAGGTTTATATCTGTTGTGCACAGAAGAAGGAGGACGCTGTTCCAAGAGCCACTGTGGCCGATGCCACAAACAGTGGATATCTCTGACAACAGATTGCCAGGAAAATGCAACTTTGGGGTGAGGAGTGTTGAGAAGTAGGGAAGAAGGGACCTATCACCAGCATGCTGATTAGAAGATGGGGAAAAGGGAGGGATATAAGGGAGGTAGAGAAACATTAAGGCCTGGGTATATCTTGTGCTTTGAAGTTCTTCTGTGGGGGAGTTAACTACAGGGACAGCAAGACAGATATTTCCTGTGGTTTTGGGCCAACTTCCATATTCTTTGGAGAGAGATTGCCTTAGTTTGGATATCCTCAGGAGAAGACACTAAGGCAAGGATTAAAATTCAAGTAGTTAATGTAGGGAACACCAATAGGGGCCTGGGGAAGTGAGACAGGAACATGAGAAGGCAACCAGCTAAGGGTGTTTATCAAGCCAGTCACCCCTGGGGTGGACTGGTATTCAGTTCCTCTGGTGAAGCGGCGGCAGCAAGGGTCAAAAACACTCCCTCAAAGTCATTTTACCCAAAGGGCAAGGGAGTTGGGGTACTTAGGCACCAACTGTTTCCAGTCATGGGTTGAGGACTACTCCAGGGAACTTCCTCCTGTGATAGTTGGCCCGTCTGCAGAGAGCAGCACAGCAGGTTTGGGCAATGTGAAAACACTCTTTGACAAAGAAAGGCTGATGTTGCACTTGGAAGCAGGGCAGGTGTATGCAGATGAGGCCGAAGGGAGGCAGGAGGTGCCCTGATAACGTTGCAACTACGATTTCACAACCGAAAGAAATTTACAGTGGGGATGGGAGAGCAGAGGACACACACATGCATATACCACATCCAGGGACATATTTACACTTATGTCAATATAGAAATATGAATTTTATTTGTTGAGGGAATAATGCCTGTTGATGGTTGGAAATCAGCACAGAGAAGTACAGGGAAAGATCACAGCTCTATTATAGAAAAATCATAGCACCTAAGATTAAATAAAACCTTTTCCCTGTTTTATCTCAGGTGCTTTCTCCTCTTTGGAAATGGGGCATAGCAAATGGAAGATCTCCTTCTTATAACTAAAAATTATTTGAAGACAAAAATACTAAAAACAATTATTTGCACCTGGAACTTGCTCTAAACCTACCTGAAACTTGTGATACATTTTTGTGGTAACATCGTAAGCTACAAAAATAGTCAAATCATTCTCATGAAGTAGAACTCACTGTGTCATGCCTACTAAAGCTTAATTAGGGAACTTGCACTGAATTATAAAGAAAAGCATTTATTTATCGGATTTTTTTATGAGCCATTTGCTACAAAGAGGCATCTAATGGATGTTGCACCTTAGTGTTGACAGAGTTCCTGTCCCTAAAAGAAGATAAATGAACATAAAACAACATATTCTCGCATTTCACAGGAGGGAGAAAGTGAGGCACAGAAGGCTATATGGGGTAGAGTATCTTCAACTTTTTTCATAGGGACTGTAGAAGTATCCATTCCATTGGGAGACACATTTGATTCACGGTCTCATTTCTTCCCTGTGAGCGAGGGAAATAGAACAGCGAGGAGTCATCATGGAGGGTCGCGGTTAGTGGCTAATGGCATTTCCTTGCCATATGGGAGATCAGCTGTACCATGATATGTCCAGATATATCTACTCTATGTTAAAATCCTCATGCACACATAGGAGAAAGGGAAGCATATAGAGGATAAAAACCTAACAAACTGGCGCCACATAGGCTGTGGTTAATATAAGTAAGAACCAAAGGTCTACTAGAAAGACCAAGACTTATGTGAAGACCCAAACTGGCGGACCAGTCCTTCCTGCAAACATGAATGCTCAGCTCAGGAATGAGCTTCTCTTGGGCTAGCTCTATGCATTATGAAATAAAGAATATGACATAATCCTGTGAGACTATAATATATCAAAAATACAGTTGGATAGTTGAGAACTAAATGTTTTGAATGGGGGAAGATCTTAAGTTTCCTGTAGGTGGGATCTTAAAGAGGCATCACAGTAAAGTGGCTGAGAGCATGAACTCTGGAGCCTTACTGCTTGGGCTCAACTCTTGGTTATACTATTCATTGCCTGCGTGATTTTGGGAGGCACATATAACCTTCATAGGGTTATATAGGGAACCTTCAGTTCCCTTCATAGAATCTATTTCCTAGAGCTATTTGCAAATATTTACAATAATGTTTGGCACACAATAAGCCTTGTGTTTTTAAAGGAAATAAACCTTAGCAGAGGCGCTTTCATTGAGTTCCTTCTGTATCTCAGAATTTTCTGAAGATTTAAATTCAGCAAATATTTATTGAGTACTCACTTGGACTGGGCATGTTCCGAGTACTGGATAAAAGTGAATTTCTTAAATCTCTGTCCTTCCAGGTGTTCATGAGATAATTTTTTTTCCCTTTTTTTTTTTTGAAAGCTAATTTTTAAAAAATGCTTTGAAACAATGATAAACTTACAAAATGGTTGGAAATGTAATGTAAATCATTTGTCCCTCTACCTAAATGAGAAAAAGTTGTCACATAATGCCCGCCACCCCTGATTACTTCAACGTGTTTTTCTTACAAGAATAAAGACATTCTTCTCCCTAACACAATCCAACCACAGCCATGAGGAAGTAACAGTGACACATTGCGACCATTTGATCCTCGGACCCCATTCAAGTTCTGTCATTTGCTCTTGTCATGCTTTCCAGTTTGAAATTACATGGTGCCTTGGGTTACATCTCTTCAGTTTGCCTTAGACTCGAACATGTTACCTTTCTCTCCTCATCTTTCATGACCTTGCCACTTTTGAAGATTATAAGCCAGTCATTTTGTAGAATGTCCTCCATTTTGGATACCATCACGATTAGATTTACATTGTGCCTTTGGGGAATGACAACATAGAAATGATTTTGTGTTTTTGCCATTGCACCTTGTCTAGTAGCACCAAATTTCAAGTTGTTCCATCCTGTGATGTCCATTCTGATCACTTAAGACGGTGTCTACCAGGCTTCCCCACTATAAAGTCATCCTTTGTCCTTTGTCATTTATAAACATTTTGTGGGGAGGTACTTTGAAACCATGTAAAAATTCTCTTCTTCATCAAGCTTTCAATCGGCTTGTTTATTTCAGTATGGACTTCTAATTTCCTGTTGTATTCAATGGGCTATAACCTGTTACTATTATTATCTCTCAATGCTTCAATTGTCCCTGATTTAGCCAATGTGAATCCATTGAAGCTGACCTCTGTGTTCTTTTGACATTTTTACCTTCATCTTCGAGTCTGGCTTTCTGGCATGACAAGATAGGTGGAATATCTTGTACTTTCCCTGTTCCAGCTCTGAAGCAGATGTTTCTCTGAGGAAGAACCCTGGTTTCTTTTCGTGCAGGATGGTAGTTAGAGGTGGGTACCTAAGTACACTAGGTGTGCCCATTGTCCTTGTGGTGTCATCAGTCCCAGGCCCACCGAGTGGACACAGCTATATTTCTTTCTGTTTAATGTTTATTTTATTTTTGAGAGAGAGAGAGAGAATGAATGAATGAATGAATGAATGAGGGAGGGATAGAGAGAGACACACACACAGAATCCGAAGCAGGTTCCAGGCTCTGAGCTGTCAGCACAGAGCCCAATGCAGGGCTTGAACCCATGAACCATGAGATCATGACCTGAGCCCAAGTCAGACACTTAACCGACTGAACCTCCCAGGCACCCTGAGCTATATTTATTTGAAAACGATTCACTCACATTAATATATCCCATTCCAATCCACTATTACACAGGGCCCATTCTGGTTTTCTGCCTTTCTGCTGTACTTAAAATGTTTACTTACCTGATCAGTCCTCCTCTATGTAACCCATGTCCCATCTCCATTGCTCTGAAGTCTCTCTCCTTTGGATGCTCAGGCTCTGAACCCCATTCTTCACTATGACTCCACTCGGCCACATGAACACCCCCCTCACCCTGCTGGGACTCTCACTCCCTGGGCCTGGCTAACCCTCCCACCTCCATATAGACACCCTCCTGCACGGGCCTGGGCTCCAGCCCCCCATGTCAGGCCACCCCTTCCATGTAGATGCCTTCTACAACCTGCTCAGCCTTTCTGGCAGTTATGTACAGGGTGACTGAGGGCAGATCTTCAAAGGCTCCTCTGGGGCATATTGAACTGAATTGAAGAAACCAAGCTAAAACAAAACAAAACAAAAAACAAAACTAAACCCCCAAAGCAAAAAACACCTTGATGTAATCACATGTATTACACTTCAAAATATGTAGCTAAGAGTACTAAGATGAAATTTGTTGAGTCTCCTCCACTTTTCCACTTTTAAACTTTAAATTAAAATGAATGATAGCACTTAGCTGTGAGATCTCAATAGCTGACTGATGGAAAAGGAAATGAAGTCAAGTTTAGCTAGGTTCACACCTGAGTCAAGTGAATGCAAGTCTAGGGGATGAGGAGTCAACCCGGACCAGGATGAAAGGGGCAGACTCTTTTCTGCCTTTATGAGTTTTGATCTTGACCCCAGAGACAGATATCCTGATTAGGGAAGAAATGAAAATTGGGAAATAGCCAAGAGTTCAGGAAGGGGCAACCGATGGAAGATGCTTCTGGTAGACCCGGGAGACTTCCGTGGACGAGAAAAGAAATTTCATCCAATTTTATCTAAGTGAATTTCCTCTCAACCCAGAACAGCAGGACATGTAATCTCCCAGGAAAGATAGTGTTGAAGATCTCATTTTCTAGTTATCACTTCTCCTATGCTAGAGAAACAATTTTACCTCAAAGGCCTAGACTAGGGGACGTGCCCTGTGAATGTGATCGGATTTGAACAACTGGCTGGTACTCTGCTCCTTTCGGGTAAAATACCCGTGGGGGTGGGGGCAGCCCTTCTAGGGAGCACAGCTTCCCTGGGCCCCTGTCTTCCCCTGGGGGAAGGGAGGAGAGCTGTCCACTGCAGGAAGCCAATTGTTCTGGTTTTATCTTCCTAAATGTGTGCTTCCTGGGTGGGAAGGCAAAGGAAGAGGAGACTCCCGCCTCCCCACCCCTCTCTTCCCCAATCTGAAAGTCTAAGAGATTCCCTCAGACCAGGTCAAGTCCCAGGTATTTGTTGGAGTTTCAGTGAAGGAGGAAACAGATTCCCCGTTTTGCCCCAGCCCTGGTCAATCCAGCAAACTCTCAAGGGTCCACAAGGAACCAGGGAAATGCTATTTTGAGAAGTGCTAATTTTTATCGGGCATGCCTTAATCAAAGGGCACCCCCCCTTTTTTTTTGCTTTGTTTTGTTTTCCTTTTTAAGAATAATCGCTTCAAAATGATTAATGATGCCTGAAGCCACCAGTCTCGCTTCCTGCGGTGAAATGCAGAACTTTTGTGCATGTCTGGGTTCGTAGGAGGGTGTGCTCCAAACGGCAGCAACAGATAGTTTCCCATACCGCACAGACAGTTGGGTCTTTGTTCAGCAAAGCTGACTCTGGAGGAAATGTGCTACAGAATGGGGACCCTATCCTCTGCAGGGAGGGACGGCTCTGCTCCAGTTACGGAAGGGAAGGGAAATCTTTCACTTCTTAAGGTGCCAGAACAAGATTGCTGCTGGGTTAGCTGGAGCCTAATACTTTTTTTTTTTTTTTTGATAGGAGCTAAGAACAATCAGGAGGGTGTCTTTGAAAACAGGTGGGATTACTGAAGGATTACAATAGAGGGATAGGTAACACCGAAAGTCACCACCCTCTGGGGATGCTGCGGCCTTACTGGACTTCTAGGCTGAGCTGGGGGAAATAATTCCCAGGGGAGCAGCCTGTTCCTCCAGCCCATTTCCCAAGACCAGCCTAACCCGCTCTTATCCTCTCTTCACCAAGGACCCAGAAGGGGAAAGACAGAGCAGGTTGGCAGCTGCTGCGTTTGACATTTGTGCGAATCCTGTTCGGGAAGGAGTCTACATGATCCTTGCTTATGAAAACTAAAACTAAATACACAGGACTGTGGATAGACTCTTTCACAGAATTTTTTAAGTCTAAATTTTTGTCATGCAAATCCCCACGCCCCTCTGCTAGCCTTCATATCACTGCTCTGAAAAATGCGATATGGTGAAGTCAAAACGAAATTCCCCTTTCTGGAGCTCACAGCAACCTCTACCATGGTCCCTTCTTTCAATAAAGTGATTTATAGGGGAGCCGAACTTCCCATTCAGAAAGGCAGCAGATAACACGGTGAGGAAGCAGGAAGGGATGTATCACAGTGGAGGTGTGAACGCTAAGGGAGGTGTCAGCGAGAGCATAGGTGTGCACACGCGAATGCACAACATACATGTAACCAGCCTTCTCCCTTCTGGACAAATTAATGCCAGTAGGTCTGTTTCCTTGGGACCCACGTTTCCCACTTATGGGCAGCATTGGAGGCGCAGCAGATCACAGCAAGGAAACGTGAAAACATCAAGTATTGCTGTATGGTTATCTTGTATTAGAAAAGTCAGATGGCAGATAACAAAACAAAGCCAAAAAATCTTCCCCAAACTCAAAGCTGGTACCGGCTCCTCCCGGGCTGAGCCGTTCTTAGGTTACACTGGGTAAACCAGGCTCTCATTTTGCAGAACTATCTTAGCATCAACTGTGTGAGAAATTGTAAGTAATTTTGGGCAGTGTGCCCAAAGGGTTGGAGCCAGGAAGACGGATCTTTATGTTAACAGGCAGAGCACCTGCCTGAGAAATCTGGGAACACACGTTTTCTTCCCACGACGCCTTCTCCATGTGAATTAATCTATTAGCTGGTACGTGTGTCGGTTTATTTAGGAGCATGTGTGCTGACAATTGACTTCTGACTGTAAAATATGGTCTTCGGGGAGAAAATGATTAATTGCCTGTTGCCTGCTTTAACGTGTGTGTGTGTGTGTGTGTGTGTGTGTGTGTGTGTGTGTGAGATGACAGTCACTGTTAGTATGTATGTGTCTACAAAACTAAAGACAAATAATCGTTAAGAAACTGGAAGGTGTGAATAAAAAAAGCTCTTGGTATTTGGACATTTGCGCCCTCTTTATGGACACGAGAGTCAAGGAAATCTCATTTCTTACTGAATGCATTGTTTCCAAATATAAAACAGGAGGCAACTCACGGCGGAAAAAAAAATTCCAACCCTTGAGTTTTCGGTTTTATGATGAAGCCTACTTTCTTGGGAAGAAACTGAGGGCTGCAGACATCTCACATGGTGTTTACCATTATCAACATCTGTTTGTCTCTGTATTTTCACTTTTAAAATGCTGTGATAGTAAACTCTTCATGTGACCTGGTAAGAAGGCAGAGACCACAGGTAGATGTCCCAAACAGGCTAGCTGATCTAATTTCCAAAACACAAAAGTGCATTTCCCAATAAGGATACTGAAATAAGGGAAAATGGCCACTGTTTCATTATAGAAAGGACATTTTTTAGAAGGCAGGAATATATAATTTCCTAAGTTGAAGAAATGTAATGTGGTGGAAAGCTCACAACGCTGTATTCATCTTTCTCATGTTGCCTTCATGGACATTCGGGAAAACTTCTTTTGTATTTTTTCTTCTTTTTTATTATTTCTTCTTTTTTCATGTTTTTTATTTTATTTTTGAGAGAGAGAGAGAGACAGAGTGTAAGGGGGGAAAAGGGCAGAGAGAGAGACACACACAGAATCCGAAGCAGGCTCCAGGCTCTGAGCTGTTGGCACAGAGCCTGACACGGGGCTCGAACCCACAGACCGTGAGATCATGGCCTGAGCCAAAGTCAGACGCTCCACCGACTGAGCCCCCCAGGCGCTCCTATTTTTATTTATTTATTTAAACCTTCTTTTCTGTAAGTGCTGGAGGCAGCACATTGGAGGCTTTTGACACTGCATTAAACATATCCTGACAGCAGTGGTGCTCAGAGTGAATTAAAGGGAAGAGAGGAGGGAACAGGGTGGCCAGTTTGGAGCCCAGCTCGTCCAGGGGGAGTAGGACAAGGCTCACTAAGTGTCTAAGGCCCTCTGCTAAGTGCATACATAAGCCATTACCTCATTTAATGACCATCTAGCTTCCAGAATCTGTTGAGGGGGAGGCTTGTTTCAATTCACATATGTTCCCAGGCTGTCTACACTGGGGTTCCGGAGAGTGACTGGGGCTGGGAGCTGTATGAAGTCGGCAGCAGGAGACTTGGAAAGGAGAATGCTGCTCAGACAAAGAGGCTGTATGGGAAGCTGGAAAGGGTGGTGGTGGGGGCGGGCGGTGAACTCAAGACTTAAAAATAAACTCGGAGAAGGCCGTGACACAAAAGGCAGGAACGTCAAGGCACCAGATGCCACAGAGGGGCAGGGAGTGGAAATGGGTAGCAGCCCGTATTGACTGTGCGTATTGACTAGGGTGATTGGGAAATAATGTAACATCAGGAAAGCAATCCAGTTGGCACCAGAAATCCACTTGCAGAGGGGTGGGGACCGAGTAAGGAGAGGTTTAGGGAGAAGGAAAGCAGAGATGCAGGCATAGAGAGCGGTTCCAGAAGGCAACAGCGCGATAGCTGTATTTCCTTTTTTTAATGCCAAGACTTGAGCATTCTTTCAATCACTCAACAAACATTCATGGGATATGTGTTACGTATCAAGGATTGTGATAAGTGCTGGAGACTTAGAGATCAAAGGGGCAGTCTCTGCCCTTCGAGAGCTCTCAGTCTGTGAACTTTTTGAGGGAGACAGAGATGTGGACAGATAATGCTAACGTTGTGGGGTAAGAGCTCTGGGGAAGGAGAGTTTGAGGCTCTTGCCACACAGGCCAAGAAGTATTCACCTTTCCCGGAGAGGGCCAGTGGCTGGGAACAGCATCACAGGGTTTGAGGCTGAGCTGGACTTTGAAGGATGACTAGGAGTTCTGTAGGCAATGAATGGAGGAATACCTTGCAGGCAGAGAAAACAGAGGGTGCAAAGGAATGGCGAGATGTCAGTGAGTTGTAACGCTGGATCGGAGAGCACAATGAGTCCAGTAGTGTGGAGGCAGGAGACATCTCACGAGTTTCCTACTATGCTGTAGACTTTGGATTTTAAGGGGTCAGTAGATCCAGAGGAAGCAGCCAGTTGAACAAAGATGAGGGGATGATAGCTGAGGGGGAAGGAAGAGAAGCTGAGTGAAGGGAAGAGTGATTCTGAGGTGGTGAGGAGGAATGTCAAGGTTGTGGATGGGGGCTAGCCTTGATCGCCTCCACAAGGTAGTGGCTTTGGCCATCTGGCACTGAGGGCAAGACTGGGAGGGGGAGGGGGGTCTGGCAGAGCTGCTCTGGGGAATTCTAGAGAGAAACAAAAGGATCGCCATATTGTCATTATTTGAGATTCACAGACTTTCATCAGATACGTAACTGATTCTCACTGACACCATCACCCCTACATCTGTTGTTCTGCTTTTAAATGAAGTGCGACCTTACTTTCCAATATCCATTTTCTGTAAAGATATCAAGTGCCAGACGCATGGCCGTTCTGAACAGGAGCCAAGGTATATTGATTACATATACTCTGTCTTCTTGTTGAAACTTGTTTATATTTCGCAGCATCAGACAGCAACCAACAGGAAGGACTCTTTATGGAACACCAATTATTTCTATCAGTGGGAAGTTTTCAATGAAGAAGAAAAGCAGGACAAGTATTTACACTCGGTATTTATCTGAAAGTGAATTCCTACCAAATTTTCTATCTCAAAGGGAAGCATAACATAGAAAAGGTAGTGTGGCTAGCATGAAGAGCACTGGGTCTGGAGTCCAGAGGCTGAGGTTTTTGTCTGGGTTATACCATTAATAACTCTGTGACTGTGGGCAAAGTTTATTCTTGGTTCCAGTAGCGGCTGGGTTATAATTTTTCTCTCCCTGTTTCCCCACCCCCAGCATAATTATAGAAACATAATAATTAATATATTAGAAACTTAAGACTTTCAATTTATGATTTTATAGGTGCAAATAAACAACTTCAGGAAATAATTCTAAATTCTGTCCTTGTGCCTAATTTATGAAATGAAATCGACTAACATCTGTTTTATCAGTTCATGAAAAGCTAAGTCTGCTCAGGGGATTCACTAGTTTTACACCTTAAGGGAGAAGGATGGTGAGACCGGAATTTGACAAAACCAGCATGTGGAGAATCAGAGCTGGAAGGACAGGTTGGAGGAACCGTATGTGGTAAAAGGAACATTGGCTTTGCAGATGTCTGATGTTTGTGGACGGTACCCACAAGGATTTTATCATGTAATTTAGATAATTTGTAGCAAGTTTTCAAATAGAAGGACATTTGTGTGAGTCCTTTTTTCCCATAAAAGTAGATAAAGGAAAAAGGAGGACAGTCTTTTCACAAGGATAGGGATGATATGAACTGCTCACCCAAGGACTTGTAGTTTTTTAGGAATCAACTCTGTGGTAGGCAGAATAATGTCCCCCACCCTCCAAAAGAGGCGACATCCTAATGTCTGGAACTTGTGAATGTGTGGTTTTACATGGCTGAGGGACTTTACAGATCTGATTGAGTTAAGGATCTGAGATTAGAGATGATCTTCGATTGTCCAGGTGTGGTCAATGTAATCACAGGTTCTTGTCAGAAAAAGGCAGGAGTGTCAGAGTCAGAGAGAGGGAGATGTGACAACAGAAGGCAGCACAGGTCAGTGTGATGCCATTGGAGGAAGCAGGGCATAAGCCCCTGAGCCAGAGAAGCCCATGGGCTCCAGAAACTGAAGAAGGCAAGGAATGGATTCTCTGCTAGAGTGTCCAGAAAGGTTGCATTACACCTGCATTATAGTCCCTCAGACCCCATTTTTGGACTTCTGATCTCTGATGTGCTAACACGATAAAGTTGTGTTGTTTTAGGTCAGTAAGTTTGTAACGTGTTACAGCAGCAACAGTGGGCACGGTGGCTGGCATGGGAGTAAGAACACAACCACTAGTTGACTGAACAGGTGACATCAGGGCCAGGTAAGGACTTTTCAAATGGATCAAAAGGGTGGGATGGATCAAAGGAAGTGTATCTGCCATTTCTGGCCTGGTAAAAAACTGGAGGTCACACTTTGGTGATACCAACTGAAGGTGAAAAAGGGTTGTGACGGAATGTGAGGAAGCATCTTTTTATCCCCACGTTCCTTGGGTCCAGCCATTTTCTTCCCTCACACTGTGGTCTGATCAAGTCTGGCATGAATAGTTGGCTTGTGTGGGTGATTCAAGCAGAGTGGGCTGTGAGGCCTTCTGAGGGGACCCATCCAAGAAAGATCTTCACCAGCTCTTATTTAACTCATACTCCCTGATAATGTGTTGGAAGCGTTATATAATCCCTACGTATACTCATTCCTCTTTCATGCTCTGTGTTGGGTTTCTTGGGGTCAGACCTTCTGGAGACTGCCCCTCAACTTCTGCTCTTTGGCCTGGGCCTGGGCCCAGCCTTCAGACCTTCTTTGATCTCTGGAGCAAGTAGTCTTTTCTGTTCAGACCCCAGCTGCACCTTCTGTGAGCCTTCGGCTGAGTTCCATTGAGAGTTATCTTCTCCATCACCGGGGTCTCACCAGGGATTTGGCTTCCTATCTTCGGTCTCTGCACTTGGCAATGCTTGAAAGGCTGCATGTACATTTCATACTTTTGCGTATTCTCAATCTGCCATTCTTGGATTCCTGTGCCTCTGGATGCTGCAGAGGGTCTGTTCGTCACTCTTGCTTTCTTTTGTTTCCCCCTCTCTGTCCCGGATGACTTTATCAAAGAAACTCCACTCCGCTCTTTCTAGCACTTTCCCTTTCAGCACCAACCACCCAGGGCGCCCACCTGAGACTTCCTGGTCTACCCAACCCGGCCTTCTTTTCTCCTGCTACCAAATGACTGTTTGGTAGGTCACACCGTACACTTTCATGGTGAAGACAACTTCAATCTTTTCCAAAGAAGTCCCCAGGGGGTTAAAAGTGTGTAACATTTAAAAGCACTAAAGGAAGAACATGGGGGTGTTGTGGCTGCAACTTCTGTCACTCTGCTGCTTGCCAGGGTGGGTAGAGTTAGCTGATGGTGAGGAAGAGCTTCCTACCTCCTCTCTCACCAAGCTAATGACGGCTCTTTCAAAGACACACGCTAGATTGAAGCAATGGCCTTCTCTGATAGATGAAGACATTTTTGGTAAAAATAATTAAAATCAAATGGAGGGCATATAACCCTAAGAATTGAAAGCAGGGACTGGCACAGATATTTGTATACCTATGTTCGCAGCAGATTTCTTCACAATAGCCAAATGTGTAAACAACAAAAATGTCTACCGGTAGATGGATACACAAAATGCGGCAGATGCATGCAATAGAACATTACTCTTCCTTAAAAAGTGAATTCTGGGGGCGCCTGGGTGGCTCAGTCGGTTAAGCGGCCGACTTCAGCTCAGGTCACGATCTCGCGGTCCGTGAGTTCGAGCCCCGCGTCAGGCTCTGGGCTGATGGCTCAGAGCCTGGAGCCTGCTTCCGATTCTGTGTCTCCCTCTCTCTCCGCCCCTCCCCCGTTCATGCTCTGTCTCTCTGTCTCAAAAATAAATAAAAAAAACGTTAAAAAAAAATTAAAAAAAAAAAGTGAATTCTGATATATGCTACGATGTGGTTCAACCTTAAAGACCTTCCACTAAGTCAAAGAAACCAGGCACAGAAGGATAATTATTGTATGATTCCATTCCTAGGAGACACCTACAAGAGTCAAATTCATAGAAAGTGGAATGGTGGTTATCCGGGGCTTGAGGGTGAGTGAGGGGAATGGGGAGCTATCATTTCAAGGGTACACAGTTGCAGTTTGGGAAGCTGAGAAATCTGTGGAGATGGGATGTGGTGATGGTTGTACGATACCCATGTACTTAATGCCCCTGTACTATATGCTTCAAAATGGTTAAAATGGTAAAATTAATGTATATCTTTTCACAAAAAAATATTTAAAAAATAATATGGTGCCTGGGTGGCTCAGTCGGTTAAGCATCTGACTGCAGCTCAGGTCATGATTTCACAGTTCGTGGGTTTGAGCCCCGCATCGGGCTCTGTGCTGACAGCTCAGAGCCTAGAGCCTGCTTCATATTCTGTGTCTCCCTCCCTCTCTCTCTCTCTCTCTCTCTCTCTCTCTCTCTCTCTGTCCCTCCCCGGTTCATGCTGTCTCTCCAAAATAAATAAGCATTTAAAAAATTAAAAAAAATAATATGGAAATTATGGCCTGCTGGCCTTTCCATGATTCACATTCACTTTTTGGTCAAGGCACACCTAAAAATGTCCAACGGGGCACAAAAATTGTTGAGATTACCTAGCAGTGTGGTTCCTATTTTGTGTACTTTCTTCTTTCTGAGTAATGGTGAGAAAATCTTCTTCAAACAGTACTCAAGTACACCCTCCTACTGAGCAATTTTTTCCTGTGCTTGTAGCACACTTATCTAAGAAAGAACACATGTTCAATGATTCGAATGTGTATTTACAAAAGTTACCAAATAAACTCGGTGACCATGGTAACACCTTGGAGCTGTGCTGGGTAATCCGGATTTTGTAATTCATGCCCACGCATGATAGGACACTTTTGTCCTGGGCTCCTTTATTTCACATAGGAAGTTTGTGCCCTCCAGGTAGCCACGCTCCGAAAGGGAGCTTTGATTGAAACAAAGCAGGCAGTCGGATTCCTCTTGGTTTAGGTGATGTTGTGGCCGATTGTCATGTGGAACTTCTGAAAGAGAGATACCATCTGGTCACCCTGGGAATGGGAGTTTGTTGTTTGGGCTGAATAAACGCAGATTTGGTGGCCAGATGCCCTGAGCACTTGGTAGGCTTGTTGGGTGATTTCTAGGGAGTCACCTTGCCGCTCTGTACCTAGACGCAGTGGGGTTGTCACATCACATCTGCCCAGACTTCCCAGGGCAACCCAGGTTGCGTTCCTTGTCATAATGTGGGGTGCAGGTATGGCGAGAATAGAAGCATCTCTTTAGTGCAGTTTAAAATAAAAATAACGCCAGATTGAGATACCACCTCACACCAATCAGAGTGGCTAAAATTAACAACTCCAGAAATGACAGATGTTGGCGAGGATGTGGAGAAATGGGAACCCTCTTGTACTGTTGGTGGGAATGCAAACTGGTGCAGCCGCTCCGGAAAACAATGTGGAGGTTCCTCAAAAAATTAAAAATAGAACTACCCTATGACCCAGCAATAGCACTGTTAGGAATTTACCCAAGAGATACAGGAGTGCTGATGCGTAGGGGCACTTGTACCCCAATGTTTATAGCAGCACTTTCAACAATAGCCAAATTATGGAAAGAGCCCAAATGTCCAACAACTGATGAATGGATAAAGAAGATGTGGTTTATATACACAATGGAATACTACTTGGCAATGAGAAAGAAGGAAATCCTGCCATTTGCAACAACGTGGTTGGAACTGAAGAGTATTATGCTAAGTGAAATAAATTAGTCAGAGAAAGATATCATATGTTTTCACTCATATGTGGAACTTGAGAAATTTAATAGAAGACCATGGGGGAAGGGAAGGGGGAAAAATTTTCAACAGAGAGAGAGGCAAACCATAAGAGACTGTTAAATACAGAGAACAAACTGGGGTTAATGGGGGGAGAATGGGTGATGGGCACTGAGGAGGGCACTTGTTGGGATGAGCACTGCGTGTTGTATGTAAGCGATGAATCACGGGAATCTACTCCTGAAACCAAGAGCACTCTGTATACACTGTTAGCTGATATGACAATAGATTACATATATAGATATTTTGCATTTCTCCCTAATGATTAATTCAGAACTGTTTAAAATATCTAATAGTAACTATTTCATAGTATTCTTCCTTTCTCCCTCCTTCTTTTCCTCCTTCCATCCTTCTTCCCTTTTTTCTTTGCTTTGTTTTGTAATGCATGCACCCTGAGTGCTGCTTTGTCTGCCTTTTGCGTCATCCAAAGCGTCCAAAACAAAATGCCCAATAAAATTATCTGTCCTGGTTTGTTGTCATGTCTTTAGGCGAGGATTATAGGTGGCTACAATAATATATAATGGGAGATGTAGAGGGTGGTGTAAGGAGTTGGCCTAATGGATGGTAAGCGTCATGTGAAAATAGAAAATACAGGGAGGGTGTGAAGGCATCCTCCCTGACGGCCATTCTCTTTTCGGGCAACATTTCTCAATTCCTATACAGAAAAGACTTTCCTAGTAGAAAACAAATGGGGCCCCAAGGAAAACAGGCAGTCATGTAGTGCTTATTCTTTCTCTTTGAGATGGCCCGAGTGGCCTAGGTGGGGACTGGGCATTGTGCTTCCACCTGATAGATACCTTGCCCCTGAAGACGCAGTGGATCCACTGAGGCCAGAAGGCTGGGACAAGGGAGATCCCGCTCCAGGGCTCTTGTTATCACTTCCGGGAGAGACAGGAAGCGGGTCCCCTGGTTTCTTTCAAAGTTGTCCATATGACTCAGATTGGCATGATAGTAAAAGCAGTAGATACACTGTCCCTGAGTA
The DNA here is from genome assembly GCF_024362965.1 of Panthera pardus. Taxonomy (NCBI): domain Eukaryota; kingdom Metazoa; phylum Chordata; class Mammalia; order Carnivora; family Felidae; genus Panthera; species Panthera pardus. The sequence goes on from NW_026526765.1 coordinate 100,014,701, forward strand.
AAGATTACGTATTTGGCCCTTTCTCAATGACCCAAGTGGAGGTTGGGTTTGGGTGATGGGAAACTCTTCTAGCAGCATTTGAGATGTTGCTCAATATGAAGAGTAATAATAATTACAGCTAATAGGGCAGCTAAGTGCTTTTTCTGCATCATCTCATTTCAACTGTATGAGGCATTGCTATTCTTTTCAAACATGTAAGATAGGTAGTATCATTATCCATAATATACATGGTATCTCCATTTTACGTATTCAATCTCAAGTAAGTTATTTGCCCAAGGACAGGGTGACTAAGAGGCAGACTCTTCCTTATAAGTCTATTTATTGCCTCCTTCTTTTACTCTTTTCAACACTATTAATTCTTATCTTTTGCTAAGAAATAATGAGATCCACTGTGTATATCAAGAAACGAGGTGAAGTCTTGTTTGAAAGCTATCTCCGGGGATTTGCCACAGGTAGGAGAGGGAAGGTAGCTTCTCTGAGCCAAACGTCTTGTTGGCGAAAGCAGGAAGTACTTCCCATAATCTGGCATAAATCAGGCTTGATTTAATTTTATTGGGATGTGGGGGTGACAGTGAAAAACAGTTTTGAGGTCTAGTTTTCTTGAGGTGATGTGGAGATAAAGTTTTTTTAAGTGATATTTTGGTTTCGGCAATAATAGTTGTACAATTTTGAATTCCAAAGGAAAGGAAAAGCCAATATTATAGTGTTAACTAAGGACCCAGAACTACCGACGAGGCACGCAATGGCAAATGGTAGCCACCAGCCGGAGAGAAACCAGCTTAGAGGCCCATGGGGCAAGGGAACCCCACTGGAAGTGCTCTCTAGCTGCACTGGTTATTCTCTGCTGCCTTCTCTCATTGTCAGCTCTGTGCCCTGGGAGCCTGACCTTGGGGACCGTGCCTTCCGGGCTCCCTTGCACTCCGTCTTCTGGTTGGGTTTGGCCAAGAACAGGGGGAAAGGCTGAAGTATCTCTCCCTACTTTGGTGAGGTCTCCAGAGTTGCTACTTCCTCTTTGAAGTCAGCTCCCCTGGGGCAGCTTCTCCTCAATGGTTCTAGTGCAGAATGGACTCAAATAGCGCTACTTCCCCTTCATGTTCCCTCAGCCCCAGGGATTGTAAGAGTGGCAGCTGTTGCTGGTCCAAAAGTTCCTCTCCATCCCTGTGAGTTCTGCTCTCTGGCCCCACTTTCCCAGGTGGTCCCTTCAATGCACGTCTCCTTTTGTTCCACCCATGGTGGTTGAGGTCTCTTTATCGGCAAGACCTTGACTAAGACATCACAAATGATGGTGCGTCTCAAATGGGATGTTCCTAGGAGTCACCTGGGGTCTGCTCAAATGCAGATTCTGATTCAGTAGATCTGGAGTGGGGCCCCAGAGGTGGCGTCTCTAACAAGTTCCCAGAGGATGCTGAAGCTGCTGGCCTGGGGACAGCGCTTTGAGGAGGAAACAATAGCACTTCCCTTATTAACTGTATTGGTATAGCTGTTGGCAAATATATCCCCAGAGATGGAAAAATTGAGTCTCATTACAAAACACGGTGAACAAAAATGTAGGCTTCCACTTATCCTGAAAGTCAGAAATAGATTGATGTAAAAACAAAACAGAAGACAATTGCTTTTCAGGTTTGGCTCCTAGCCATCCAGCTGTGTGTGTGTGTGTGGTGTATGTTATATACATAGGCAACAGGAATTCCTAGGTCCACTGATTGCCGAATGGTTGTGGGTCATTTCACAAAATCAGCCTGGACACAGGGACAGGTAGGGTGGCATGGTGATATAGAATAAAATCTTGTTTTCTTAGACCCGAGATTGGCAAACTATGGCCCCAAAGTCAAACTTAGCACACCACCCAGATTTGTAAATGAAACTTCACCGGAACACAGCCATCTTCAGTTGCTTCCGTACTGTCTATGGTGACTTTTGCGTTACAATGGCACTTTTGAGTTGTTACTACAGAGATCCTATGGCCACCCAGGCTAAAATGTTTAATGTCTGGCCGTTCACAGAAAAATTTGCTGATCCCTGCTTTAGACTATTGTGCAGAGTTTCTCAAGAATTTAGATCCTTGAGCAATGTAAATCATATGAATCATCTTGTCTCATTTTACAGATGGGCAAATGGATACCCACATTCTCCCAGGTAACTTAAATGTGTAGTTTTAAAAAGACACATGGGAAAACCTGGAAGGAATTTAGAGAAGAAAAATCAACAATTATTAGATGTCCTTTGAGGGAGCCAAACTCGAATGATAGAGGCTGAAAAGTTGAAGGTGAGACAATAATTACCTCTATGTTATCAGAAATTATGCTGAATTGTTCCTCTCTCTTTCTACACAGGAAAGGGTTTCCCACATGTAAATGAGGCAGGCTGGAATTAGGATTCCAAGGGAGGTCAGAGCCTGGTGATCTTTAACAAAACGTTGGGGGACCTGTCTCAAAAGCCATAGGCTGAGATTGAGGAGCTTTCTGAGGCAGCACCTGAACTTGTCGTTCATTTATTCACTACCAAATAGTCAGGAGGAAGGCATGGACCGAAGGCAGGGGAAGGACAATTTGGCATGCCATCACTGGTATGTGCATACACACACACACACAGGCACACACACGCGTGTGCGTGCACAGAAGATTCCGTGGTCTCTGTCTCTGACCATGCTGAAAATCATCCTGAAGCTAGTCAATTGCCAAACATTGGTATAATCATGTGTCATCTGGGTTGAAGGACCCCTTCAAGCTTATGAATTCTGAGAGGCGAGTGATAGAGCTTAACCCCTTTAAAAATATAATATATAAAATACAAGTATATAAATATGTAAGTATAAAATATAAATAAAAAATATAAAAATACAATATGATCATTTGCAGCACTTGTAGATTCAAATAGCACTAATACACTTTTGATTTGAAAACAGAAACCAGGTGCAAAATTTGAATTTGTCATAGTATAGATCATGGTCTAATATAGTCATTGCTAATGGGGAAGTCAGCTACAAAATTTTGGTGGTGTTTTTGAGGAAGGCCTTTCTTTGGGATGCTCTAAGCTTCTGACAGACTCGTCTCTCTCTACACTATATAGAAAATGCATAGGTCTCCTATTTTAAGTCTGAGCTCTGCAGCAGTAAGAACTATGTATTATTTAATGTCTGTATTTCCAGCGCTTAATGCAGTCCTGCGCATTGTAGGTGCAAGATAAATGTTTATTTCTTCCTGGGGTTGGGGAGAGTAGCAAGTGTGCATTAAATTGTAGCACTAAGTCTTTGTGGCGAGCCGCCCAGGAGGGAAGATTAAGCGGTATGATAACAAGGATTGGCCTGGAGATAATGTGTTTTTCAGTCGGAGGCACTCCTGCCCTTCCCTGTGCATATCAAGGTCATCCTGGTTTCGATCTGCTGACAGGTGGGAATTGCTTCAGCAGCACGTATCTGTCAGTTCACACTGATGTCTTGAACAATAATGCTGGAATTTTTATTGAGCCTTTCATCTTTGAGGTTCAATGTTCTAACTCTAATCTTTATGACTTCCCTTGTGAAGTCAGAGAGAGTTTGTTTTAATTTCATTTTTTTCAGGTAGAGGGGGAATGTGATAGAGACATAGATTCAAGGACCTGCTGGGCAACTCTGAATGGGTCAAGGCCAGGGTGGGAATGGAACTGGACATTTTGTTGCTCAGTATTAGTCCTTATTATCTTTTTTCCCAGTGAAAAATTGGGTAAATGAAGCATGCCTTTTTTTAAAAAATTATTTTTCAATTTGAATTCCAATGTACTTAACATGCATTGTTACATTAGTTTTGGTTGTATGCAACATGCCTCTTTTTATTCTTAGGACAGAGAGTCTTGCACCGCTTTTTTTCTAGTGTGTTCCAAATATGTTTAGAATCAGAGAGATGGAAATCAAAGAAATTGCAAGGTCTATATTTGTAAAAGTCTCTTCTAAAGGGCTTATAACACCTTTGGTCCAACTGCTGGATTTAATTTGGAGCTTAGGATATAGTCATCATTCCTACTTTCCCCTCAGCCTGACTTTTCTTCTCAGCTTCCCGTCTGATCTTTCCTTAAAGTCACTATTAAAATGTCTCTGTTACAACTCACAGGCTTATGATGCCTTGGTGATTACTAGCCAAACTCAAGGCTTTAGGCAGATTAGGTCTCTCGGATCACAACACAGACCCTAAAGTTTGACTCAGCAGCTACTGTTGAAAACTCAAGACTCTATAATTAAACCATGATGGTTATCTGGAGGACAGTGGAGAACGGCAATACAATTTACAAAGCGGTCTCAGTACATAAGGAGACCTGTGGTGGTCTCATTTATAGAGCAGATGTAAAAATAGATGTGAGGTGAACACATAATACTATCTTCCCGAAATCCTTGACTCTTAGTCCATAGGACATCCTTGATAAATAATTAAATATCCTAATTTGAACTTTGCAGAAGAGACGCACCAGGAAGTTATGACTTGGCTACAAGCCATGGTTGCAGTGGACATTCCGTGAAAGCCTGGCCTTTCAGACAGATAACTCTCATTGCACTGTTTCTCAAACTTCACCCTCTTTCACGGTTAAAAGATAAATCGTGAGAAAATTTATTTTAATGCTTTTTCATTTACTTTTGTCAGAAAGAGACAGAGGTGTGAGCGGGGGAGGGGCAGAGAGAGAGAGAGGGAGGGAGACATAGAACCTGAAGCGGGCTCCAGGCTCCGAGCTGTAAGCACAGAGCCTGATGCGGGCCTCGAACGCATGGACCTTGAGATCATGACCTGAGCTGAAATCGGGCACTTAACTGACTGAGCCACCCAGGCATCCCAAGAAAATTTGTTTTAACTTTAACAAGTATATGTCTGATGAAAAATAAAAATGTGCTTAATTTACATCAGAATTAATCCTTGCCTTTTGCCAGCCTTATCTGGCACAGATAAGCTGAGCCTGACATGAAGCTCGAACCCACAAACCATGAGATCATGACCTGAGCCAAAGTCGGATGTTTAACTGACTGAGCCACCCAGGCACCCACTAACATTTAAATATATTGGTTTGAAGTAAGACTCTGCTACCAAAATGCATCTTGTTCAATTGCCTAGAGTAAAAATAGGCCTTAAAAATATAGGACACGACTTGCCAAAGCCAGAATACCTTGTCTAACAGACATGGTTTCCTTCCCTGTGGCCACTGTGCTGTGTTGTAGCCGTAAAATGTCAACATTTTAAGATGAAGTCAATTATTTACCCTTTGCTAACTCCCTTCAGAAAACTTCCTAGTCAATAGCATGTTAAATTAATAGAGACTGAAACAGATTCTGTAGAAACGAAGGCCTGTATTGAATCAAGATATGCTAAGTATACTAAGATTTTAGATTACTAAGACTAGGTGATCATTGCCTATATTAGAAAAAATGAAAATTTGAGAGACTTTCTTTCTACACGTATTTCTACATGAAGATTCTTTAAAATACTATGCTTTTTAAAAATGTGACTAACGTAGTCTTGCATGACATAAAACGATCATGGAGACAGAATTCTATAAAAAGATGTTAATCTTAAGAAATAAATGATTAAATTATTCATTATTTTATGCTGATCTGGTGGGTTTAAAATTTTCGTTTCTTTAATATCGAGGAAAATATGCTCACATTAATAATTTCTAAGGATACCATGAAAGTAATAACACTAGCTAATCCTGAAAGAGTTAGGCATTGTTTCAAGACCTTTACATTTGCCAGATACTCTTCATGATAATCCTATGAAGAAGGTAGTGCTCCCATCCTAATTTTGCAGATGAGGAAACGGAGGCTTAGAATAAAAAACATTGACAAGGTCATAAGCTAGGATGTGGGGAAGTCAGGATTTGAACCTGGGCATCCCAGCCCTGAAGGGTTAACGACCATTTGTACTGATCCCACTTGAGCAAACCCCAGGATGGAGGCAGTTGGTCCAGGGTCCAAGGGTGAGGTGGGGAGTATTGAAGATATGCTACATAGTAGTAGGAAAATTTAAGGAAGAAATTCTCAGTGAAGAAAATCACATGGAAGCGATTTGAGGGTAGAGTAATTACAATAAGAAAAAAAGAGAGAGAGAGAGAGAGAGAGAGAATCCCAAGCTCCATTAACAGCTAACAGCACAGAGCCTGATGCTGGGGCTCCCTCTCAAACCGTGAGATCATGACCTGCGCCGACATCAAGATTCGGACGCTTTAATCAACAGAACCACCCAGGCACCCCAGAGATGTTCTGACTTAAGTGTATTATCAGCTATACAGGATTGGTTTTATATTCTGCCATTAAACTTGGCAAGGGGAGAGGGAAAAAGAAGAATGGTGGGCACTGGGAGAATGATGAAGGCAGTACCATCATGGTTTTCAATCGCTTAAAGATCTTTCCTAGACCTGGGCATGATGCTGTTTGACTAGACCTAAGATATGTCTAAGTATGCGTTTCGACCTTTAGCCTATGTGCACTATATACACGTGCAATATAGGTGTTGAAGATATTTTCAAATTCTCACCTACTGTACCTCTCAAATGTAATGATCATAGCATCTGAAGTGAGTCCTAACAATTTATTAAGAGCTTATTTCAATCATCCCTTTTTAAAAAGGCACAGAGAGATTTTTCAAAGGGAAAAACTACCATGGAGTAGAAGCTGAGTAGAATTTGAAACTGAGCCCAGTTGGTGTCTTGCTGCTTAAGTCTTATCTATCAGAGCCAGGGATGAAAGGCAGAAAGACCAGACTCCTCCCTGTTTGTTTATTTCTTGGCTTTCTTGTCCTGTCTGATGCTTTGCCCCCAGAGCTCTGCAACTGTATTTATTTCCCATCTGCTTCCTGCTCTCTAGACAGTCTGAGACAGGCTGCTCACCAGCCAGCAGTCACAGACAGAGAGAAATAAATATTGTAGTGTGCATAAAACCCACGGCAGCAGGCAGGAATGACTAGCATCACAGGCAGATTCAGGTGTGGATGGGATTAAGAAACAATGTTCTTTGGAGCGAGGCAGGGCTGCCTATTCAGGAGGAATTTTTTGAAGAAACCAGATCTCTTGTTCTGTTCCCTCATCAGATGTTGGTTAGCATCTTTGGCAGTAGGCAGATGGTATCATCCGAACCATTTCTTAAGGTTTATTGGTTTATTTTTTTGGTCAGTTTGACCAGTGCTTCTGGATTTCTGGCTATCACAGCCTCATTAAAAAAATAAAAATAAAAAAGAAGTAAATGATGTGTGTGTGTGTAAAGGGATGGGGCAGATCTCTTTAGGATTGTTCGTTTTTGTTTTTGCCAAATACAGACATTAAACATCTCCTCCTTGTTTCAAATCTGAAAAGACAACTTAATCCTGAAGAGCACGGTACAGGCCCATCCTTCCTAAGAAACATAGTCAACAACTCTAAATGTTGAGAAAAATGGATTTAAAATTTTGGAATGCAGAACCATGAGGGAACATCCCAGTTAATCATAGTAACTGTTAGAAACTGGTTTACTTGTTACAGGTTTGTTGATTTGCAGATTTGTGTTCTACAGCATGGAATGGAACCCAAATAGTTTCTAAGAACATTTGAAACCAAATAGTCAGTTTCTAGGAACAACATTTAAAAACCATATTCAGTGCCTCAAATCCCGTTTCTCAAAACTATGTCAATGCAAATGGAATCCTCGTTCTTGGGGTTATTTCAATGAATTTGGAAGTTCCTGGGCAGGGTAGTACCTGTGGGTAATTTTCAACTACCTTCCCACTGGTGAGATTTACACTCAGCCTTTGTTAAGGTGGAGGGCAGGACAGTGGTGTTCACTGAGTAGAGGAAGGACAGAGAAGGAAAATTGGTGGCAGAACAAAGTCTTGGCTCTGATTGATTTGAACCAGCAAAAACTGCCCCCAACCTTGAAAATCCTATTCAACAAAACCAAATCCTTTAGCTAGCAGGATCTGTTGTTCTCCTGTGAAGACAATCAGAGAGACATCTGTTGTGATTTGAACATGCTCTCAGAGTGCTGCTCAATCCTATTCATCCAGATAAAATGAAATAATACAAAGAAAATTGTATTTAAGTGATTTTAAGAACTCCTGTGGTATAGGAGGTTGACAGCCAGGAAGGATATTCTGCTGGCTTGACTCCTTAGCAGGGTCCAAATTCTGTGTGAGCCCCCACAAAAATCAACAAACAAGAGCCACATGACCAGTGGCTTCTCCTGCCCTCTCTCTGGGTTGGGAGGAGAGCAGGCGGTGGCCGACCAGGTGCCTGGCCAGTGCAAAGTATGTCAAGGGATGCAGGGAGCTGTGTTCAAGGGGCAGGGTGACAGAGTGAGGCCTAAAACACAGCAGGCAAGATGATATAGGAGAAATGTGTACGACACGGAGGTTGCATTTTTCATCCGTCTCGGCCCCGCACCAGGATTTGGGAGTTGATTTAGATGTTGGTATGGGTTGCATCGTCCACCCACCTCCCCAATTTCGTATATTGAAGTCTTCACCCCCAGTAGCTCAGAATGTGACCTTATGTAGACACAGAGTCATCGCAGATGCAGTTAGTGAAGATGAGGTCATACCTTTGACCTTGTTTTGAGGCAATCCATGGCCACGCCTTTCATCCTCCATTATCTGCTGGCATGGCTATAAAATGCCTTTAGACCAGAGATACTCGGGGAATTGGCATGAGAGATGACCACATCTCTTTGTACTTTCCATTAAAATTCCTCTAACCCTCATAGCTGTGCCCAAATGCACTCTGATTGGACTGAGGGTCACCCAGGCCAGACGTAGAATGCTGGAAATGGACTTTGAGGTCTCTTGGTAGTAGCTCCTGGGAGAATATTCCGAGCATGGCACGATTAACTGGGGTCAAGTTCTCACGAGTCTAACAGCAAAGATTTGAATGAATGGGAAGAAAAAAGCACGCCCAGGGTTGCACCTTTCTCCTAGGAAAGGGTTTCCTATGGATGCATTAATTGGACCTAACCTGGACGCAGAGCTTGTAAACTTCAAAGCACTGGGCCAACACTTGCCATTTCCTGAGCATGTTTGGAAGAGGTATCCTCGTCACCCTTGTTCTCCAGAAGGGCACCTTGGGCAAGGGAATAGAGGTTTTATGACTGCGGTGTGGGATGCTGCCTGAGTCAAGTTTCCTAAGTTTCCATTCTTTCATTCTTTAGGCTTTGAGCGGTTTTTCCCAGTACCTCTGGTGGAAGACAAACCTAACACAGGGATAGGAGCAGTGAAGGGAACTGGGGTTAGATCTTAGATTGTCAGACTGGGATGCAGGCTTCTGAAACATCCAGGGGTTACTGACAACGTCCCTCCATCTCTGAGGTTAGCATCTTAAATTATTAAGGATAGAAGCTTCGTCAACACTTGGACTCCTTGGAGACAACCAGTAATTATCGCAGATTCTGTTCCCACTGCCACCCCTCCCCAACTTCAAAGGAACCTCATTACGAGTCTCCGAATTCTTGAAATTACTTTCCCATCATCTCAAATGATGTACGTAAGTAGTTCATAATGAGGGTCTAGCCTCACCCTTTAGATTACTCAAGAAGCTCACAGAAGATGGACTGTGATAACATTATTCCAAGGCAAGGTGTTTATCTTCAGATTGTTCTTCGCAAGATTTTATTCACTGGTTTGCTAACATTTTAGACATTTTATGTACATAGACTCACAGAAATCATTTATTCAGACTTCTTCCTGACTTCTGTTTGCAAATTAACACCCAAATTCGACCTCTTCTCATAATGAACTATTTTATGTCTCGCGGATGAATAATTAAGAAACGCATATTAAACAGGACTGAATTTGATGAGCATGTCTGAGGTTGCCAGTAAAATCTAGCTGCCTTTGTTTTCTAGAAGATTGTATTTTATAGGAGAGAGATCAGGAGACTGAAACACTGTATGAAAGGGCAGACAGGCTAGTTCATTAATTTGAGCAGCGTTCTTGTTTAGATTTACCCTTGACATCAACAAAAGCAAAAAAGAGGTACAGAGAGAAGAGGCTTGTAGAAACAGATACCAAACTGTCAGGTAGCCTATGTTTTTAAACCAGGGTGTTTTTCAAAGCTTGCTTACATGATTATTTCTTTCTTAGAAATTTAAATAGAAAGCTAGATGATTAAAGTTGAGGGTAAGATTTTTCTGGAGATCGTCTTTATGTTGACCAAACACAAATGCATCAGACTGCCCCTGTCCTCTTTAGGTCTTTATCCTTCCCCTTCTCCTTAGGCTCCCCCCAGTAGTAGTGGGGTACGTACCCACAGTTACTCACTGTGTCTTTCAAGGTTACCAAGGGAGAGGCAGAGGTTGGAGTGCAGGGGTGTGAAATCGAGAGCAAGAATCTGCCTTGAAGAATGTTAAGGTCTATAGAGACAGTGGCTCGTGAGTGACAAGCACGATACAAACTGACAGGGAGCGCTGTGCTGCTCCCGAGCTCCCAGGAGAAGAATCTGATACAACTATGGAGGGCCAAGAATATGAAACTGTGTCCATTATTGCAGGCAAATAGCAGGAACTCCTGTTCTATGTGCAGCAAAAATAGAGAGATGGGAAAACAGGCAGAGAGCTGGACCACTGGGTAGATGGAATCTACAGCTCGGTTCTTTGTAGATCCTATCCTCAGGGGATTCTTGGATCTTAACCGGATTCCTTTTTACTCACAGTGAATCTCTCATGTCCCGTTTCTTGCCCCAATTTCTGTATTAAAGCTGGAAAGTCTTTTGGGGAAATAGAACTGAAGACCGGTTATAGGTCACACAACTGTGGAAGAACTCAGATCACGAACAAGTTCAAAAAGATGTAATGTTACCCATCATAGCTTTGTGCATTTCTGAATAGATCTTATTAGCTGTTTAGGAAAAGCAGACACAATCAAAAGGGAAACTTTGCCACATGAGCACATTAATTTTTAACCTCAAACTCACGGGGCTGAAGGCTAACTGAGTCTTTGGATACAGATAAGGCAGGTGGAAGTGCTTTGAAAACAAACTCTTCCCTGGAAGTCAAGAGACCTGAAAAAAGGGGGAGGGAGAAGATTCAGGCAAAGGAGTCAAAAGGCAGGTGGAAGTTTCTCATTGCTTCTTCCTTTCTTTTGCGGGGGTAGGGGGGGAGCACTTGCTGTGGGTCCTGGGCACTCGAAGGAAAAGGGGGACTATCAGAAACAGATAAATGGGGCCCAAACAGATGGACATGAACTACAAAGCGGAAGTAAACAGAATGCAAAGAAAAATTTTATTTGGCAGATAATTGTAAAATGGCTGATTTGTTTCTCTACCATTGAAGTTAATGCATTTCATGAGGGTAATCCTACTGTGGTTTGCACTCTGCAGGGAACCCCATTCTCAAGTAGAGAACAGCAGCCAGTCCAGACCACTGCATAGACCTGCCAAGAACTCAGTCAGAAGATCTGGAGCTATAACGATGTAGGCAAGAAGAATAAGGTGCATTTGTATGGAGCATAGACAGCATCCTCATCATGAGCATTGTTGTTCTTGGAATACCAGACCAGGCAAGAGGAAGCTAGCTATGTGCTTTTTTTAATTGAAAACACTTTTTAAATGTTTATTTTTGAGAGAAAGAGTGCGAATGAAGGGGAAGAGAGAGACACACACAGAATCTGACACAGACTCCAGGCTCCGAGGTGTCAGCACAGAGCCCGATGCGGGGCTCGAACCCACAAACTGTGAGATCAGGACCTGAGCCAAAGTCGAAGGCCTAACTGACTGAGCCACTCTGGCACCCCATCTCTCAACCCAATGTTTAAAATGTTTCTGTTACTATTCTTAGCAAGTCCTGTTAGGGATCTTCAGGGTCTGCAAACTTTACTCTTTCTTAACGCAGAACCTAAAATCTTAGCCTGTTCACCCTTTTCCCACCAACAATCCACTGCATTCCTTTGTTCTGTTCCTCCTAACATGGCTTGTGAAGTTGGTCTTATCCATTCCTCATATTCCCCCCAAATGTGCAATCCCTTGTCACTTACTGGTTTTAAAACAGATCATAATGAAAACTGCAAAAGTGGAGAAATTCTAAGTGTTCAGAAATATTATTTGAATCCTAACCTAAAATACTGTTTTCTCCAACAGCTCTCATGAGAACTCCAATAGGGTTCCGTTTTCTCTCTCAAATAATTCTGGGGCGTCCCCAGGGAGAGGTTAACTCCCGGGACTGCAGCTCTTCTGCCCTGTTCTCCGGGGCCCCGGAGTCTCTCCTGGCGACCCTGGCAGGCACAGCAATGCTTTGAGCATTGCTTTGAGCACCTTTTGAAGGTGCAACGATCTCCGGTACCGCCGGAGAGAAGGCTCCCTTCCTTGTGTTACACTGTGGTAAAGGTGAGGCATGGGCTCTGCTTGAGCTAATAGCATTTATTGAAAAGCTGTTTTAGAGAGTGTGGGCATATCATTCTCTTTCCCTAGGAGCCATCTAAACCCATGGCCCCTGGGGGTGGGCCAGACGCGGGGGGTGGGCACACTGCCGCAAGCGGACTCCTCCCACATCCTCTGTGAACGCGAAGCCTCTGCTTTCTTCAGCCCTATTCTTGGCTCCTTCCTTGCAGAATGAGCTGCTTCCCAGAGCTCCCCGGTCCCGCCCAAGAGTGGAATTTTGCCTGGTAGTGCACCGGGTTGCAGCGTACCCAGACTGCTTACCCTCCAGCACTGTTCCCAGGAAGCTGCTGAGCCCCCAGGCGCTAGACCTCCACCAGGCGCTAGGCCTCCACCAGGCGCCAGCCACCAGCCCGGGTCCAGAGAGCTCTGACCCCAGGCAGTGGATGGCAGCGGGTCTCAGGCTAACGCGGAGATCCTCCTGTACAGCCGTGGTCTCTGGTTCCTAGTTCTGAAATAACTAGTAAATAGTAACTGGGAGAGCGGTCTGTGGGCTTTCTGTCCCTCCATTTTGTTTCTGAGTGTTGGGCTCACCCAACTCTCCCCAAGAGAAATCAGGGGTGAGGGTCCTTTCCAGGAAGGTCTACGGAGGCAACAGTGTGTCTCCAAAGGTCAGGGACTCCCTAAGTGCCTGCTGCCCCTTGCCTTTAGTCTCTGCTTTATCAAAGCATGTCCCCCTCCCCCGTGAGCATCACCTGACAAACCTCACAAGCATCATCTTCTCCCGATGTCGGCTTATCTTCCCACAAATTCAGGATTCAGTGAGATCAGAGTTGATGAGCTCTTAGTTATTTCGATTCTCACATCAAGATGATGTGTGGCAAATTATATATGCTTATGATTTAGGGTAGAGCACGTTTCAATTTTGTGAATATAAAAATACAATCTAGGCTATAACTATCTAAACGGAATTGAGAAGAAATTTCTCCTATGCAGAAAAAACAGCTTCAGATGTCAAGAATGTGTTAGACACAGATAAGAGCCAAGTTTAAGATAAGTAAAACATTTACTCTGACGGCTGTTAAGTATGCATTTGATTTAGAATCCGGAGTTATCTGTCAGTTGTCTATGAAATCCGCTGCGTTAGAAGAGAAACGAGAGAACTGAAAGTTATTTGTTACTTTTTTTCTTTCTTTTGAAACTCAGTATTTTTCTTAAACCCACCCCTCTGTTGGTTTCAGCTTTTCTCAGAGACCCAGTGAGGTAGTTTATACAGTGCGTGGTAGCATAGAGATTCCATAAAGTTGACTAGTAATTTAAAGTAACATTTGCATTCTACCTGAAGTGAGTTGATTTATGAATCCGTGTTTGGTTAATGCTCTGAGATCTTCACAGCAGATACAAGATCCAAATACACTGTATTATTGCTTTGCCTTGTCTTTTGTAAAGCACCTGTTACCATGACAATATTCACTAGGCAAATAGCAAATGAAATGAAATATACTTCCTTCTCTATTTTAATAATTTACTATTCATGCATTTCCCCCCCTCTGGAACAAAGAATCATTGTAGTAAGTTGCTCTGCCAATATTAGACTGATATCTTGTTGCAAGCAGAATAAAGAGATAAAATGGCATGCCACAGGAAAACTGATAAAGTTTCTTTTCAAAATAAAAGAACAAGGCAATAACACAAATTATGAAAAGCCAAGAAAGGGTTCAATGGAATTAATACGAATATGAACATAGGTCCCTTGATTTTCTGTCACGATCCTTGCTATAAAGTAGCATCTACATGTCCAGGGCAAGGTTCAAATTAGTTTCCTAATCAATTCTACCTTTTTTTTTTTTTTTTTTTTTTTTAAATCTACTGTTCTTCTTTGAATAATCTTGTCCTGGAGAAAGCTGTCAGGGATGTTTAATTTAACAGAGCAGAGCCATTTCCAGACATTTCTAGTGGGCATTGAGCTACCAAATATTTTCCTCAAATTATAGAAAATTGCCATTTGTAGAGTCCCCATTATACTTAGCTTCTTAATTTAGGATTAAACAACATCTATAACTTATTATTATGACATCCGGAAAGTTTGCAAAACTCTATAATATGAATATTATCTCTCTCTTTAGTCCCCATGGTGTCTCTTTGAAGAAAGTTGTTTTGGTCCCATTTGTAAAGATTCGCTGATGGCCTAAAGAACCGGTGTATAATTCTAGAGTGAAAAAATTGAGGTCTTCTGCAATGCAATGTTGACATGTTTCACCCAAAATTTACTGCCAGTTGACCAAGGATCCAGATGGTGGTTACCCTTCTGACTACCTCACATTTCCCGAGGGACCCAACGGAACATAGAGAAATGACAACTTCATCTCTCATTCCTCTGGCTTTGGCTAAAGACCAAAATGCTATAATAACACAAACCTTGGAAGAATTCAGGCATGGCCATAATTCTCCCCGCTAGGCTTCCCAGGTAATAGGTAGCGTACAGAATCTTATTTTTAAAACATTCAAGGAGCACGTAGTGGACATTGAGATCTTTTAATGACCGAATATAGTGGAGCAGCTTAAGGTTTCTGAAAGATCAAGGGAAATGTAATCGAACTTGAATCTTGCATTTAGAATCCTTTTATTTTAAGAAACAGAAGTGAAACAAAGTTCAAAGAAGGCTTTCTAGCAACGTCAACATTAAAGTTGAGCCTTGAAGGATGAAAAAGAGGACATTAGGATCAGATTCCAGAGAAGGTATGCTGGCTAAGGGAATCGTGGGTAAAACAAAGAAGTGCTAAAGGACATAGTGCTTTTAAATATTGACTGGTGTTCTCCAGGGGTCCTAGAGGTACAAATTGTAGAAAAGTTCTCCAAAATCCTACTCTTCCCAGTTATTGGCATTGATGTTATTCCTTCTGGAAGGCTTTCCTCTCACCACCAGTACTGAATTGAATGCCATTTTCCTTTCAGAACTCTCTGCCCTTGTCCCAGTGTAGTTCTTTGTACAAAATATGCATTTACTTGTTCTTATTTGACTTCCTCTCTGTTTTAAGCTCCTTACAGAGGGGACCTTGTCTTGACCACTTTTGTCTTAAAGCCCTGAACAGTGCTCAGTAGGCACTCAATAATTATTTTTGGAACGGCATGAATAATGCAAGCTTTTCCTTAAATAAGGACTTGCAAATGTTTGAAAATTTTTCAAAGGCCTTAGATAAAGCTTGGTAATTGTTCTAAAGGCATAAATTAGCATATTAATAAATGTGGCTATATTTTATAATTAAACTACTAAAAATAAAACTTACCCTCAACTGTTATAGAGGGAACAGAATACAATACCAAATGCGTACCTTTTGGATCCAACCAAAGGATTTATCTGCCAATTGCTAAAAGGTCCTCTTTGTAAAAGGAGTTTCATCTATAAGACGACTGGCCAGTGTAAGGGACCACTGGAAGAGTGGGTAGAGCCCTTACAGCCTACTAAGGAAAGACTATGTTGGAAAGAATTCTCAAGTTGAAGTCAGAGAACTTGGGACTCGGCTCTAGAAATTGCTAGGTGAACCTAGGCGATCCATGCGGTCTCTGATCTTCAATTTCCTATCTGTACACTCAGAACCCTAATACCAGTTCTGTTTACCTCAGGAGTTGTGAAGATAAGATAATGTAGAAATGAGATGGTCAACTACAAAGAATTTGCCTTCTTCTTATCACAATGTTGCAAGAAGTGAGTTGAATTGACCTCCTGAACACTAGGTTGTCTTTTGTCCACCAGTTAAACAGATACTAGACCTTAGGACTTTTGATGTGACATTCAGTCCATCGATTGTACTGTGCCGCCCTGTCATAATCTAACAAGGAAAAGAATACAAATCACTAGGAGAGGAATGTAAGGTTGTAAAAGTTTGTCCTTGGCGGGATACTTTATACCTTCTGGAATTTAACACCAAATCCCAGAGTCAGATTCAGCCTCCAGATAGTTTTCGTGTACAGCTTATCGATAGCTGTGTGAAAACATCCAACGACAGATTCTGGCCACAGTGATGTTGAATGTTGGCAGGACAGACGAGCACTGTTCTCTGGCCCATCTCTCCCCTTCTCTGCTTGTTTTCAGGCTGTCAGGGGTTGGGTCTGGCCAACATGTTGAAAGGCCCGGCCAGTTTTCCTTCAAGGCTGTTCAGTCTAGGTTAGAGAGAGGATTGGCGTGTTTACCAATCCTGTATCTACACTGACTGTTCTGACAGCATTTAAACTTGAGAGGGGTTGGTCTCTCCCTGGTGGCCCTTTGTCTTGGTTTATGATGGATTTATTATCTTTGACCTACCAAATCCGGACAGGAGACTATGGGTGTTTAATTTCATATGCCAGGTACTGTTGGCTTTAATTATCTTCTTGAAATCAGTCCAGCACTCAGGGATGAGGGACCAAAGTCTCAAATTGCTCCATAGTTCGGATAGTCTGTAAAACCACAATGTGTATGTATTCTTTAGTTATTCAGTATTTGTCAAGAAAATGACACATTTTGCTGATCTGTGATTTTCTGATAGGCTTCATTTAAAATGAATTTTTTTGGAGATTTGTAATTCTGACAGGGAAATAGCTGTAAAACGTAAAATGTATAACCAGTCAGGGCTGGAACACATGCCATCTGATTTCTCCATCCGCTCTCCTGAGTTTGGGGATATGTAAGTCCTCGTCTTTGCTTGGTGATAGACTAAGTTGGCGGAAAGACTGAAAGAACGAGGTAGTGGGGGGGGGGGCATCAGTTGGATTGTATTTAATAGCATTGAGAGTCAACTTTTTCTTTTTTCAATTTCAAATATTTCTCCCTAAAATTCGGTCCCATGGCTTGGATCCTGTTTAGTGTCCTTTAGTTTGCGGAATAGTTCAGTCAATTGTGGAATAAGAGCTTTACAAAAAGCATAGAGCTGTGCACACACACACATCCATCCAGTCTGCCAGCACTTGGTATAGGAAAGGCCCCGGGGTAAGAGTAGACATACCACTCTTGAGTTCATAGAGAAGAGCAGTGGTTTTTAACCTCTCTCCTACTCCTTGGAGAATCTGACAGCAACTACGGACCTCCTCTCTGAGGAAAACCACACCTTCAGTTGCAGGGTATTCATCAACCAACAATGGGCAGGTTGAAGGACTTCTATTCCTTTGGGAGGCACAGATAAGTCAATGTAAATCACAGTGGAACAGTAGGCTCTATGTCTGAGACACATGCAGGTGAAGAGGAAGTGCTGCACTTTTCATCTGGAAGGAGGACCCTGCTGCCTCACCAATGTCCAGCATATGCTCAGAGTTGTGTTTGTCAATGGCGGTAGACTTTTCCCGTCTCATCAGAGTTTTTGTGGTGGTGGTGGTGTGGGAGACGGCAGCAAAATCGATAGGCAGACTGGCGAGAGTTCCGGACTTGGGATTAGAAGCTTAGGCTGTAGTGGTTCTTGGTTCACCACTCTCTAGTTGTACTAAATGGACACATTCCTTAATCTCTTTGTCCCATGATCCAGTCTGTGAAATTAAAATAGAGACATGTGCGCCATCAAACTCATGGCCAGGGGAGGGGGGACCTTGTGATGAGAGGGAGTAGGGGGTAGGGTGTATGGTATGGCAAACAGTAAAGTTCTACGTAAATTGTCAGGTCCTAGAAACATATTGTGTTGTCATCACCATGCCCACCAATACAGGTATTTGAGTTATAGATAAAACTTGGTTGAAAAGGAGACAACCTGTTGCATCCAGGGGCTTCCTATGGCTCATGGAGACAGGAAGGCACTTACAGGCTGCCACACAGAACTCAACTTCCAGGCTCCCATGGGACAGATACCACCATCTCGATCTCAAGAACGATGCATCTAAGGAACTGCATTCAAAAGCCCTGAATGTGTTGGCCAGAGAGCCGTATTTATAAATTCAGAGAAAATGGTGAGTAAAATAGTTAGAAGCCAGTGGTTTGATTAGTAGACATCCATTTATTTACTTTACTCTCATGTAGGGTTTTCAAAAACCAGGAGACTATAAAAACTTTGTCAGCGTGCCCACCCTTACTCAATTAATTCATCCATCACCTCTTTCTTGATCTCTTACGCTCCAAGGGAGAGGCAGCCTGTGGCTTAGATGGCTGCCAGGCACGGCATCAGGTGGAGAATGTGGGGATCCCGGTCTTGGAGATTGAAGTCCTGGGTGTGAGTCTTGGCCCTACCCCCACTGAGCAGCTCCCAGACAGTGAACTATCCAATCAATGCCCCAGATTCTTCATCAGGAAAGAAGAAAAAATCCAGTTTGCTTATCTTATCGGGCTGTTGAAAGCTCTCAGCAAATTTTTTTTTATAACGTGTAATGAGCCAGCCGTATAAAGAGGTATTATGATTGTGTGAATAAATGTACATGTTTATCAATGAAACGATCAAAAGAGAGGAAAAGATCCCACATATTAGGTTTACAGACTGCTTAACTAAGGCAAAGTGGGCAGCCAAACATCAGGATGCCTGGCTGCCTAGTTATGTTTGTGAAGGATGGGTCTAGAAGCTTCTGATCCAAATATATCCAGGAGCTCTGCCCTGGCTGCAGAAAGGAAGGCAATCTTCCACTGGTGTTTTTCACATTTCCTGTTTAGCACAAGGAACTTAACAAGTTTGATTCTCAAGAAGCTATCAAATACATTCTATCTTATTTGGGAACACATACCAAACCCTCCCCCTGCTCCACACTTTTGCCATATGCTCCCTCTCAATTCTTATTGCCCTCCCCCTACTTGCCCTTTCTATTCCCTTCCTCCTCTCCCACCCCTCCTGTTGGCTGTGTATTTACAGTCCAGAAGGGGCAGCTGCCCACGCAGATGAATCTGAGTGGATTCATCATGGCACTGTATCCATAGGAACCTGAAAAGAACGAGGCAGGCTCTGCTTTCCAACCCACGTGTTTGCGGTGTGGCCAGACTGGCTGATGAACGAGTTTCGCTCCAGCCATGACACTTAGGAGTAGACAGTGCAGAAACTCCCAGCCTTTGATCCAGACACTGGGATGTAAAACAATGCCCAGCAGGGACCATTAAGGGCAGTTGTAGCTCTCTTCCTATTAACCCGCTCTTGGGATCCTACCTCTTCCTCCAAGCTGAACATCCCCAGCTCCCAGCCATGCTGGGTATGTTGGTAAACTAGGAATAGAATCTTTGAACAGGGAGCTTATCCTTTCAGTCAATACTCATCAAACGTGTACTGAATACTAGAGACTGTGCTAAGGATTAGAAGAAAACCCCAATGAGATATGGTTCCTCTTTTTAAGAAGTTGACAGTCTAGTGAGAAAGACAAACATGTACAGAAATCATTATAATATGTGACAAGTGCTATTTCATGGCTAAGCACTATGGAGACCATGGGAGGAAGTAGGGAGTTCTGCTTAGGTTTGTGAAGGTCTAAGAGAGGAGGGGAGTTTGGCGTGCACCATGAAAAAGAACTCCTATTCCACATGGAAGAGACAAGAATGGCATTGCTGGTGTAGGAATTGGCAAGAAGACAGGCAGAGTAGCATGCGGATGTTCAAGGAACGGTGAGTGTCCATATGTGGAATGTGAGAAACACAACAGATGGACATAGGGGAAGAGAAGGAAAAATAAGATAAAAACAGAGAGGGAGACAAACGCTAAGAGACTCTTAAATACAGAGAACAAACTGAGGGTTGCTGAAGGGGAGCTGGGTGGGGGGAGGGGATACATGGGGGATGAGGATCAAGAAGGGCACTTGTTGGGATGAGCACTGGGTGTCTTATGTAAGTGATGGATCCCTGGGTTCTACTCCGGAAACCAATACTACGTTGTATGTTAACTAACTGGAATTAAATAAATTAAAGAAAAAGGGATGGCGAGTGTCTAATATGGCTGGAACACAGTATTTAGTGGGGGCACAAAGGGGCAAATGAGCGGAGAGGTGGGCCTGGGCCAGGTTGTGAAAAGAACACTGCCAAGGAGACTGGATGCAAAAAGGAGCCAAGGAAGATGTTGTTAAGATACTATTTATCTTGAAAAATTCTAAACCTGCATGCAGTCCACTCCAAGTGCCTATGCTGGTAAGTGATCCCATTAAAATACATCTTTTGAATGCAAACTCTGGGGCAGTGAGAGATGGCCTGCTGGACGAGGACAGGGAGACCAATGGGAGGCAGGGAGGCCCATTAAACAGCCGTTGCAAAGTGGAAAAGACTCCAGAGGGTGGGGCAGGATGACAGGAAAGCAGGTAAGTTGGACATAGATTTGGTAGGGCTCCAGCGACTGGTTGGGTAGAATGGTTTGGGGAGGCAGGGATGATGCTAACTCAGTGGATGGGATGGGGAGACAGTGATGTGGAGAACCAATGTGGAGATCCCAGGAGGAAGCTCCCAGGGCAATGGAGAGCACAGGACTCCCTTTCCACTTCAGATAGAAGTTCTTAGCCAGAATTTGCATTCCAACAGTTGGAGTTGGGAAGGCCCATGGCCCACATGGCCCACAGCAGGCCTGTGTCCTGACACAGACATCTAAGATATTTGAAAACAGGTAGGTAGACTTCCCTTCATTTCATGATCAGAATAAACCATCTCTACTCTTTTAATCCTCCCTCAAGTGTCTTAAATAACCTAGGCTGATCTGTACCGTCTCCTCTTTTTCCCACATCCCACCTAGAATGCAAAGCCCCAGGCTAGAGATGACACATGAATCTTTCTCAAGCTATACATATAATTACATATTTATATGTGCTGTGCACACTTTATTAAAGATTACTTAATTCCCACATTTAACACTTTATAGTTATTAAATGCCTTTTTCCTGCAAACACTTTATGATTTTTACTGCATTGTTTTTCATTTCCTCACTACATATTTATTTCTGACGATGGGTTTGCCTGCCCTGTGCACAGTTATCAGTGCCTGTCTTTAGAAATCTTTGTAGCAAAACTCTTTTTCTCATGACCCTTAGTGCAGGATTGCTGTTTGGATAAAGTTCCAGGGTCGGATTACATTAAGGGAAGAGATTCCTCTGGCAAAACATAAAATGAAGGAACAGCCACATCCTGTCAGGAGGACACTGGTGGTCCGGCAAGATTTTCTAGGAGGTCCTAGAAAAAGGACTAGAAAAAAGAAAAAAGGACTGATTTTGCACTTGAAGGATTGTGCTAGTATCTTGGATAGTTTCTCTGTCAACACAGGGAGAAAATGGCCTGAGAAAGAGGCTGTTTCCTGTCAAGACTTTGCCATCAGAAAGCATTGACTCATCAGTACCTCACCTAACCATTTTAGGCCTTCTGAATAGCTGTCTGACAGGCAAATGGAAAAGACGAAGGAATTTTAGGAAGTGCTTGACTTGTATTCAAAGATATCCACAGAGATGTTCATTGCCCCCGAGAATCCTTAATTGGACCTGCAGGTTGCTGCTTGGACGACCCTCTTTCTGCCAGCCTCTCTCCTTCAAGAAGGCCTCTCTCATGGCCTCAGAGCCCCCGAGGGCCAGAGTCTACAAAGACACCTGTGACTTGCCATGCTGCCTATTCCTCCACTGGGTCCTGCCACCTCCCTGGACTCTCCCTGCTCCACGAGGCCAGGTTTTCTTGTCTCATCCACCTGGCACTCTGCTGACTCCCTGGCACCTTTCCCCGCTCACCAGGACCCTTCCCTGCCTGTAATCTCTTGATTCTCCTGTCCTCCTCTCTAGCCAGCCTTTTTTAAGTGGAGTTCCTCATCCAAACCACAGTACTCAGGGGCAAATTTTAAAATTCTCCCAAGGGCAATACATAACTAGTCCTCTTTTAGATGCGTACGAGATAGGTTAATGCATTAGATACAGTGGATCTCTTAGGGCATGGAGGCTTATTTCTGCTGTGGAGGGAAAGAGAGACTGCTTGTGGAATATTTTCCTAGCTTGGAGGTGGAGAAGTTCTAGTTCTCTCAATCACCCCACCCCCCAACCGAGGACATGTCTCCCAAATATGCTGATGATGTTGGGACACTCCTCTGATCTACCAAGGGCTTAGGTTTTCAGAAACTCTTGCCAGAAAAGAGATTCTCAGTGAGTTCTTCCGTGCAAAACCCAGTCCTGAAGCAACGTGTCCAGGATAGCCTATTAAGGCATGGCTCAAATCAGGGTAAGAGGAGGAAAACACTAGAGGAGAAGATAGACTTGTCATCCTGCAACCTTTAGAGGAAAGCTAGCCTCACTTATTTCAGGGTCTGGCAAGTAGGCAAGGAGTAGGTTTGTCATGTACTTTAAAGGATGCGTGTATGAAAGGAAGTAACATGCTAGCTGCTGAAGCATATGATGCCCACAGCCCAGGGACGAAGCAGCATACAAATTTATTTCTTGCCCATATCACAGGCCGGTGAAGGTACAGGTAGGGGTAGGTCACTGTCACATACAGTTAGTCAGGGACCCAGGCTCACTCATCTTGGGCCTAGCCCTCCACTCTGTCTCCAGAGTCCTTTCCATTTTGTTGCAAGAGGAGGAAGGAGTGAGGATCACACATGGGGAGGTTTCCATGCACCAGGCCTGGAAAAGACACAGAACACCTGGCTCACATTCCCTTGGCCAGAACTCAGTTCTCTAGCTGCAGCTAACTGAGGGGAGGCTGGAAAATGTAGTCTAGCTGTACATCTGTGAAGAGAAAGAGAGCATGAGTGTCCGTGGTAGCCAAAGTTTAGATGTTTGGGGCCATAGGCTTTGGCTCAAAAGGATAGGAATTACTTGTGTGAATTAGCATGGCTCATGACGGACAAACTTATGAAGTAAGAAGCTCACGGTCACTGGAAAGTTGGTTGGAGAACAAACTCCTGCCATCTCTCCTCTGGAGCTGTATAATTGCAGTTCCCAAGCAGCATAGCGAGTCCTCCCACACTCCTGCTCCTACTTTTCCTGTGGTGCAAAATGCTTGGTTCCCATTACTGAGAAAAGAGTGGGTCCCATGGTGCTACCTCTTCTGCAGGAGATACTCTTCATTTTTCCTTTTCCTTTTTTGTGATGGCACGATGGATGCTGAGGTGATCTTGGTGGTGAGCAGACAAGATCTGAGGGCCTCTCTGCAAGGAGCTCTGCAGATGGGGAAGGTGAGCCTGCCCATTGTGGAAATATGCATCTGGGACAAGAATTAGCACAGAGTTCTTTTGTACAAATAGAGTAACTCTGCTCAGCTTTATTTTTCAAGTGTAACATTCTGGAATCCTACGATTTGGGCATCGGAAAGGACACTAAAACCCGTGAGTCTGGTCCTATTGTGTTGTACATGAAGAGGAATAGAGGGTCAAGCTCTTTGTCTTTAGGGTTGTACAGCCAGTCCTGGCAAAGCACAGTTAGAACCTGGGCTCCTCCCACCAATAGAATATCAGGATTTTCATGGCCTTAGAATATATTTACAATAGTTTTGTGCAGTTCCACTGATGTTCTGACCTGTTAAGAGACAGAGAGAAGGAACTGTGGGAGGCAGCAGACAGGAGAGCTCTGCTCTCAGCTCTGTGTGGCTTTGGGCAGGTGGATGGGCCTTCGGTTTCTCATACATACACTGAAGAATTTGGATTAGATCGTGGTCTTCAAATCCAATTTCCCATAGGGAGGCCCAGTATCTTATCTTTTGTTAGAAGATTCTATGGCTTAATGATTTGAAAACGATTCCTTCCACTGGAGGAAATGGTCTCTGAGTGTCACTGCTGGTCAGATTTGCAGATTCATAGGCCTTCGGGGTCATGTAGGTGATGTAAGAAGAGGCAGGAATAGGTAATGGATCGTGTCCCCCTCCCTAATACCTATGGCAAAGTACTAACCCCTAGTACCTTAGAACGTGACTGTATTTAGAGATAGGGCCTTTCAAGAGGAAACTGAGTAAATAGGAGGTCATCAGGGTGGGACCTCATCCAAGAAGACTGGTATTCTTGTAAGATGCAGACACAGAAGAGAGATCATGCGAACTCAAAGAGAGAAGGGCAGCCATCCCTAAGCCTCCGAGAGAGGCCCGAAAGAAACCAATAGCCCTGGCACCTTGATCTGGGACTCCTGGCCTTTGGAACTATGAGAAAATACATTTGTGTTGTTTTAGCCACCCAGCCTGCGGTACTTTGTGATAGCAGCCCTAGAAGACTAATATAGAATGTGTGTGCTTTTGTGTGGGTAGGTGCTTGTGTGTGTGTGTGTGTGTGTGTGTGTGTGTGTGTATGTAAAACAAGAGGGAGTGGTAGACACTATGGAAGTTTTGAGCGCGTTTGTCATGATGGGAAGGGGGGGCGCCCTTCAGTTCCTGCTGATTATACCTAGACCCATATGGGGATCTTAACTGCGTTGCCAGATGTTCTAAATCTTTAAGAGAAGCGGACTTTTTAATTGTGAAATTTCCCAGTCTTTAAGATACTCCACGGCGAACAAAATGTGTCTGTGGGCTGACCTGCAGACCACCAGTGGTGACCAGTGACCCCCATGTCCAAGGAAACAATTTAGAACTGACCTCATAAGGCAGGGTGTGACTAGAGAGCACACATTAAGAGACTGGAATACTGGTGAGGCGCCAGGACACCTGGCTGGCTTTCATGGCCAGACTATCTTGCTGTTAGACCTGGAGCCAGATCTCCATTCCCATTCTCGGCAGATGAGGAGACTAAACTAGTCTCTGCCAGCAAAGGTGATTGGAGATTTCAAGTCCGAGTGCCATACTCTGTAAACATCAGGGAACTATGGCCAAGATAATTGCTTTCTGCTTGGCTGTTTTTCTCTAAGAATATGTGCCTGATGTTCTACAGTCACAGAGAAAGAGATTGAATGTAATTAAGGATTTGAGTGCAGAGAAGTAGATAAAATAGGCCCAGGTCTCAGAAAAAGCTGCTCAAAGTGGAAAAAGAAAAATGCAAAGAAAGCAGAGGAGTTGCTCCAAATGAACGTCGTTGCACGTATCGGCCCAAGAGGGTAAGCACGGTTTCGTTATGAAAATTCCTTTGCTTTGCATTGAAATGGTCACTGCAGGGTTTTCTTGGCTCCTTTTTTTGGTCAGCATTTCAAGGAGAGAGTATGGTAGACATGGGTTAATAAAAGAATTATTGTGGGGCACCTGGATGGCTCAATCAATGAAGCATCCAACTCTCGATCTTGGCTCAGGTCATGATCTCACAGTTTGTGAGATCAAGCCCCATGTCAGGTTCTGGGCTGACAGCCCCGAGCCTGCTTGGAATTTTCTCCCTCACTCTTTGCCACGCCCCCGATTGTGCACACGTGCTCTCTCTAAATAAACTTAAAAAATTTAAAAAGAAAAGAATTATTGAGCCCTTACCATATGCCAGAGACTTTACACATACAGGCATTTCTTACTGTAACGCAAAATAACACTTCCCAGAGTATTTTGTCCTCTGCAAAATTTAACCTAAAAATAGGACCAAAGCAGACCTTTCAAATTTCATGCAACTCTGATGAACCAAAACAACCACTGCTATCTGAGGTCACGTGGACTACCTCGGCAGCAGCTGAGTGGCTGCAAGCTGCCAGAAGATATTAGAATGAGGGGCGCTTGGGTGGCTTAAGCAGTTGAGTGTCCAACTTCGGCTCAGGTCATGATCTCCTGGTTCATGAGTTTGAGCCCCGCCTGGGGATCTGTGCTGACAGCTCAGAGCCTGGAGCCTGCTCCCAAATCTCTCTCTCTCTCTGCCCCTCCCCTGCTCGCATTCTGCTCTCTTTCAAATAGACATTTTAAAAAAATGCATAAAAGCTATAGAGATGAGAAGCTGGTAACTCTTCAACTACACCAGTGCTGGCATGGGTGGAGATAGAGAAATGGAAATGAACTCTGAGTCAGTGGGGCTATGGTCAAGGTGAACACAGGAGGCAGGACAACCTCACACAAGCTAAGAGCCCATAAGGCTAGGGTGCACCTACTGGGGAAGGAAGAACCCTGGATGCAGGTGCTCATTTTAAAATCCCTCAGAACACAGCAAAACAGTTCCTGCTGGTAAGGCAGCAGTGGCCCCTTGGCCCTTCTCCATTCCCACTGAAGGTTATGGTTCTTCTCCTAAGATTCCAGCCCCTCTTGCTCAGGAAAACCCACCGAGGATATGGGGAAAACCATCATGCGATTTCCACATGGCAGTGTAAAATTTTAATGTGCAATTATGTGCCATATAGCATGCAGTTTTCACATGTCAGTGACACCAGGCCTCAATAGCCAATCACTGATGGGGTCATTCATGCTATGGAAACACACGTGTAGAAGAACAGAATGTATTACCCTCACACTCATGTGCATCTGAATTACTTGGAGGGCTTGTTAAAACGGATCACTGGGTTTCATCCCCAGAGTTTCTGGTTCAGTAGGGTCTGGGGTGTCGCCGAAGAATCTGCATTTCTGATCAAGTCCCAGACGATACTGATGTCCCTGGCCTGGGAACGACATTTGAGTACTACTAAACCTCAGGAAATGGCTAATTGGCAAGATTTTGTGATTTACCAAGATTTCTGCAGGAATGGGCCTAAGGGGAGCCTCAATCTTGGGCCTCATGAGACTAGTATGCTGGAGAAATTGACCTTTGATGATCTATAAA
Source organism: Panthera pardus (assembly GCF_024362965.1). Lineage (NCBI taxonomy): Eukaryota > Metazoa > Chordata > Mammalia > Carnivora > Felidae > Panthera > Panthera pardus. Next base: position 100,041,501 of record NW_026526765.1, read on the forward strand.
CACTTAAGAATGTGCTGGGGTTGGAGCACCTGGATGGCTCAGTCAGTTAAGTGTCTGGCTTTGGCTCAGGTCATGATGTTACATTTGGTGGGTTTGAGCCCCACATAGGACTCTGCTGTCACTGCAGAGCCTGCCTCAGGTCGTCTGTCTCCTTCCTTCTGCACATGTGTGCTCTCGCTCTCCAAAGTAAATAAACATTAAAAAAAAAAAAAAAAAAAAAAAAAGAAAGTGCTCGGGTTGGTTTTTGTACCTGAGGAGTCTGTACGTCCACCTGGGGACATGCTGTGTGGTCTCCTATTTTGTAAGACACCTCCCAAATTTTTGGTCTCATTTGCTATTTAAGAACTTACCTCTAGTGGCTGTCTGTTACAGTCCCACCATCCTGTGCATAACCTTCTTGCTAAGGCAGCTGACAGGCAACGGCCTAGGATTCGAACCTGGGCACCCTCAGCACCCATGTCCTTCCCCATCCAGCTGCACTGCCCCCTGAAGAGTTTCCCAATGGGAGCCAAGTGCAGAGGTAGGGGGAGTCTACTGTGACATGCTTATGTTCCTATTTTGTGTGGGTTGTTTCAGGGCCACGCAAGACAAGGTATCAAAGTTGTGGCTGAATAGAGAGCCCAACTGTGAGAACTGCTCTGAATGCCTATCAAATCCCTTGATAATTGACTTGCTTTGTTTTTGAGGATTTAAAATTTGTGGCGAAGGTGGTGTGGTATCACAGAAATGAGAACTTTGTCTCTGTGTAGCCACGAAAAACTCCCAATTGCAGAAAGTTGTAGTTGATTGCTGTATTAGTGTTGTGAGGTTATAGACTGAATTAAAAATGGGGAGAAAAGTGTGGACTCTTCTTAAATGCCTCTTAACATTTCGGTAGATATGCCCCCTGCCCCGAGAGCATGACGTGACAGAAATCCGTGGGTCATTCACGGATTGTGTGATATTGGGAAATTTATCAGACTAGTCAAAGCCTCCATTTCCTCTTCTATTAAAGTGGTCTAATATTTATTTCACTAGATTATCATGAAGACAAAATAGCCACAGAAATGCACATACACTTTTGACCTCCATAGCGTCCTGAGGCATAAACTAGCACACTCTTTGGTTTCCCTGTGGTATTATAGTGGATCCAAGGAGCATCCTAGCAAATGCATTGTATTCAATCTTGCACTTGCTCTGTAAGGGCCAGAAACAAGGCAGCAACCTCATCTCAAGACAGAAGTGGAGGCCTGCTGAAAATTGACTTGGCTGAGACATCTGGTTCAAAGCGTCATGAAGCTAGCAGTTTTCCCTAACTTCATTCTAACATTTATACAAAGAAATGGAAAAAAAAAAAAAAAAAAAAAAAGACAACACTGAAAAGACAACATTGGAACCAACAAATTCCAAAATTTTAAAGGAACTGATGATAATTACAAGGCAGATGGAGACGACCAAGAATAACCAGTGTCTCTTTCAGCTTATGTCATACGTCTACTTTGCCTCCATGATTTGGAGAGGTGGTGCCTGTATCAAACAGAAAACTTCCTGGTGCCATGAGGAAAGCAGAGTGCCTCTCTTTCTGTTTCTCTCTCTCCTTCCTCCCACCACCACCTGTCCCTCTGTCTCTTATCCCCACTTAGGTTTCTGTCTTGTTAGAATTTTGGCCAACACCCCAAATTTCAGCAAAGAAGTGTCCAGGAAATAATGGAGTGTTGGCAATGGCCCGAGACCTATGGATGACATACTCTAGGTGATCCCAAAGAGTCACACTCTTGAATAATCCTGTCCCCTTGAATGTAGGCTGTACTTGTGACTGGCTCTAAGAGAGTGGAGTACGGCGAAGGTGATAGAGGTCACCGCTGTGAGGATATTATAGAGCAAGGGTCTCCTGCTGGCCTTGAAGAAGGAAGTCACCATGTTGTGAGAAAGCCTGAGAAAGGCCACATACAAGGACCTGCGGAGCAGCCCCCTGTGGACAAATGGTGAGCAAGTGTGGCCACAGTCCCATTTACCTAGAGCTGAATACAGTCCACAACCCTGTGAGCTTGGAAAAGGGCCCCAACGTCCAGAAAGAAATGCAGCTCACCAACACTCTGATTCCAGCTTGGGAGGCCCTGAGCACAGGACACAGGCAAGCCAGGCCCAGACTTCCAACCCAGGGAAACTGAAGTAATAAATGTATGTTGTTTTCAGTTGCTGAGTGTGTGGTTGTGTAGTGAAAGAGGAGTAATAGAGTGAGTTACAGTCTCTGTAAAGTAGGCATTGTGTGGGGAATAAAGAAACAGCCTGGGAGGAGAGCATGCTGGGAATCAGAGCGATTAAGTGGGTCCTCAGAAACTAGCAGCCAGATAGTGGAGGTCAGAGGAAGGTGCCACCTCAAGATGACAGAGGTAAAGTCTGTGGGAAGTGGAACTTTGCCTGGGAGCTGTAAATATGAAAACCTGTCCTGCAACTGTAAATCTGATAAGGAGATTCCATTACACTGCATGTGACCCAATGGGGGTGGGGGTGGGAAGGGAAAGAAAATGAACTTTTCATAAACTTACCAGGAAATGTCTAGAAATATGAAGAAGGTTTAAAAATCTTAATGGGAGTCTAATTTAAATGGAGACTTATTCAGAATTTGACAAAATAATTATAAGTTATTCAGAACAATGATCACTTCAGAGGAGCTGATAAACTTTTTGAAAAAGACTAATGAGGAAGGCTTTGTCTTATCAGAAAATAAAACATCTTAAAACTCTAATAACTGTAATAGGCAGCCAGATGATGGAACAGAAGTCCAGAAGAGACTCAAGGATAAGTATGTGTAGACCCTTGTGCATTTATTTTGTTTTGGTATAGGAGACACATTTTATTTCTAATCACTGGGGGAAGGCTGAGTAGTTTATAAATGCTATTGGGGGAAATGACCAACCCATTGGGGCAGACTCTATCACTACCTCACATAAAAATACATTCTGATTAATTCACATTTGATTGTAAAAATGAGAATTTATAGGTTAAATAAAATATGGGTCAATATTTTGCGTGTCTTTAGGGGGTAGAAAAGGCACGTCCAAGTGGGATACCAAAGCTAAGAATCATAAAAGAAAGGATTGTTACAGTTGATCACACAAAGAGAAATTCTGTATAGTTTAAAATTACTCACAAAAAACTTGAAAGAAAAACAAACAGAGAAGAAATATGTAACACAAACACCAGGTATTGTTAAGCTTTCAGCTTTTATAAGTCAATAAGAAAAAGATAAACAACAAATTGGAAAAGTGGGGCAAGGCTGGAAGGAGCCTTGTTTGCTTTGTCCCATGTGCCGTTTTTTCCTTTCAGAAATCTTGATCTCTCAGGCTTCCGGGAGTAGCAATGTTAGGCGTACTACAATGATGGCCATTGTGACATATTTTGGGGGAGACGTACAGTATTCATCTTTCCGCCAAGGTTCTTTTTCTTCCCCATCACCCAGGAATTTCCAGTAAGTGATCAGACCTTCCTTTTATTAAATAATATCACCAAGTGGAGATTTTATACCCCCTCACACTTTCACCCTAAAGAATGCATCCATTATTAATGCCTGTTTTATTAAAAACATTATTTTCCAAAATGGATACGGCTTTATTTTTTTATGTTTGTGAAGGCAGTTCATGCTTCTTGTGCAAACATTTATGCTGTTCAGAAAAACATTTAGAAGACAGTAAAAATATGTTAATCTTGCTGCCCAAAGATAACTTATATTTTCTCCACGTGAGTGTGTGCATACATTGATGAACATACACTCACACAAGCAAGTGTTGATTTATATTTTCACAAAAATGAGATCATACTTTTTCCCAGTTCAACTATACATCATGAACATCTTTCCATGTTAACACATGTAGATCTACGTAATTTTAAAAGGATGCAGATTATTCTTCAAAATGAATGTGCTATAATTAATTTAACCACTCTCCTACTGATAAAATTTAAGATTTTTTTCTTTACCATTATAAAGAACTCTGTAATTGATTCCTTATGCATATATTTGGCCATGGGTCTGGTTATTTCCTAAGAAGAAATTCCTAGAACAGAGATAACCAGTCAGCTGTCCTAAGGGAAGAAAGAGCCAGACAAGATGACCTGATGCAGTAAGCTACAGTATTTGAGGAAGAGAAAAGATTGTGAGTTTATCACAGACGCTATCGCTTGAATCTGTGCCCAGCCCAGCCCTATGGATACATGTCTGAGTTCCAGTGAGAGAGAAGATACAAGCAACATGGCTTCCAAAGCCTTCTAACAGGGGGGTCAGGGAAGGAGGAGAGGGCAGAGTGGCTTCCTCCTGCTCTGCTTCAGGCTGAGATGGAACACTGCGGAGGTGCTGGGCTTGGCAATGTGAGCAGGGGGTACCCCTCTGAGGAATTGTATGCAAATCTGAGAATCCCACTGGGACCTCCAGAAACACCGAACAGGGCATTTTCAGAGACTGGTGGGAGCAGGGGCCAATGAGGTTTGAGTTGTTAGTATTGCTTGATCCTGTCTACACCCAGTGGCAGGTGAGGTGAGGAGAAACATGTGGGTCCAAACCAACTCTGTGTGTTGAGTACCTCAAGATACTGAACACATACTCTTTTTAAGCACATAAGTCTAAATTTTTTAAGGTTTATTTATTTTTGAGAGAGAGACAGAGAGAACATGGGAGCAGGGGAGGGGCAGAGAGAGCGGGAGACACAGAATCTGAAGCAGGCTCCAGGCTCCAAGCTGTCAGCACCGAGCCCGACTCAGGGCTCGAACCCACGAACTGTGAGATCATGACCTGAGCGGAAGTCGGACGCTCAACCGACTGAGGCACCCAGGCACCCCTGTAGTTTTATAGTCTAGGAGTAGTACCTTGGGGCTTGTTCTTTCCCACCTGCTGTGTACTCATGGCTGAAGTAAGGTCTCTTGGATTCTATTGACAGTCATTTGCCACCCCAGCTATGCAGGATTCAAATTCTTTCACCTCTATTTAAAATCCAATAGGAGATCGGTTCTCTCAAATAAAGCCTTCAAGTAACTCATAATTATAGAGAGATCACGTCTTTTATCTTTATCCCCTATTTCTTAGAATAGTGCCTTTCCACAATTCAAAAAAGTTAAACAATGAGGAAGAACCCAAACTCCAAAGTAAGAGAATGGCAGGCAGTGTTTGTTATCACCCAATACTCATCCCCCTTCCTGCCCACTCTTTTTCACTGACAGAAGTCTAGTTTATACAGGAGCTAGCTAGAGACCCACTGGTTCAGCCCCTTTCCCAGTCCCAAAATATAAACCATGATTACTCAAGACCAGCCACAATAATCTCATTTTGCTCGGCCTTTGGCTGAAGGATAGCACAGGACACTGTTTTGACTAGTGAGATGTAAGGGGGAGTCTACTGAAATAAGTTCAGTTTCCCAAATGAAAAGGTAAAGTCTCCCACAAGCTGTTTTTCTCCTGCTTTTTCTACTTTCCTAAAATGGGGAGATCGTGCCTTGAAGTGCAGTGACCACGAGATGATAAGCGTGAGGGTGCTAAGACGCTAGATCAGCAAAATGGAGGGTGCCTGGGTCCCTGAGGGCAACGTGAGCAACCGAACCCCTCTAGCAATCGCTGGTCTTCATACTTACTGTTAAGTAATAAAGGTGAATTCCTACTTAAAAAAAAATTTTTTTTAGTGTTTATTTATTTCTGAGACAGAGAGAGACAGAGCATGAGGGAGGGAGGGGCAGAGAGAGAGGGAGACACAGAACCAGAAGCAGGCTCCAGGCTCTGAGCTGTCAGCACAGAGCCCGATGCGGGGCTCGAAATCACCAACCATGAGATCATGACCTGAGCTGAAGTCAGTCTCTCAACCAACTGAGCCACCCAGGCGCCCCATGAATTCCTACTTTTAAAGGCTATACTAAGTTTGATTTTTGCTTACACCATCAAAAACATTCCTAAGTGGTACACAGAATAAATAGAACAAGAGTGACTTGATTATCCAGGGCAATGAACTCTCAAGCCAGATTGCCTGGGTTTAAGTCTAAGCTCTTCTATGTGCTAGTTTTGCGACGTTGGTTGGGTTCAACTTTCGGCACCTCAGTTTCTCTATATGTAATATGGAGAAGCTAATAGCTATTACTTCCCAGGTTGTGTGTGGTAGTCTGGAAGAAATAACAAACATCAGCTTGACTTTTTTTGTGGGGTCCTATCAGTATATAGGTGTCCAAAATTAGAAAATTGTGCTTAGATTATTTTTAATCAAAGAATGCAGGGATGCCTGGATGGCTCAGTGGTTGAGCGTCCAACCCTTGGTATTGGCTCAGGTCATGACCTCACAGTTGTGAAATCGAGCCCCGTGTCCAGCTCTGCACTGACAGACAACACAGAGCCTGCTTGGGATTCTCTCTCCCTCCCTGCTCCTCCCCTCCTCACACTCTCTCAAAATGAATAAACTTTAAAAAAAAAAAAACGCAAAATCTCTGGTAACACATTAAGTACACTTGGACTGAGAAATGGTTTGTAAGTTTTTTTCAACTCTTCTCATATTTATTATGGCCAAATGTAAAAATCATGAGTCTTAAAGATGGTCTGGAATAGATGTTTGGGATTTTCCAGTCTCATTAAACCAAAGAGCAGAGTTATTCCACATGTAAGTCCTAGCCTTAATCTGCTCTAAGGAGTGGAACCTGGTTGTTTAACAGCTATAGTTCTAAGTTCATATTTATGTGGCCACCTTTTTTCCCCCCTCAATGTAGTGTTCCTTCTTAAGTTTCTTTTCTTTCTTTTTCCCCCCGAAACTTCCTTAACTCTGAGTTGGTATTTCCGCCTCTTTGTTTCTTTGGGTTGTAGCTTTTTAAAAAGATTAATCATCAAACAACAGAAATGCAAAGGAAGTAGGGAAGAGGTCTTTGCTCTCCTGCTGTTTTTAGTTTTGTACATCGGGATATGAAGTCACCTGATGTTCTGCTTCTACAGGTGGGTTTATTAAGCAGGAGGCATTGGACATTTATATCTCAGTTGACCAAAAAACTCAGAGGTCTTCCCATGCCATTTCTGATGAGCAGGTGGTTACCTGAAGAGAACAAGGCAAAGACCTATTTAAATTTGGTGCTCATGAGAACCCTTGGGATTGTCTCTTATGGGGTATCCAAGCTTCTGACTCTAAGGTAGTTGTGCTTGTCTGCTAAGTTATGCAACGACAATGGAGTGCTAAGAGGTAAATCCAGCATTCTCTATGGGATAGCGTCCTTTCTGACTCAAAGGAGAAAGATAGATCAGAGTTTTGGCACAGCTGGTAAAATGGGATTAACCATAGACCAACTCCTCCGGGCTGCTAATCACAGCTTGGATGTCATTTGCCTCAGGACCAACAAGGATTCATTAAGCCCCCATGTGGTACATGCCATTGGATTAAGAACTCAGATAATGCTGAGTCTCTGAATGTGGACTTCAATCTTACACTTTTGCTTGAGGTAATAAAACATTCATAATAACATTCCATTGAGATTCATGACTCCGCTCTGCCTTCTAATTTCATAATACTCTCACGATGACTCAGGAAAGCATCATTTCAGTGAACCAACATTAGGTATCTATCCCATCCTCTGGCAACAGAGGCTCAAGGTCTGCTAAACTAGGGAAGAAGAATTTAAAAGTACTAAAACCACCTCAGTTTTTAGTCCAACCACCTGAAATCAGACATTTATAGACACAATCACAGCATGTGAGAATCAGGAGGTTATTTAATGAACATTTTGGCCCAAAGTTCTCCAACTTTCACGTCCATTGGGATCACTTGGAAGGCATGTCAAAACACAGGTGAAAGTGCATAGTTTCTGATTCGGTACGTCTGGGGTGGGGCCCAAGAATTTGCATTGCTAACATGTTCCCAGGTACGGTTAATACTTCTGGTCCCCTGTACCACACCTTGAGAACTACTGATTTAGACAACCCCTGCCCTTCACAATTAAGGAAGCTGGAATGGAGAAATGGGGGGGGGGGGAGGGGGGACTGTCCAAGGTAATTGAGGAAATGGAAGAATGAGAACCCAATTCATTTCTTTCGTTTCGGGTTTTTGGCTTTTCTTTCCATTCTACCATTGATGCCACAGATTAAATGCGTTCATAATAATTGCTTCAGAACAAAAGGACAGTAGAGCTCACAAATCTTAGCTTTCCCATCAGGTAACAGATGGACATTGGGAAGCCATGCGAGCTCTTTATGGTTTCAGTTTCTCTAAAACAAAATAACAGAAGTATAGGACCTGCCTCATAGACTAGTTGTAAGGATTAAAATATACTACCTTTGTAAAGTCCTTAGAATCATGCCTTCCCAACTGCTACAGTTATTACTATTATTATTTCTTATTAACTTGGAAATAGTTTATATTCCCAATGTTCACTTTATCTGGTCAAACTGGTGGGTACAAGAATGGTAAAGGTGACTAAAAGGAAAACTTCAGAATTTGTTAGTCCCAAAGATGGTGATTCAAAATAGTTAGATTGTAGAGTTTAGGTGTTAGATCTTTTTTTTTCTTTTTTTTTTTTAACGTTTATTTATTTTTGAGACAGAGAGAGACAGAGCATGAACGGGGGAGGGGCAGAGAGAGAGGGAGACACAGAATCAGAAGCATGCTCCAGGCTCTGAGCCATCAGCCCAGAGCCCGACGCGGGGCTTGAACTCACTGACTGTGAGATCATGACCTGAGCTGAAGTCGGACGCTTTAACCGACAGCCACCCAGGCGCCCCTAGGTGTTAGATCTTCTAAGTTATCTGCTCTATCCCTGTCTTCCTATGTGGGGAATGGAAAAGTTAGAGACTTTTATACCTAGTTAGCAACACTGCCAGTTTGAGAGCTCAGTTTAATTCAATTCATTACTTTCTTGATCTACGCAGTCTTTTTGCGTGTGGCATTGTAGTGTCCCCTTACAGATTTTTCTCTTTCCTACTGGTAGGGATTCAGCTCAGCCATACAGTTGACAATGGACCACCACTTTAATCTCATTTTTTCTTGGCTCTGAACGTCTTTTTTCTGGAACCCTTTTTTTGTTATTGTTCCTGCATGCAGTAAAACGAGAGGACCTTATTTCTATCACGTTCTAACAATACTCGCAAAAGTATTTGAAACCACCCAGCTTATTCTACACTTTCTTGCCCAGTCTTCCTTGTGTGGAGAGGAGTCAAAGCCATGAAAATCAAGTATTACTCAGCTTAAAAATAGGGATTCATTTAAAGTATCTAAATTGCAACTTGGACAGCAAAAGGTTAATAGTGCATTGAAAAAAAAATTCCAGCAGTCCACAAATCTAAGCATAATTATGTATGAACATGAGGCTTTTATTGCTGTCAAAATTAATCACTTTTCAACTTCCAGCTGTTAAAACCCTTCTGGCAGTTCTCCAAGCAATTCCCCTACAGTTACTTTTCCTTCAATTAAATTCTGGTGCGGTTCACAGGCTCCTGTTACATAAGCAGCAATTTAAAAATGGACTTCTCGGGGTTTTCTTCCTGTCTTTTTTTGGTCTTTGCTTGAAACTAGCAAAGGACAGAAAATGAAGTTTGCTTCTCTTACTCTTTCAGCTCAACTTTGACTTAAGCTTCAGGCCTACAAGACAAGCAATAGGGGATTAAAGCATTAGTGTTTATTATAAAGCACTTTCTATGTGTGTAGTGATTTGTAATAATTTTTATTAGCCATTTCTCTCAACTGTCCTCAGAGGTCAGTGATCGTTGTTATATTTGCTCTCTGCAACCTCCCCCTCCTCCCACTTTTCTTTCCCCCACAGCAACTCTGCAGGAAATGTCGTTTACAAACCTTCGGTGGTAGGTTTAGTCCCTATGTGATGCTACTGTGAATTTCTAGGACAGTGGTAACACTTGGTCCTCCTTTGTCATGGTAGGAATGATCCTGCAAAGTGAAGCCACCTGAAGTGTCTGAAGCTGCCCAGCTTCCTGGATGCTCCAGTGGTGGACCGCACCTGCTGATTCCAGAAGCAGCTGCAGAGAAGCCTGTTGAGCAGTGAAGCACAGAGGCTCACGGCAGGCTAAGGCCACTGGGCCGAGTATGGATCCTCAGGGAGATTCAGAAATGGTCCCAGAATACGATTTTGGTTTATGAATGGAAAGGAGTCCACATCTTTGCATTCCCTTGGCACAGAACTGAGTGCTTGCACACACAGATGTTGTATTGGAATTATGGTCTTTCAGAATCCCAGAAAGGAAACGTGGGAAGAATCGACCTTTTGTCCTTTTTCAGAGCTGTCCAGGGATGAAATGAGAAGTGAAGCTTTGCTCTACAGGGACTGGCGATTCTGAGCCCTCTCACCTTCCCTGTGGTATCAGGGCACACGCCCTTCAACATTGGAGTTCATTCAGCCAGGGTCACTTCCCTGGCTTGTCTCTCCCAATTCCCTCTGATGGTGCCTGCTGTGTTTGAGTCTGGGCTGGAGAGCACCTTCCCTGGTCACTCCTGTGGGTCTCTGAGCCTTCTTCCTCACTCATGCTGTATCATGCTGTGGCTGTGTGTTAAATGCAGTAATGAGCACATGTCTCCAGTTGGCAGTCTCTAATTTCTGCTCTCATCCTCTACTTCCATGCAAAATTAATCTATTTCCAGATGCTCATTTCTTCCTGAGCTTTTCTACCTGATAGTAGCAGCTGGCAGGAGATCAAAGACGGGTCACGGGGTATGAAGAGGGCTTTGTGGCAGAGATAAGAGTATAGAGGTCTTGTATGTCCAAGAAAAATAAGAACGCAGCAAACACCTTGTAGTGTTTCCATTGTACCATGAATATGCAGTTCTGTGGTGTGTGGTTGGCAAGAGAGACTGCAGGTGCAGAGGAAATCATTCCACGATCATCATCCACACTTTAAAGTGACTTGTCATTAACAACTTGGACTCTGACAACCTCAGCCAGTCACGGTTTAGGATATGGAGCAAGATTCTTTGTCCAAATAGAAGTCTTGCTAGTCAGTGGCCCAGGGAGTCAACGGTGTGAATTTACTAGTGCACTATTCCCCTCAGGCTGCCCTGGTTGAAGATCGCTGCTGGTCAAATCATATCCATGCTCTGGGAAATAGCTCCAGGCCTGGGCACCTTTGCAGGAATTTGGAGAAGGGACAGATTCATTGAGAAGTAATCAGGTTCTCTGTACTGCAGTGAGAAACTTGTCAATCCCTCCCTCATTCCTTCATAAATTAGTTACCTCATTAGTTTGCTCTACTATGATGGAGTTGATTTACTCCAACCAGTGTCATTTGGACAAATCTTCCTGAGCTTGGCTTGATGGCCTAGAGAGGACTGAATCAGGATTAAGAGCGGCTTGGACTTGGGGCGCCTGGGTGGCTCAGTTGGTTAAGCGTCCAACTTCAGCACAGCACAAACTCACAGTTTGTGGGTTCAAGCCCCATGTTGGCCTCTGTGCTGAGAGCTCAGAGCCTGGAGCCTGCTTCAGATTCTGTGTGTCTCTTTCTCTGCCCCTCTCCTGCTAATGATTTATCTCTGTCTCTCAAAAACATTAAAAAAAATTAGACAAGAAAAAAAGAGTGGCTTAGACTTGACACCCAGAGGCCAAGACTCCTCCATTGGGAAGCTGCCAAGATGTCCAAGAGACAAGATGGAGGTCATGTTGGCAGATCCAAGGCCAGGAAGCACTGGTTACAAAGTTTTGCCCTTCTCTTCATTATTAACATACCTTCTCTTTGCAGGGCATTTCTTAGAAATTGCCACATGCATAGTTTTTCTTAATTGACTTATATACCATATTTGTATATACCATAAATATTTCCAACGCAAATATTTTGCATGTATTTTATTTGCTTGTTTTCTTAGTTTGATAATCCATGGGTGGTTTGGCCAAACTTGGTGTCCCTTAGACCTTTCGATTCTAGGATTCTAACTCCCAATATCTCACCAAACCCTACCCGCTGGTAATTAAAAACGAATATATAGGCAATCAACAAGTTGGGGAGAAAAAGTTCTGCTTGGAGTTAGAGTCATTTTGCATTTGGCAAAATACAGTTACACTAATTTATATTGCTCTTATTCCATCTGCTTTCTGGTTTAAAGTGTCCTGGATTGCTCCAGACTCTGTATATGCAATAGTTTCCATTTACAAAATTTTCCTGCCTAATCCATTTTATTTTCCTGAGAGCTTTTAAAAAATGATATTGGTTAGTTTCAAATTTGCAGAGTTCAGTTTTATGTGTTGATTTCTGGTCTTTTAAATGGGTGATACAGCCTAAAGATATAACCAAAGGAAGCTTTTAGAGCTAAAATGTTTGTGCCAGGAGCTCAGTGCAAGTGATGCCAACCAATGGATGGCTTGGAGCAGCTGGTCTGTGTAGAGGCAGAACTCATGCATTCTCAAGTTCTTCTAGGGCCTAGAATTTTCTATCACCACTCTCTGGTTTGCTTAAATGCATGCTGCCTTAGTGGAACTGCTTTTCCCCCCAGATCCACGGAGGCATGAATAAATTTTTTCTTCACTATTCAATTATGGAAGAGGAGTAGAAATGAGTAAAACTGTTAAAGATAACAGGATAACAGTACTGCATTAAAAAAATTGTGTTTGATGTCTTGACACTGCTTCACAATACAAGTGTCAGAAAACTCTTGGATTGTGGGAGCTGGTGAGAGGGAGGTAACCGTCTACCAGAATCTGGTACTTCTCCTGTCTGTTTATTTGCTGGCAGTTACACTTACACACTTCTGTTTACAGCCCTGGGGAGGGCGGGGTGGGATGGGAACCCCAGAGTAAAGGGACTCATCCATTCCAGCCTTATTGCCTGAGTCTCAAGTGGTAAATAGGGTTGTTCTGAAGACAAATTGGCAAGGCTCTTGTCATGGTGATAGGCATTGTTTAAAAGGCAAATGATTTGAATTTGTTTTGTCTGGAAACGTTAGCAAGGATTTTGTTTTGCCTCTTTGAGCACATTATTTAGTTTACTGTTATCCTCCAAAACTGCCTTCAGATAAATTTTCACAGTACCTTACGTTTGAATGTTACTTTCTTTGTCCACATAAATTTCGAAGTTGTTATCTCATTCAATACTCAAATACTCCTGTGTGCATGACTTAATTGGAACTGGGAAGGAAGCTGTGATTTTGTTGATGTGGGCATATAAATTAACCTTTCCTGCTGGAGTTTTTGGATACTCCACAGCCTTTGCCCGAGCACTATATAGGACCCATTTCTGGAGCTTTCTGCTGTTCTGCCCAGGGCACTCAGGTTCCAGAGGTATCTGGCTACTTTGAGCTGCATGAAGTTGTGCTTAGGCACCTGGGAAGGGCAACTTTGGCTTTGCAACATGTACCTGCCCTAATGCTCTCCTCTGGTTACTGCTGTTCTCTCCCCTTTGAGCTCATCTCTTGTGGGGGTGTTCAGGGATGGACATTATTCTGCAACGGATAGTTTGGCTTCATTCCAGGAACTTTTGGTGTTGTGGTCTTATTGGCAGACATTCTGAAAGCTTCAGAGAGAAGGCTGATTTAACTGGTCTAGAGTGACCGTGGAATATCTGAGTTTTGCTGATGTGTAATCTCTCTGCTTTTGATTCTGGTGAGGAGCTTGATGGAGGATTGATGTTACAATCACCAAAAAAGCATGCTGGTTTTCTTAAAAGTGCAAAGATAGAAGATACCATCGTTAGCTTGTCGACAACTTGCACATTTTATTCTCCCCAGCTTCCCAACTGCTAGAGCTTAATAACGATGCCCAACAACATCTACTCTTTTCTTGCAATTTAAGCTTGTTAATGGACATACATGACTTTTTGGAAAGAGCTCATACTCTTGGTTTTTAGAAATGTGATGTGGTTCTGTTTAGGTCAAGGATGACCTTTGTTCCCTCTGCGTATTTTCCAAGCTTCAGGCAGAATTTATAACCAGGTATGACTTGTCTTTCACTCTGTTCAGTCTCCACTTGAGAGCCTTCTCCACTTTCTAGATTTTCCCTTTCCCATCATGGGCCCAGTACCTCCCACCTGCTCACTAGTGTTGCTGTGCAGCCCCAGCTTGGTCTGCCTTTGATAGCATCTTTGGGTTATTACTAGACTGACTCCTCCCTCAAAATTCACCTCTTGGCAGCCCTTCCCTTTCTGTTAATGGCAAACCATAACCTCCTTTAAAAAAATAGCCATTTTAATTGCCACTATCATCACTAACACATCACCATTCCTCCTAACATGTACTGGGCCAAGCCCCGAGGACACACAAGAAGATAAAAAGAATTTCCACCCCAGGAGGGTTTATAGTCTAATGGTAGGAATGTAAACATTATTGATAGCTCATGGATTCCTGTTTTACTTCTAGAATAAAATGTCTCTGCGTTGTTATAGAGAAATTATAGAAATAGGAGGACTTAGCCCAATGGTATTTTTGGTAGACCAATGGGGATATTCAGAAGAGGAAGAAACCCGTAAAAATCATAGGACATCAATGGGGGTCTATAAAAGCCTACACCATACTTCTTCCCTCTCGCACCTTTCCAACTGAAGACCCTGTAGTCATTGATAGACAATAAACCACATGGAATCAGCTTGTAAGTGGGCCCATCTGTTGCTGGAGGGATTCAATGGCTGTTGCTAGAGCTCATTCTAAATCACTTTTGTTGAGCCCAGAGCAAAGCGGAAGTGATGTACAGGAGCATCAGACCAGAGCTCCTGCCAAACAGAGGCAGGATACAACAAGACACACAAAAGCAAAAGTCTTCCTGTTTCTGTAACATTTCCAGCTGGAAAACAAATCAGAGCCACACATTCCAGCTATGCTTAGGAAACACTCAAATATCCAACTAGTAATCATCTAGGTATGCTAAGTGCAGTGCAAAATAATTCTGGGGTTGCCAGTGCCCTATGCTTTGTAGGCTTCCAATTAACTCTTTTCTCCAAGGGCCAATTATTAGGCAAATTCAGCATTTCTATCTCCCATCCCCATCTTTTCAGAGAAAGGTTGTTACACACCAGAATGTCTGACCATTACATTAAGCCATTAAGCCATTGAAACGTAGATGTTGGAAGAATTTAGCCGTTGAAACATAGATTAAAGACTTAAGCATTAAATGAAATTCTACATTCATAAATCTTAAGAGTTAGAAGAAACCCAAGAGCAGGGTGACCATACATTTAATTAGGGGACCCTTGTCTCAGTAGTAATTAATGTTGCCTTTCTTCTCCCAAACATGACCAGTTTGGACCTTAAGTTATATGGTCATTTTGCCTGAAATGTTATCCAGTCCAGCTTTTAGTTTGCTTCCAATTTAATATAGAATTTACTTTTCTGCTTTTTCCCTTTTCCAAACAAGCAGTGGAGGGCTCACTACTTTGCAAGGAAACTCTAAGGACTTCTTGGTTCTGCATCAGAATCTTCCTTCTCCTAGCCTGCACTCTTTGATTGTCATTCAACAGTATAGACCAAGTTTCTTCTTTCTTCCATAAAATATTTTTCATGTTGGTAGATTTGTTTGTTTTTTTTTTTTAAAAAAACATGTTTACTTCTTTCAACACTTGAAATTCCAAGGAGCTGAGTATGATTTTGCACTGATGCATCTGAGAGACAAAAATCAAGAATTCTGTTTGGTTTCCATCCAGGGGTTCTATGATTAGAACCCAACACATTTGTTTGGGGATGGTGGATAAAAGATAATTCAGAAGTTACTAACAAAGTAACCATGCCAGCATCCTGTAGTGACAATTTCTTTATAATTTGTTTTATGAATGCAGGTGAATGATAATATTTCTACAACTTTATAGGCAGGAAACAAGCATAACATGAAGAAACGAGGCTTTATTTTTATTCATTAATGTTTATTTACTTTTGAGAGAGAGAGAGAGAGAGAGAGAGAGAGAGAGGTGGGCAGAGATAGAGGGAGACACAGAATCCAAAGTAGGCTCCAGGCTTTGAGCTGTCAGCACAGAGCCAAATGTGGGGCTCGAATTCACAAACTGTGAGATCATGACCTGAGCTGAAGTTGAACACTCAACCAACTGAGCCACCCAGGCATCCCAACAAAGCTTTATTTAAAGGCTATTCTAAACCAATGACAGAAGTAGGATCCACGTGTTTTTAAAATATATTTTATGATTGTAAAAATAATACAGATGATTGGAGATATAGAGCATCTTAAAAACTAAAGAAATCCCTACTTGTAATCTCACCTTCAGAGAGGCGATTACTGTTAATATTTTTGGTACTTGATAAATACATTATTTGACAAAATAGGGATCAGGTATTGTTTTCTCTGATTTTATAAGTGTATGATAATCATTTTCCTTTATCATCGAACAGGCTTAAAATCCTGGCTTTAATGGTTGCTAAATAGGCACTTGGCCTTTTTTCTAAAGATTCTTCTATTGTTGGACATTTAGGTTATTTTTAACTACTCCAATAATGCCATAGGACACATCCATAAATTCTTGTCAACCTTACCGACTATTTCCTTAGGATAGACTCCTATAAATGGAAATTCTGCTTAAAGGATTGTATTAGCCTGCTAGGGCTGCCATGAAAGAATATCATGGATTGGGGGGCTTACACAACAGAAATGGATTTTCTCATGATGCTGGGAGCTGGAAACCTCAAATCAAAGTGCCAAATGGTCGATTCAGTTTCTGGTGAGAGTGTTCTTCTCGGCGTGTAGATGGTGGTTTTTTTGTTTTTTTGTTTTTTTTTCCACATGTCCTTGCATGACAGAAACTCTTCCTCTTCTTGTCAAAACTCCACCTTTTGGATTGGGATCCCACCCTCGTAACCTCATTTAGCCTTTGTCACCTCCTCATAGGCCTGATCTCCAAGTGCAGTGTTATGGGGAGGAGGAGGGGGGCAGTGGTTAGGGCTTGGACACATCGATTTTGGTGGGGGGGGACACACAATGCAGCCCATACCAAGAGTGTAACCATTTTCATCTTTTTGATCAACTGAAAGGTTGAACCAATTTAGAGTGTCACCAGCAAGGTGGGGAGAGCTTCTAAAGAGCATGATCTTTAAAGATGGAAAAGAACTGATCATGTGTTTTTAGAGAAGATTTTGCTTTAATTTGGGTTTGATTCCTAAATAAGGGGAATATTTTTTTCATGCTTATATGCTATTTGTGGTTCTTGCATGGATGAACTCTTCAGGCTTTCCGTTATTTGTTAACTTTGCTTATCGATTCGTATGAGCTATTTACAGGGTGACAATAAGGGACGATCGATGTTACTTAGCATTTTCTAGACACCAGACCAGGCACCAGGCACCTCACATTCTGAATAAAACTCTATTGTTTTCACACCCCATTGTAGAGACAACAACCCTTAGACACAGGGAAATGAAGCCAATTTCCTGTATGAGAAATTTACCTTTGCAGACTGCCATTTCTACGTGTGCTCCTGGCCTCGGTCCTACAGCATTTGTGTCTGGCTTTTATTGACACAATCATTTGTTGATAGAATTTCTTTTCTTCATCCTCTGCACATGCCATCTTTTTTTTTTTTTTTTTTTTTTTTGACTTAAAATACCAGCACATTTTTTTGCCTCCCTCTTCTGCCTCCACCTTTTCCCTGTTCTCTGGGAGAGCTTCTCAAGTTCATTCTGCACATGACGGACTTGAGTTCCCGGTGTCTGTTTCACTGTCTTCAGTGAGGTCTTGCATTTTAATTCCTGCCCCCAGCTCCCCTGGCTCCCCCCACTGCATCTAGTTGCCTTTTCATTTGCTCACTCTCTTGCAGTTCAGCTGCTTGGCATTCTGCACCTGTTTCTAAGAGGCCATAAGTTCTTAGATCCTAGTGAAGATATAGAACATTTCGTAATACTTTCTTTTTATGAAGAGTCAATCATTTTCAAAGGTGTGTGCATCTTCTGGATCTTTAGGGGTATTGTTCTCTTTCCCCTGAGCTTTTGCCCTTTTTTCACAGGCCTCCCTGTGCAGCTTATTGTTTTCTAACCCGCAGATTAGACAAGTTCCCTCTGGATTCAAGGTTTGCCAACAGATTTTTGTGGCTCTGCCATGTACAAATGGGATCTTCTCACCTTCTTGCTTGATTTCTCCGGCACTCTGAAGCCCAGGGGCTCTGAGAACATACAACTTGAGCAGGCACTGCTGTTCAAACTCCATACAGCCTTCTTTCTTGCGATCTGGCTTCAGTGTCAGGGCTTCAGTGTCATGGGCTCCAGTCCCTAGGATACGAAGCATCAGGTAGATCCCTTCAGCTCCCTGATCATTGTGTTCAGTCCATAGATGGGACAGACATTTGGGTGGGTTGGAATTAGGAAAAGAGGACACAACGCGGAAGAGAGGGCCAGGCACCTTAGAAAGAAACACCTGTACAGCGGCGGGACAGTTACGCAGTTTTCCCTCTGGCATCGAACCTGGACCTGCCGGAAAGGGCGGACGGTGGGCGAGGACAAGGGCCCACCTCACTTTCTTCGCCTTGTGTGTGCTTTTCCACTTCGGGAGAGCAAACGACAGCCTGGCTGCTCACCCTTTCTCCAATCTACCTTCAGCCACGTTGGAGCCGGGGGAGATTGTTCTCGCATTCTGGCAACTGATCTTTCACTTTTGTGTAGTTTTCGTGTTTCATTCTTCCAATGTGTAGTCCTATGTAGGTTTAGTGGGAAATTGGAGAAGTTGCAGCAGGGGCTGCTAGCCAGGGATCATTTATTAAAAAAATTTT